>NC_073745.1:271608106-272208106 GCF_029784135.1 Toxorhynchites rutilus septentrionalis
AAAAACTTTTTATCGTGTTTTAACACATTAAGGACCGCGCGTTTTGGGGCAAACTTGAACGCTTCATTTGTCCGGATGTTACGAATGAGATCGTTTCCTTCGGTGTGGATGAGATGAAGTCGAACCATCGTAGGCCTTGTGAGATTCTTGGCAGATCATGGATTTAACCATCAAGTGTAGAAAACACGCGTTATTTCGTGTTCAATCCGTAACAGACGGAACGCGAAACACGAGAAATCTCGTGAGCGGTCCGCAAAGTGTTAAGAAAACACATGAAAACAAATATTTCGGTTTGGTTTAGATGAAATCTATAACTACATATATTTAAAATCAGTATCTGCATAAATTTTTGAACACTCTGTTGCTCAAACTGACCGAGCATATTTTTCCACTATTTCTTTTTCTTTACAGTATTCCTTGTCAACTTTTCACTCTCTTTTAGCATCCGTTGAAAAAAATTGAACTTGCTGGGGATATCTCCTCGACATCTCGTCTTGCTCGGTAAGCTGCCTACAATCCATTTTCAGGTACGTTTCGTCATCCACAAGTAAGCATTCCTGACGCCTCTTTAGAACCTTGCTGTACAATTTACGAGCGCGTGTTTTGGATACTAAGCTCTGCCTCAGCGTCCGGTTTGGTGCGGAGTTTGCTGGCGCGAACAGAATGATAACCTCCTCGCAGACGAGTTCATCGGACCATCATTCAATTCACGTTTAAAGACAAGGCAATAAGATTTTCGTTTGTCTCGAGCAGCTAATCAGCCATTCCATGCCACCCCGAAATAGTGGAACTCAGATTTTCGTGAAAATTGGTAGTTTTGTTCTTTATCGCAAAACATTTGACCCGTATTTTTTATTTTTTCATTTGGGTGACCATTCCCATTTTGGGGTTGTCTGAAAAATCAACTTTTTACGTTTTTTCCAAAAAGGACACTTTCCAAAAACTCTTTGAACTACTAGACCGATTCAGATGATCGACATATCAAATTAAAGTCAATCACCTGGACTTTTTTTGAAAAAAATACTAAACCTGCAGAAAATTCGAATTCTGCTCTCGTTATTTTTGGTTGTATTCGTTTTTTATTGTTTTCGTAGTCTCGGGCGCTATATTTTTTTATATTTTTTCTGGAAAGCTGAGGATTTTTCATATAACATATGTCGAAACCAGAGAAGCGTTTTTTTTCGCTTTTAAGTTATGATTTTTCAAAGTTAACCGATGGTCCAAAAAAATCATTTTTCATTTTTAATCCAAAATGCACCAACGATGCCTTTACGATGACAGAAAACAAACAATGTTAACTGCTTAGAAAAAGGCTGAATATTTGACTCAGCAGAGATTCATTATTAATATCCTAGCGTAACTAATTCCCTCCCGCTATCTCCCCTCCTTGTTTATATTTATCATTACAAATGGGGTTTCAGCGTAGCGAAGATGCACTATTTTTACGTACGGGTTATGAAGCACGTACGCACACAAATATCCATATATCGATGGCTTGAAGCAACTAAATATACACACACTTATCTCTGTTTTGCGCTCTTCTCAACAAAAGCCCTTTTTGTTCATACTGCCAGTCTAGATTAGCTTAGCTGTCATCCTTTGTGGAGAGAGATTTCCTACCGTCATGTGAAACCAAATCGTTGACAACATTCCAGAACATTTATTCGCCGTGCAGCTCGCCCAGCAACGGTGTTGCCAGTCGGTGTCCTCACGAAGAATGAAGTTTGCCTCAGAAAGATCCACTGCTTATACTCCAGGCAAATATTCCCCTTCGTTCTTCTTCTTTTCCTTTGTTCACGGAGACTTTACATCTTACGATTTCCCCTTCGTTGTTCGTCGATAAGTTGCTCGTTATTGACAGCTCTGTTCGGGAAAGCAAACAAATGGACAGAACAAATGTATGAGGAAATGGGAATGCTTCTAATTTTCATCAATTTAAACCATATACAGACTATGGGATTGTAATGTATAGCATATCAAACAAATCTTAGGGAATTTCTAATTCGTTTGGAATCCGTTCACGGCAAAAATACTTATTATCGTTAACTTTTTTTCATAAAAACGTGACCTGTTTTCTGATTTGGCACCCTTAATGAAAGACGTAGTTCTACGTCAATAAAAAATACGGGTCTAATGTTTTGCGATAAAGAACAACATTACCACTTTTGACGAAAATATAAATACCACTATATCGGTTTGGCATGGAATGGCTGTATATATTGGGTTGGGGAAAAATAAATGTCTTATATCGTTAATATACGGCAACACTTAAACATATTTTGTGTTGTACTTATCGCATCGGGTCATACTATACGGCTATTTAAAGACGACAATCTGTGCTACAAGTGTCGTTTGGACAGTGTTGTGATTGTCCTTTTCAGTCTCTATTTATAGCGCGTCAAACATGGAGTCCACTATGCAAGAAATCCGCCATATTTTACGTTTTTACTACCTGCGAGGTAAAACGGCAACGAAGGTAGCCCAAAAAATTCGTGTAGTTTATGGATCCGATACTGTAACGATTCGCACAGCACAGCGTTGGTCTGATCGATTTCGTTCTGGTGTAGTGGCTGTCGAAGATACACCCCGTACTGGTAGGCCAATCGTCGTGGAAACCGATAAAATCGTTGAAATCATCCAAGTAGACCGGCATGTGAGCACTCGATCGATTGGCCAGGAACTGGATATAGATCATAAAACCGTTTGGAACCATTTGCAGAAGATTGGATTCCAAAAAAAGCTGGATGTATGGGTGCCACACGAGTTGACGCAAAAAAATCTTTTAGACCGAATCAACGCCTGCGATGCACTGCTGAAACGGAACGAGCTCGACCCATTTTTGAAGAAGATGGTGACTGGTGATGAAAAGTGGATCACGTACGACAACCTAAAGCGAAAAAAGTCGTGGTCGGAGCGCGGTGTGCCGGCCCAAACAATCGCCAAACCCGGATTGACGACCAGGAAGGTTTTGCTGTGTGTTTGGGGGAATTAAACTATGGCCAGACCCTCAACTCGGTTCTCTACTGTGAGCAGCTTGACTGTTTGAAGCAGGCGATTGACCAGAAGCGGCCAGAAATGATCAATAGGAATGGTGTTGTTTTCCACCAGGACAACGCTCGGCCTCACACTTCTTTGATGACCCGCCAGAAGCTACGGGAGCTCGGATGGGATGTCCTATTGTTCACCGTATAGTCCGGACCTGGCTCCAAGTGATTATCAACTCTTGCGGTCCATGCAAAACGCTCTTGGTGATACTAAATTGGCCTCAAAAGAGGCTTGCGAAAACTGGCTGTCTGAGTTTTTTGCAAATGAGGAGAGGGGGTTTTATATGGGGAGGATAACGAAATTGTCTTCTAAATGGCAACAAGTTTGCGAACAAAACGGCGCATATTTGACTTAAATTGGATAATTTTAAGTATGTTAAATAAAGTGTCAAATTACGATCAGAAATACAATTCTTTTTCCCTAACCCTATATATATATATATATATATATATATATATATATATATATATATATATATATATATATATATATATATATATATATATATATATATATATATATAAAGTTATTTGTGAGTATCCCGTGGCAGGATACTCACAGATAATTTGTATGAGCATTACATTTGGACAGCTGAACTCGAGTGACTGGAGTGCCCTTTCCTAGTTGAATAACATTGCAGCATAAAACAGCGAGTATATACGGGTGGAGCCAGCTAGGAGACTACTGCGGCAGAATTTGATTGTCCGTCTCAATAGATGGCGCAGACTATCGATAGGGAAACTATTAAAACCTCAAAAGTAAACGGCGTTTGAATAATTATTTTGCATTTTTGAATAAACTGTTTGAACAAAAATACTAGAACTGTTTACATAACTATCTTACTTATTCGGGCGGAAACTGAGCTGAGGTTCTTATATAAGGCTTCATTCACAGTTGGACGGTCTGTTTACGCACCTTTTATATTTCATTCAAACTTGTAAAAGAAGAAGAAACTTATTATTGCCATTGTTATCTGCCAAACACGTGGCGAATCCTCACGAATCTGTAGGCAGGTTATTTTCGCCGTATTGTGTGTTTCCGCTAAAGAATTTTTTCCAAATAGTGCCAGTCCTCACATTGAAGGACATTTTTAGTACAATGTGTACCGTTGGAAGTGATGAATTGACGCTCACTTCACGCACAAAAGAGGTCATTGTGTCATTTCGCATCGTACCGTACTTTCGCATACGTGATGACGTACCGAAAATCTATCGTAAGCGATAAATGGCCATCCACTCATCGTTCATACGAGCAGCTTTTGATGTCTCGTAAATCGTGTCATCCGATACGTGTCGGGCAGCAGTGCAAATACCAATGCGTGTAATAGTCCAATTCAATCCACTCCCCATCACCACCATCGGGTGGCAGGCAGGGCGGCAGGAGAAGATTCGGGAGTGCGCTCGCGTTGTAGGTCACCCCCGGCGGCAGGGTATGCTGCTCCCGAAAAGTGGGACAAGATTCTTACTGACGTCATCGTTGCTCAATGTCGTTCACCACGTCATTCGTTCGGTCGGGCTTGAAAAAGCGGGACATGCCGACGAATGGAGCGGGAGAACGCCAGTGTTAACGGGCCTCGTTAGGAACATAAAACCAGTGTCAGGACCCAGTAGCTTCCCCCCCGAAAAAGGGAGCGAAAAATAAGTGACGTTCGAAGGTAGAATTTTCTAATTGGGTCAACCGTTGTTTCACATCGTTTTGTGCTGGGCACAGAAATAGAAAGTGAAGGTCAATTACAAACTTTTCTCGAAGGAAACAATAAACGAAAACAATCGGGATGAAAAGATAAATTGTATACAAGATTGTGTGTCAAGGACATAAATTCAGGATGGGATTGGATGTTTTCTGAAAATAACAGATTGGCTAGCACAGCAAAGCGACTTTGTTTCGTTCTATCCTGTAGTCCAAGAATGATTTTCTGTTTAACTCCTATTGTTTTTCCAAGAAAGTATTTTGGGGTCTTTAAGCATAACAATTGTCGGAAAAAAACCGTCACCATTTAGCAGTGTACGAGAAAAAACATCTGTTTTCATTTCTGAAACGAAGTTCCAAATGCGGCGAAAGGTTTGCTAATTCAACGGAATTGTGTCCGTTGCGAATTACTGGAAATCAGCCGCTGCCCTGTTGATCATCTTATTGCCGTGTAAATATTTACTCCAACATCAAAAAACAAACTCGGATAGCGTTACGACGAAAAAACACAGGATGAATTATTCCTGGTAATTTTTCATTCCGACCGTTTTGCAGTAATTTGTTTTCTGGGCTGGGCATAATCGTTTGTTATTCAATCTGCAATTGCTGCTGGCTTCCGTAGAAAGCTGTGCGAGAATGTGTGCGCAAGTCTCACGCTAATGTTTCAATGGTATTTGATTTAGATTGGATTGATTTCATATGTGATGGATCGAATTTGAAATCGCATTACATTCGTAGAGCATGCAGAAAATAACACAAATATCAGGATGGGCTTTAACAATAACTTTGAAATTTAGAATGTGCGCATTTTCACCAATGTGTAATCAGTCGGTCAAAGCGTGAACATTCGATGCTCGGGATTGAAGCAAGCTTACGTATGACGTTTTTACCAGGCCTGAATGTACTACAAGCTAGAATATTATATGGGTACTAGAAAACGTGATAACTCATAGCCAAAATATTCTGAAAGTATGCTGGGTAATGCTGAGATGAGAGTCTTCGTAGCCACATTGGTTGCGCGTTCGCTAAGTAAGCGATCGATTGTGATTTCAAAACTCAGGACCCTCAATTGACCATCTTTGTGTGTTTACAGAAAAACTACGTCAGCGCAACAATCATCAGCGATGGAGATTAATCCACGGTCGAAATAAGATCGATTCATCCATACAACTGCTCTGCTCTGCAAGAAACATCGGGCTGTTGTTCTATTAATAACACAACAATGATCATATCAACTGTCTCCGCTGTTCGATAGTCTATCTGAACAATGGAAGAACAGAAAGAATACTCTTACGCCTAAAAATGGCAACAGTGTAATGTGCTTTTTATAGATACGACAAAACATGTGAAATGTATACGATTAAAATTCGGCTCTGCTACAGCTAAAATGCTAATTAGCCTAAACGAATAAACAAATGGGATTAAAAAAATTGCTCTAACATCACTTTCTCGAAAATAATGGAGTTGAACTGTACTCTGTATATAATCAATATAAATATCAATAAATATAATACATATTATATTATACTATTATTACTATTATTATTTTCATCATAAACAAATCTTAATGAAATTTCACGGAATGATCAGCTTAATTTCTAGAGTTTGGTTATTATATCAACCAATGTAATAACCGTTTTAGGTGCCGAGTAATGTACTCAGTGTAACTTATGTATTGTTTTGCAAGGACAAGAACGAATCACCAATCAACCCCTCTTCTACTGCTTCTACAAAACCACGAATATTATCGACTCTTCCATGGAATTTGGTGGAGAGTGTTTGCGGATGATTTAATCACACATAAGCATTATTGCATAAATCCATTTGTCAAAAATCATAACAAACATAGCAACGCATGTGGCTGCACTGTTTGTCCAGGAGAAGAGATACATACTAAGTGCAATATGTTAATTGGTAATAACAACACAAATGTTGACATATGGCCAGCTTGTGTATTGTTCTCGCGAGAACAAGAATAAATCTTGAGTCAATCATCTTCAGTTGCTCCTAGAAAACAACGCAAACCATCGGTCCTTCACACGGCTATTCAAATTTTCTGCTAGAGATTCTCCCTGATAATGTCGATGTGTTCTAAAGTAACATTCGAAGTAATGAAAAGCGAATTTATTTTTATAAATTTTTGGGGAGAGAGCTTTCGTGAATTTGAGAGTGTGTTCGAACTTATTGGTGACTTCTTTCGATCGATCATATACAAAATACAGATTTTTTTGAAAATTAAAATTTCTTTTTCTCATTCATCATTCGTGTATTTCATGATGCTTATATATAGTTTTTCTGAATCTAGATTGCATACTATCATTTATTAAACGTTTCGCACCAAGCGGTATTGCGGCGTAAAAGACATCATGTACCTCAATGTAGCTTTGTTCAAATGTAAGAAATTTCACCCAAGGGAAAAAATCTGTACCAACTGTACTTTTCGACGAAAATCTGTACTCTTTACCGCACCGAATCTGTAACAAAAATCGCGAAAAAAACTGTACTTTTCCAGATGAATTTGTACGTGTGGCAAAACTGGATGTAAGTGATTTGATCGATTTCTCTTTATCAACTTTTTCTTTAGTTAATAACTCAACTGCGAAAACGTTCCAATTTGAGTTTACTATAGAATCCGATAGATGAGGTTCTGACCTATCATCCACACTGTCAAATACTGCTGGGAATGTGTTTGCAGCTAAGTTATGACCAAAAGAGAGAGTCGACGTAGATAAATCGGTGATGTCACTTAAACCCCTTTCATTTTGAGCCCCTCAGATATTCTCCAACTGATGATTCTTGTAGGAAAAATTCTCAATTTTACTTTGATATCGTTTACTTTTTCGAAATCTTGTGAATCATGTAACAAACGAGAAAAAAAAAAATTTTTAGTGAGTCAAAACATTGTCACATCACGCTGGAATGGGTCAATAATGCAATTTGTTGAGGATTACATCGACGTTTAGAGTCATTTTTAACAAATTCTGGCTTCACATTTATAACTTGGAACGCTTTTGAGTGGCATCCGGAAGGTCTCTCCGAAGTAGTCTGCATCACTGTGATGTTCCTTTTTCCCTGTTAAATTCTTTTCGTCTTTTGAATATTCTAGTGGAATCGTTCTCCTTGCACTTCACTCGCGGCTCCCATGTTTTCAGAAAAATGTCAAAGTTGGAGCGGAGCGGACTCTCAAACGCATCAAGTAATTCAATTCTTGAAAACATTCAGCATTCGTTCGAGGATCTTTCTGTAGTAAGGATTTGAAATCCATTCATCTTTCTGAAAATCCGTCATATTATCGACTTTCCTTCAATTTAGCTTACGAATGTCTGGGAAATTTAGCGATGGAGTACTTGAAGCATTCTCCATTTCTAGGGGATTATTTTACAAATCGCTTCATCAAGCTCAATTTTATGTGGTGAGGTGGTAGCAACATTTTATCGGGACGTATCGCAAGTTTCTCGGATGAATTTTCCCATAAAATGGACCATTTCTGGCTGCTTTCATCGAGGTTCCAACGCTTCAAGCTCTTTTTGATCCAACGATTTTCTCGCCATCCAACGAATGGACTGCCATTTCGAAGTAAAACGGCATAGAGATTTTTTTTCGGAGAATCGATAAAAACGTCATTGCGCTGCATCATATTGGAAATGGTCCATCAAACATTCCACATCAATTAAAACACTGCAAAAAAGACTTCCTTTTGTGTCGTTCAAGCAACATTAAGGAAATGCAAAATAGCCGTTCGACGTCTCTTGCTTTTAATTCCTATGGGAAATAAGCGGCCGAGTTACTGTCGAGTTACTCTAAATGATTATGCGAGCTCTGTTTGCGTTTGACACGAATCTTGATAGAGTAATGTCTCTAATTTTTCGTCTTTCAACTTTTTCGGTTGACCTGGACGCTTTTTGTCTTTAACACTAAAATCATCACTAAACATCCGCAAGTATTCGATGCGCTTCAGTTGCACTTTTATTCCAATGAAAACAGAGAATCAAAACTTCTCACAAATGGGAAGCAAATGAAACTCGACATTTTGAATGCAATAAATATTTAACTTGATGTGTTAAACTCAAAGACTTGTAATCAATATTTGGTTGACAGATGTCGACACTTCACGATTCAGCAAGCCTTTCGGGCATAGTTTTGTTCGCATTGTATTCCGATGTCGACCTGTTATCTTCAACAAATAATTAGTTTGAATGACTGTTTTCATATTCTTGGAGAGATGAACAGATATTTTGTTTAATTTTAGCGATTTATTCGCATAGTTTTAGAGAAAAATGTTCAATGGTAGATAACGACTTACAATGTTCTATTTACTATCTATCGACCTGCTCTTCAAGGGGTCCTTGTTGTGAGGAAAAGAGTCAAATCAAATTGCAATTAAAAATGATCTTAAAATTAAAATTTTGAGTGGATACCATTTTATGTATCTAAAGGTTTTAAAACATCGGTTAGGGTCGGATCTTAAACGGATGTTGGCTAATTTGAGGTACAATTGCCTATTGGGTCGTTGATGTTTCAGTAACTAATTCCACTATTTACAGAACAATTTTTGTTTTCTAAAATATGTATATCGATATATGAGCTCACGTAACTATTTATGGTTTTTCAATTCATGACATTTTTGAGCAGATTACCCGCACATTCCACGAACACTATGTTTCCATATAATTCACCTTGTTGTCAACTTACACGTGCCGAAGACAACTTGAAGATGATAAAAGCCACCGGTGGGGAATCTGATTTATTCATTTACATATCCTACCTTCGACAAAATTTCGCTTTAGGGATATCAAACGTTCAGAGAATTGTTCACCCAGCGAGGGTGAATGCTTACACCGGGTTTCCTAGTATCGGGGAGCTGCGGGGAGGAATGCTTTTCGGTTCCTCCTAATTTCTTCAACAACGAAGTCATGATGTTTAACGGCTAATCCTTTCCCGAAGAATGCTTTCAGCAAATTACACCTTCCAAGAAAGAAGCGCGATACGCAGTATAAGGCGGAATTTCCCTCTCAAGCAAACGGTTATTTATTGGAAATAAGTCACTTTTATCGAAAAAGGGAAAATATCACGAATAGCTAAAAATAAAATGAGTACTATAATGATGACAAAGCGGGACACGTGTGTCTATTGCCAATAAGGCAATATCGTTCGATCGTCACAATTAGACGCAATGGAAATATGTGGTTTGGTTTGATGATATCTCATATCTTCGAGCTTTTTATGTATACTTGTCAATATTGAATTTTCTATTTATAGTATTCTGTATAACAATCGCATTTCGTATGAAATCATAGAATATGGTTTACGCAACAGAACATTGTAACTAAAATAATTTTATTTACTTTCTATCAGCAGACGTACCCCAATAATCTTGCTGAATAAGTTTAATGAAAATGCGTCGTTCTGCAGCGAGAGCACTATCAAATATGAAATATCACGCTCACACACCCACGTGACCTTTACGTGCAATGCACGTAATTGTCAACATTCGGTATTAGGTGCTGCTTCCTCCGCTCTCAGAGTGCTAGTATCAATATCAGTATCATCGAAGAGCATTCAGAGGTCGAATGGAGATGTATAACCTTCAAACGTGCAAACGGTCGCTGCTGCTGCTGCTTCTGCTGACTTGGACAGGAAATGTTTCTCCCCATGACCCATGGAATCAAACAAGCGTGGCGTCACAAAACAGCAGCACTGAAGGTTTTCGCCGCAGAAGCAAGCAATCGGAGCATGTACAAGTTCCACGGCATCGGATCCGATATGTGCCTTCACTTAACCGACTCGGGGGCGTCCCAGAGGGATGCAGGTCACTAGGTCAGCGTAGACATTGAAACAGTATATGGCCGGCCGAGTCACTACTCTTCGGACGGGTGTAATACAAGGCAAATGGCCGTTGACTTTGTGCTTCCGCTGCGTGGTTCTCAAAGTGGATGGTGATTATCCTTCTATTTGTGAGCCATTGTTTGATTGCTGGATGGTGGCAGAATAGCTATGCGCATGGCGCTGTGGCGCTATTCCAGCAAAACGCTTGAAGGCAGTATCTTGTTTTGGTTTTGTTGTTGTTTTTGTTGTCGAAGATGGGAGTTCAATTTCACCAATGATAATTTTAAAGTTTTTGAGTAAAAATTTTTTTTATTAATTTTTATGAAACATCTCGCATTCATTTCCCTCATCCAGAGCCCCCTTGTAATAATCTCCTTTAATGAAAAAGAAAGCGGTTATGGTTGCTTCAGGTGTTTATGAGAAGCAATCTTAAACAACATTTTGAAAAAGTTGCAACTTGCATAAGTCGTTTGAATTCTGTGTGACATGCTTGAATTTTGGTACATAGGTTTTTAATCATCTACTTGCAATGCTTGTAACATGCATGATTTTAATCTTGTTGCTATTCTGTATTTCTAGGCGTTATTGGTATCTATCAATTATCTATTATCTATTATCTATTATATATATTAAAATGGATTTCTGTCTGTCTGTCTGGTTCTTATGGACTCGGAAACTACTGAACCGATCAACATGAAAATTGATATGTAGGGGTTTTTAGGGCCGGGGAAGGTTTTCGTGATAGTTTGAGACCGCTCCCTCCTCTCTAAGGGGGGGGCTGCCATACAAATTAAACACAAATTTCTGCATTACTCGAGAATTAATCAAGCAAATGAAACCAAATTTGGCATATTGAGGTTTTAGGGATCAATAAATGATTTTATGGTGGTTTGACACCAGTAGTAAGGAATTAGGGAGATTCCTGCCGTGAAGCAGATGACCGACTGTTGCTTATCGGTCTTCCCCCAACAGCTCCCACAGGTGAGTGTGGACACGATTCGGCCGACAGTGGTCTGGCTAACACAATATAGTTATGAAGAAATCAAATTACCTAAAATCTGTCAGTGTCCATGTGCTTTATGAAACGTCCCATACCAGAAAAAACGAAAAGAAGAAAAAAACGAAGCAGTGGACCAAAATAGAAAGAATAAATATGGAAAAAATAAAATAACGTTCAGCGATTATGCTTAAAGTGAAGGAGAAGATAATGAAAAATATCTATCAGTGTGTTAAAAAAACATGACAATTGAAAATTTTCGGAAAACTCTGAAGGAAAAAGGGAAAATTCGGAAAATATTTTTTCTTTAACTTCATTTAGCTTTGATAGTCATTAAATTCAGCCACCTCATTGATGCTCGGTCTGTCAGACCTAAGCGCGAGTATAGGAAGGTTAATTTCAACTTCCAAAAGCCTTTTTCACCCCGAAGCGTAAGTCCTTAGTAACTACACACAACTCACTGTATGATTTGGAAGCGTTTCTTAGAAATCCTATTCCACAATAAACAGTAAAACTTCTGATGCAGTCTAATGATTAGCATCTCCAGGTTTATTTCAGCGGCCTTCAAATATCCACGGATTCTTGGTACCTATAGCAACTACTGGCTTTCCGAAACTTCGTCGTAGAAAATTTCCTCTTTCGGAATCAACGTTTCCAGTTCACTGTCATATGCAGCTGTCTTGCTTGAATTGCTTTTATAATTTCGACTACTTCTTTGACGTATTGACTGATCATGTAATTCCCAATGGAAACCATCAATGTTCCTTTCAGTAGCAAGAAAAACTTCCAGTACATTGAGTCTGTTGAGTTTTGAGAGTGAGAGTACATTGAGTAAATAGTTTTGAGCTAGATCTACCTCACGAGTTTGCGACAACCTTTTGTCATCACAGCTGTATGACTCAGAATTATATCTCAGCTATGAGTTCTAAAAAATGTCCTTCACTGTGGTTTCCCATCAAAAGCATGTTGTCCTCATGAGTTCGAAGTGTGGTATGATGAATTTCATGTCAACTCGACTGGCCATTAGCAGCAACATCTCAGATAGCAGTGAGACGTTGTGGATGTAAAGACATTGGCCATTTAAGCAACTTTGCATACTTGGAATCTTCGAAAACAATTAGCATACTTTTTAAAAATGGTCAACTTTTTTTTCTTTTTTTTATAAAAACCTATAACTCAATAATGTAGATATTATACAAATATATAGTCAAAGGATGAAATGTAGGAATTTGTTTAAATTTTTATAAAAAATACCAAAAAAAAATTTTAAAAAAATTACACTGAAAAAATTATTTTAAATATGAAATTCATTTTTCTCAAAAACCTTTTTTTTCAAATTCTCAAAAAAAAAAGTGAATAGCTCTTACAATTTCGAACAAGTTATAAGTCACGGACACTTTCACAGGGAAAAAAAAATTCTAACATCAACTTTTTAATGTTTTTTTTCTAAAAATTACAACTAATCCTAATTTAGTTTAAAGTCAAAATAGCGATATAGCGTATTCGAGAAAGGTTTTGATTTTTTTTAAATATGAATTTTTTTGACGACATTAACTTTTTTTTAAGTTTCTGGTATACATAGGAGTTTTGTATGGAGAATCCTGAAAAAATAATGTTTTACTCATAACATTTATGTGTGTAAATGCTCGCGTTTTACATGTTCTTGGGATGTTTCTAAATAGGAAAAAGTTCGCCGCGATAATTTATACATAAAATGTCACGAGTTAAATATTAATAGTAATTTTTCAAAAAAAAAAAACATTTTTTTCAGAATTTCATAAAGAAAACATATTTTTAAGAAAAATGAATTTGAATATTATTTTTTTTTCAATTATTTTTGTTAATTGTTTGATATTTTTAATAAACACTTAAATAATTTCCTACATTTAATTCTCTAACCACAATTTTGTAGGTCTTATAGTTTTTAAATGATTTTTTTTTGAAATTTTGAGTTTTTTTCTTCTTTTTTCCGAAACATCCTAACTCAAAAACTACACCCATACCTCGCTATGCAACCGCTCTTCATACGGTATTTCGTTATAACGATCCTCTTATGGTACGTTTTCGATTTACGGCCTGAAATGACTCGCTATAACGACAAAAAAAAATCATTCGATGTCGATGCCAAATCGATATAGTGGCTCTCACATTTTCGTGAAAAGTGGTAGTTTTGTTCCTTGTCGTGAAGTATTAAACCCTTTTTTTTCTCATTAGGGTACCATTTCCATTTCCATTTTAGAGTGGTCCAAAAAAACAATTACTTTTTTCAAAAACTCTTCTTCCTGAATGACGTTAACGTTCCCTGTGGAACTTTTGCTGTCTCAACGTATGCATTAACTTGCGTCATTTATTAATACTTAGTTGAGATTTCTTAAGCCAAATAACAAGCCTTGAATGTATTCCGAGAAGCAAGCTCTAGAATACGCGTGACCACATTACAAGTCGAAGAAAATTTCTCTGACGAAAAATCCCTCGGCCTGAACGGGAATCGAACCCGAACACCCGCCATGATAATGTGAGACGCTAATCACTCGCCAACGGGTGCAGCAAAAACTCATAACTTTTGAATTATTGGACTCATTCAAATGATCGACATATCAAATGAAAGCCAACAAACTAATCTTTTTGAAGAATATATTACGCAAAAATACTGGGTTTTGTTTTCGTAATCATTCGTAGCATTTGTTTTTTATAGTTTACATGGTCTCGGGACCAAGAGCCCTATATTTTTATGAATTGAAAACATTTTCGTTTATGAATTATTGTTGGTTTTTGGAGTCTGTGTGAATTTTTGATTTAAATGAAATAAAAATATAAAATGCATTTCGAATGATGAACCATGTTATATATCTAATAAAGGGCCTGGCCGGGTAAGGAAGTGAAAAGTGCCCCCAAACCAAATCACTAACTCTATGGCAAATATTGTATAGGATAATAAATAAGAAGTTTTGGCGTTTTTTTTTTGAACCCCTATGTGGCTCAACATAGGATCTATAGTGAAAAACGTACTTTTTCATTTATTTCACGCCATCCCCAAAAGCTTCGAGATACAAATTTGGAAAAAAATGAATGTGCATCCCACTACGGTGTATCAAGAAAAATTATCAAAAAAAAAATGTTTATCAAAAATTGAAGTACTAAAAAAGATATTGAAATTTAGAAAAAAAAATTGGATTTAGAGATTCAGTACTACTCTAATTCATATTTAAATGTGTTCCTACGGCTTTTTTAGATATGTCTGATCTTTTTCAAAGTTTTTTCAGTGTTGCGCGGTACAAACAATATTTTTGTTCTGTTTTTAAAGGGGCTGATTTTTTAAGAGCATTGCGAGACACTAAAATAATTTTCTTCATCGTCTGCATTATTATTTATATTTTTGTATTCGTGGTTTTCAATTCTAAGATTAAAATAAAAAAATAATAATTATTTGGATTTTTTAAAGTTATTTTCTCATTAATCCGAATGATCTTTCCACAAGGACTTTATTTTTTCTCACAGAGCTCTATTGTACTGTTGACTCCTATGAATTTGTTAAACCATCTAAAACCAATGTAAAGATAATCTCATATATTGCTCTAAATATACCGACAAAATTTAGACAAATAAAAAACAAAATAAAAAAACTTTACAGCAAAAGTGGGTGTCAAAGTAATTTTTTTTTGCAAAATATCGAAACCTGAAAATATGTATATATATTTTTTTTTGTACCGCGAAAAACCCACTAAAAATTCTGAAAAAAATCACAAATACGTAAAATAGACGTAGGAAGAAATTTGAATACAAACTAGAGTAGTACTGAATCTCAATATAAAAATATAAAAATAATATTATTATTTAATGTTTTGTTTTTTTTTTATGCAGATTCAAACAATTTTGTACATTTCATCATTTGGTCATATATTTGTAGATATTATAGTTTTTGAGTTACAAGTTTTTGTACAAAATAAAAAAAAAGTTGGCCCTTTAAGTAGTCTAATTCTTTTTCGAAGATGCAAAGTATGCAAAGTTGCTTGAATGGCCAATGTCTTTACACCTATAACGTTTCACTGCAATCTGAAATGGTTCCGCCAACTCCTTAGACGAGTTGGCATGAAATCCATCGTATACAAATCTTGAATATGGCTTTTGTGTTTCGCTTTCTCAACTAAACCTCCTCCATTTGATCCTCCTGAACATTCCCCCAAAATTTTTCAAAAACTTCTAATTTTTCTCTCGAAACTAGGTTTTTTCGAACTGGCGTACACGATGTCTCAAGTTCAACTGAACCGATTTATGTCGTATTTATATAAACACAATCTGTACGCGTCTCTCTATCGCATGAACCAATGAAAAATAATATTTTTAAAATTTTACTATTTTAGAAAAATATCTGGAAACAGGAGAAAATGGTATTTTTTTTTCTTCAAACGGTGCGCAGGCGAGCTGGCGTAGTGGTAACATCCATACCTCTCACGCAAAGGTCACGAGGTCAATTCTCACTCCCGACATTCTTCCAAAAATGGAAGTAAAAGTTGACGAACCAGCCAAAAGTGTTGTCACTACCAGTGCCACAAATTGGTCTTCATCGCTTGCAGTGAATTTTTATTGAAATCGTGTTTTAATTTCATATTTAGAAAAATATAAAGAACCAGGAATCCAGAAAAGGCAACATTAGTTTTCGTTGAGCGTTGACCGTTGTACCGTGATGAGCGGCTGAGTGAGGTTTAGCGTTGAACGTTCCGTTCATTTTTTATACTGTAATTTAGTGACTTTCAACACTTTTTGGCTGGTTCGTCACTTTACTTCCATTTTTGGGAGAATGTCGAGAGTGAGAATTGAACTCGTTACCTTTAGCGTGATGGTCCGTTTCTGTTTCCGTTTCTGCTTTCTATGCTCTCTTACTACCGCCATTTCGCTCAATGTTTTTAATAAACCGGAAGCCATCACCTTCTTTTCCAAAATGGCATCGGAATACGATATTCGACTTCTGTTGTTGAAGCCCTTTCATCCAATACCCATATCGTAGGGGTTTTATAATATTGCTGGTCATTTAGAGCCAGTATTATTAAACCGGAAATCAAAACAAGATTATGTTCGTTTTCCGCTCGTCTGTTATTGTTATTGTATATTGCCCATCTAATTGGGGGTCTATGCCATTTAGATTCATAAAACATAAAAAAGAGTTATACTATACATTCCATTGCCGAAGTGACCAAAAACAAGAATTTTGTGTTATCGATTTTACTCTCAATTGGTTGACGTTGAATTTTATGCTTTGATTTTCACTAACACGCAATGATCTTCAATTTCGACGTTACGAATGTCATGACCAAAATGAAGATGCAAATGAAAAATGAACTTCATGGCAAGCTGATGTTTGCTGTTCATTCCACTGATATTCTTGTTCCATATTTATCGACTCTCGCTTGAGCAGTAGGTTATCAATACAGGGCAGGCTGAAATTCTCCCTATTTGAATGTTGTGAACGTCAATATTTTCGGCACTGGTCACTACCATCACTATAATAGAGAAAAAAAAAGAAAAAGATAAAGATAAAAAACGTATCCAGTTGTCAACAGCGTAATAATCATTATTCGTGCACTCAAAAAATGCAAAATATATCTTCAAATATACCTTAAACACTAACCAAAATAGTCGAACGCCTTACATCCAAACATCCGAAAAAAATCACGAAAATTCATTATTTTTTTACCTTTGAGGCAGGGGTCCCCCCTTAAAAAAGTACGTTACGTTACGTTACGTAGGATGATCCTGTTGCTTCCATTCGAAAGATGAGAAAATTTAATACAGGATATAGTTATGAAGCATCTAAATTAGAGAATTAAAATGACAATTTGAAAGTGAAAAACTTAAAAAATAGTGGTTTTGAATGTGTCATTATTATTTCAACCCCAGAAATTCATAATGATCTTCACTGCTTCCATCAATCTCAACTCAAACCGCTCTAGTTCACTTCTAACTCACGTCATTCTTTCTTCGGAATGTTCGAGTCCGAGTGGCAAACCATTCAAAAAGCCTGAAATCCACTATCATACAGTAAAACCAGAACCCTGACGAAAATATTTGTCTGATTTTTTTTCGTATTCATCGTGTATTGGAGGATTTGAAAAAATGGCTTTCAAAAACTAACACAATACGTTCCACCATTTCGACTAATTTGTACCTTCATAAGTGGGTCGAACCAATCATAAAAATCCAACTAATCTTGATTTATGCTCCTCTCTCATTTTAACAGTAAATTCGTTATGATGTCCCCGATAGACTGAATAAAGGGTACTGCGTTCGCTCATTGTTCTCAATGGGATGTCAATTTAATGATCCAATGGGTGGACCTGATGGAGACGGCTGATGTGTCGCTGCTTTCCTACTTTCTTGGTAGTAAAGGTTAATAATAGCGTTTTGATAGCTATCATTAATTTGTTATGAGTAGGAACGAAAATAGATTATTGCGAAATGTGATCCAACATATGCGACGTAGGATTACACGCGTCGTGTTCTTAATAATGCTGGCGAGCGTATCGTTAATTATTGACACCTCTGAATATCCCTTTCATTAGGTTTTATTAACTTTAACGAAGTACAGCTTGTTTTTCGTTGATGTTTCAGGGTTGCTGTATTGCTAAGGAAAGGTGGTCGATTAAAAAGCACCATTTATTCATTCAATTCACTATGCGAAGCGCGCCCTCCACGTTCCTCGTTTTGCATGACCAACACATGAATGGGAAAAGGCTGAGCCCTAATTTCCACCGATTGCGTCATCACTGCCCTCCGTGCAATTTTACACTGGATGTGAAGAGCCTTCAGCATCACTACCACACAGGCCCAACAGGAATGAATAGTGGCTTCTGCGCGGAAATTCCTCTGCGAAACGGGTAGCATAACTGGTAAAAGGGCTCGCAGAGCTGCCTCCGATTTTGGGCCGAATGCATTTGCAGCTGACGCCTTGGGATGCAGCATCCGGGATTGACCCAGATAGCGGCTGTTGAACCTTGGAGTTCGTTGCACTGCATAATACATAGGGAAATTGGTTTCGACCGCACACTGCTGGTGTGCGGCGTATAAATAGCATGCGGAGGAAAAACTGATTCGATCTCCGCATAGTTTTCCGTGTCACTGGTTTAATGAACGTTTAATGCTCAGCTATGTACGTTGTGGAAACTTGTGAGCGCTTTATCTCCAACGACTTTCAGTCAGTGAAAATTAATAATAGTACTTTTGTTCTAAAAATAGCTGCTCTTAAAAATAGACAGCAAGATTGTTAAGACTTTCAGCAGTCACATGATCCGCAAACAAAAATAGAATTAATGTTAGAAACTTTTTTTTATTTTGAAATTAGTTTCCTCTCGTGAAAGCTATCGAAGACGAAAGCGCAACAACACTCCGTGCTTGGAACGATTCATATATGCGTTCATCTGAAAACTTCTCTGGGAGATACGTTATGGACAAATAAAGAATGTGGGATTCCCATGCTCCCACCGCTCCGTGTTGTAAGTCCTTTTGGTGGGTGAGTTTTAAATGGAAATATATAACGAGTTCAGCGTAGAGAAATTATGAAGGAGTGTGGACAGACAGTAAACTAAAAAGGATTGCTTCCATGCCGAAAATAGAATATGAGCGTTTATTTTTAGTCCTTCCGTTCGGTGGATGGGGTTTTAATGCTACTAAATGGAGTCTATCCTCCGGAGGGTTGTGAATTTTTCTCTGTGGGGTGGGATTGTATTGGTTGTGTAAGATTGTGGGTGTAGGGTAAATAACTCGCGGAGATGTTCGTTGTGTTTCGATGGTTTTGAAATTGTTTCTAGGAGCTAACTGCCAATAAACGAGGATTTTTACCGGCAGTTATTTACACACAATTATTATCACACTTTTGGACCGTTCGGGAATTCGTTCAATTTTTAACCGTGACAACTTTCCAAATATTCTATTGTTGTAAGGGAAGAATGTGGGAAGGTTGGTTGTAGTCAGAGGGATCACATCAAAACCGAGCCTCTCCATTGAATATCAGGGAAGCTGTTTAATTATTGAGTTCGAAGTATGGTCGCGATAAGTTGGTTTCACGAAGAGAAATCGAGATATCGTTTTACTTTGTTTCCGATAGAATGATTGAGAGAGGAACATGACTCTGTCCGGTTAGCAAGTGAAGACTTCATACTCCCCATTCATTACATTATAAATGGAGAGAATATTAGGTTCATTAATACATGTTCAAACTAATGATTGAAAGTGTATAAAGGTGGTTTGTGAATATGATCGAGAGCAGTGAACGACTTTTTGAAGCTATGAAATGAGTTCAATCCCATCTTCCATATATTGTTGTTCTAACAGGCCTATTCCAAGGCCATTGACTCATGACTTTTTATATTATAGTCTCTATTGTAGCCCCTAAAAATCAATCGATCATCACTATACTGGTGTTTATTAAAAATCGATTTGATTGCTTTGCAAGATAAAACATTTTAATGGGAGGTGTCAAGACACTGCCGCACAGTTGACATAGGATAATGAAATTGTTGTATACAATTCGCATGTTCACCACTTCGGTTGCTTTTTTTTGAATGAAATGAAATTCGACAATCAACGGTGCGAATTATACACCCAGGTTGTTTTTTACCGTGTAAAAAAATCTGCGTAAAAAACAGCGTTAAATCGAAAATCCGGAAAAACCGGAAAAATGGAAAATCAGCGTAGAAAAAAATTTATAGGAGGTTGTGTTCAAGACACGACCGCATTGTTGACGTAGAACTACGGTGTAGTTTAATTCAAGTCGCTTGTTTACAACTGCGGATATTATTTTATAACGCTACGAAAATTTTGAAATAACCATTCTACCAGTTTGGTCGCCCTAAAATGTTTTTTATTGTAGAATCATTTGTCGATAATTGTTTGATGATTCATTCTTGTGCTCGCAGAACAATACATGCTCGAGATAAGCACAGCTGTCATCCTTAGTGCAGAAAGTTTTGCTACTGGCAAGCGAAACCAAATCACATACAAAATTTTAGAACGCCATTTACTTTCTTGGTGCTGCATCGGTTCGCACTTCATGATACACCGACACGCAAGCAGAACCATCATATACGCCTTCGGTGCAGAAAGTTTATTTTCTTCTTTGCCTCTAACATATGCATATCGACCTCTCCATGCATCATGAAACAGCAGGATCGTACGGACTACGCAAAGCGAATGATTCATATTCAGCTAATGTAGCAGATCCCGATTATTAAATCTCAGAGAGTGCTAACTATATGATTATTTAGCTCGATAGAGGCTAAGGGAAGGGTAGTCAGATCATATTTTCCTTGTTTAACGCCGCTATCCCTTGAAATATTTATATTCATATAGACCGCAAAGTTTTACTGGCAACACCGCTCTCTTGTTCCATTCGTTGCTCTCCGCAAATGGTGACCGAATGATGACGTAATTTTTCTTGTATCATTTATTGCTTTGCACTTGTCTGTGCAGTGGGTTTCGCTATAGTAGAGCGGGACGATATATGCGGTTCAAACTTGTATGCAGGCTTCGAAAATGGTTTGCGATGTTTGATACAGCTCGAATATGCATACAACAGTCTTCGTTCCTCTCTTAGTTTAAGGTGAAGGTGGAAGCTAGCCATTGTAGTAGTATAGGTAAATCCTCGTGTAAAAATGGGGTAATAGTGTTTGTGAGAGAAGAGCAAAGCACACGTAAATAGATCAATTCACTTATCAGACTGTGTGGCGCTTCATTGACACGAGTCTTTGAATACATTTGAAAAAAAAAAAACTATTCAATACTAAAGTAAAATGTATGAACGATATGTTCCGATGAACAATTGCAAATATAAATATACATAGAAGGTGCATTTGCATATGATTCTGATTATACGCGAGCGTAACATGAGCAAATTTATAACACATGCGAATTGGGGCACTTTTGGTATTAACAAGTTCTTCCGCATAGTAACTCGATGTTGATAATTCCTTAATATTTTCCTTCGTTGATCGTATTGTTTTCACATATTCACGTTGGAAAGCCTTAACCCTTCTCTTCGTTGGCCGAGGCATTTAGATTGAATTTAATACTTTTCCGTTTACTGTTTTTGAAAGCATAGGCAGCCGTGGCAGTGTTCCGAGCTCTGCAATACAATTTTCTTACCCAATGTTAAAGTTGCTAAAACTTACATTATAGACCCATTAAACGTAGAAATAATAATTGTATTGATATCAACACAATTTTATTCTATTGATTTTCATGACATGGGACGCTATGACTCAGGAATAACATTTTATTGAGTGGTTTTTATAGCTGTTTCGATGATGTTGTTTGGCATCAGTGTCGAAAAAATAACGATGCTTCCACCAATACAAACAAAACCATTGCAGAAGATTGAAAAACGAAAATTTAACTTTCAGAGCACTTGCTCGAGTTTTCCGACGTTCTTCACTATACGGTGCGAAAGCAGATGAAAATTTAATATCTTGTGAGTAATCGATTAGAGTTTGGTTGATATTACTTGATGGGAAGTGTGCGAAAACGATCATTTTCTTCACACTGTTTCGCAAAATTATTGATTTTCGGGCGAGAGGTGAGGGAGGGAGATGAAAGAAATGAGCGCCATGGTGGCAGCCATTTATGGCTAGCTTCCACCTTCACCTTAATCATGTATTGTTACACAAGTGATTACTGTTTAATTAATATGTTCGTGAGAGGTTACTTGCATGACACATTGTGTACCATTTGATTTTGATCGAAATCCAAACACTGATAGTAAACCATGAGTCAGTAGAAAAAATTGACAGCTCTATTAGTCGAACACTAAGAATCCCCGCACATTTCAGACTTTTTTTCAGCCGATAGTTTGGTTTGGTTGCTAGTGCGCACATCGAGCCAACCAAACAGTCGGGTTGGTAAAGAGTGTCGCCAACTGTCGGCCGAATATTCTCGAAAGACTGTATTTAATATGTGTTTGACAACGGAGAAAAGAACGGCGCAGGAGAATCAAAAAGACATTCAGAGAGCATTGGGTGCATCCTATTCTCAGTGATTCGCACAGAACGTATGTCTGATGCCAAAATTGTGAGTGAATTGAGAGCGAATTGAACTATCAGCCGATAAACAATCGTCGTGTGTGCGTAGATCGATGCTAGGCAGTACTGATTAAACGGACGGCCGATAGTTGAACGACCGAATGGTTTGAATGCAATCGGGAAGCCTATCAAACAATTTTATCGGCCGGTACTGAATCGGTGTAGTGTGCGCATATGCATATCGCTCCATACTGATTAAGTCGTCCGACTAATCTATCGACCGACAAAAGTCTGCAGTCTGCGGTGGCTCTAATCGCGATAGCGAAAACAGTGAAGCTACTCCATTCAGAAGTGTGCGCGTTCAAAGAACGGTACCCCGCCGCGTCGGGAACGGACATCGTGCGGCACTGTGTGGACGCCGGATACGCTCGTTCTGGCATCTACTACATCTTGACACTATTGGACAATAATCAGAGTTTCGAAAGAAAGCCCGGTTCTGGACGGCCGACGACCCTGAGCGACAAGAAGCTCCAAAGGAAGAGGAAGATCGAGAGAAAAGTGGCTACATCGCTGCGTGCGCTTGGCCGGGAGGTCGGAGCAACCGGCCAAACAGTGAAAAGTACCTGGCGAATATGGACATACATGTCAGGAAGCGGAAGTCCCGTCCACAGGTCTCGGAGATGCCGTTTTGATTTTTCAACCCTAAAAAATCTCAAAAAAAAAAAAAAAAATCGATGCCAAAATGCATAAAACGTCGAGATCTGGTGTCATCTACAAAAAAAAATATTTGGAAGAAAACGACATTTTGGGACATAGTCTGCTGAGTGGTCAAAAAATCAAAATTTTGAGTGCTGAGATTTTGCACATGTCATTTTTTTTGAACCAATAAACTAAATGTACATGGTCGGTATTTTAATTCGACGATTATTTTTTTCCATATCTCCATTGTCGTCCAGGTGGGGGCAAAATGTGCGTCCAATAGTGGGGTACCACGTGGAAATTTTCGGAAGGGAGGAGACTGACAATATAAGATATCTGAAAATGTCCAACATTTGAAACAGAATTCTTTTTATTCACAAATCAAGTTTATAAAATTAGAAAATCAAGATTGAAAAAAAAACAATATTTATTTGAAGTTCATTGTGAAAACATAAACATAAACGAAATTGAATTGAAAATAAAAAAAAAAAATTTTATTTTGAAATTCATTTTGAATTATTTTTAAGCAATTGTTTTTCTCATCTTGGATTTCGCTTCTGAGGATTCCGACACTTTGTCTTGGAGCACTGTTGCTTCTTTGCGCTGTTGCTGTTCGAAGAGACAGACGGTGTATCCTCATGAAGATAGAATCCCAATCCCTTCCTGCCAGTTTTCATACCATAGAAAGCTTTGTCCAGTACTCGGCAATGGTTCCCCAGATTATCTGAACCGCCCTAGGTGCTCGCTGGCACATCCTAGCAGAAGTAGGAATATCAATAAAAAAAGATCTAAATCATAAATCACTTACTAATATGAGCCTCTCCCTCAGAGCCTCAGAAATACCGAGGACTGGCGCAATCTGATGCTTCAAGATTCCCTCCCGAACCCTCTGTCGGGCCATTTCGGGCATTCCTGGAGTGCATTTCTTTAAATTAGTTTTCTTCTTGTGGGTCCCGTTAAAAAACGCAAAAATCTTCTTACCTCATAACTTTTTGCCACTTTCATGAAATGTATCATGTTTATATGTGTGAGTAGCTGGTGTAATAATGTGTCAAACGAATACTTCTTCTTCTTCTCCTTAATTAGCTCTCACTTTCCTAGAGGAACTTCGCCGTCCAACGTAGTATTAATTGGGTTATTTTATTAGTACTTAGTTGA
The DNA here is from genome assembly GCF_029784135.1 of Toxorhynchites rutilus septentrionalis. Lineage (NCBI taxonomy): Eukaryota > Metazoa > Arthropoda > Insecta > Diptera > Culicidae > Toxorhynchites > Toxorhynchites rutilus. The sequence continues at coordinate 271,632,527 of NC_073745.1, forward strand.
GATTTCTATGCCAAATAACACGCTTTGAATGCATTCTGAGTGGCAAGCTCTAGAATACGCGTGACCACAGTGCAAATCGGAGAAAATTTCTTTGACGAAAAATTTCCCCGGCCAGAACGGGAATCGAACCCGAACATGCTTGTATGGCAGCCCCTTCTTAGAGAGGAGGGTGAAGTGTCTAACCATGTTGACGCTAACCACTCGGCCACGGGAGCACAAACGAATACACTATTGCCGTATTTTCATGCTCGTTTGTTACAAAAAGGTCAATGCGCACTTTTGCCCCGCACTACTCTAAGCTAGCGATAGATTGTAACCCGCGACGCTGTGAAAGCGTGCGAGCCAGTCGCTACCGGGGCTTTTTCGTAGATAAGCGGCTGGCTTAAGCGCCACTCCTGCGAAGAGGAGACCAGCCGCCGTGTTTGCTGTTCTTGCCCGGCTTTGAGACACCCAACACCTGAGGGCGGGTTTGTCCTTTTGTCGCTAAACCCGGTTTGTTCCGCGACTGTTGGCTGCGCTCCAAAGAGAGACCCGCGACACCGTTTGTCCGCGTTCCGAATCTAAAGCAACAGAAATTCACTCCGGTGGTTCTCTCAAGAACACCGTTTATACTGAAATTATCATCACTGGATCTACTCAATGATGATCTCCCACCCACCTTGAACCAGCTTCAGAATGGGAAGCGGGGGTTGAAGATTTCCGTAACAGAAAGGAGTCCCAACCCAGGACTCGTGTGACCTCACTACACAATTACTCGTATTGACGGGTTTTAGGCTACACCGCAAATCCAGTAAATATGCAGAACTTTCCTCCCCTAAACAAACTTTAACGACATTTATTTTATCAAACGAAACTCGATTTAATCAATTACATACATTTTTCCCCATAACAAACTCATGTAAATATTCAGACAGCATTCAACTACAGACGATATAATTTTATACAAACATGATTATTTCAACAACCTTAATTTAAACATATACATATTTTAATTCCATTTCCCTCGGGTTTCGAACATCGGACCCTGAGGTTCGGAACTGCGCGTTTCCTATCTACTCTACGTTTGCACCTCGACCAAGCGTTCTTCTATACCGATGGGCATGTGCTCACCATCGGTATCGGATCATCCAGAACACGCTTCAACTTAGTGTGGCTTTTGTTTCGTGTGGCATTCGTTAGTTTTGTGTGGTCTTTCTGTCTCTATTTATTCCCTACATGCGCATGTATTAGTTAATACTGGAAATAAATAGATTTGTACTCACGATCTAGGATTTACGTGGTTCTGCTTTACCGTCGTTCGCTGCAGACGATGAACGGGACAATGAATCTCGAGTCCGCACACGGACGAGTGATGGCTCCGTGCTGCGTACCCTGTGATGATTTCTTTTCTTGCGCGAGTGCCGTTTTGCGTAAGCGCTCCGCGCGGCCACCAGAATTGACGAGTGTGGCGGCAAAATTCTGGACCTCGTACGTGGGGTCAGTAGCGGTACTCCCTAAACGTTAACAGCAGAAACGAAACACCACACAAATGCCACATATATTACAAACTTAGTCATGCCACATGCCACGTGTTCGATCTTACCTCCAATTTAATTTGCTGGTGCACTGGAGAGTATCTATCCCTTTCAACGTAACAATGATACACTGATGCTAATCACGCTAATCTAATCACACTAATGAAAATAACGGAAAAAGGAGGAAAAACTTTGAAAAATACTAACTGCGATGCACTAAACTCCGTCTATTACCTTCAATCTTTTACTACGCGGTACACAATTACTGACCGCTTCTGCCTTCTTCCACTGACAAAGTCGGAATGGGCGACCACACTTTTCGATCCTCAGATCAGCCAGATATTCATTGGAACCGGAACTACGCAATTGTTAACGATGTTAGCAATTCCGTAGTCGTTCTGAAGTCCCTTCTGTGCTTGGATTTGTCCCGCTTTCAAACGTTCGCGGGCAATTGTCTTTTCATCTCCCGAGCGCAGTTTAAGTCGAGTCGCTGGCCGGTTTTAGGTTTCCAAGAACAAGAAACCCTGCCGAAAGACTCTTTCCACTTGGGGGAAAAAAACAGAAAATGAAAAAAAAGTCTACGAGGCATGTATTGGTGCTCTGCGTCCTGGCTAAATTGAGCCGCCGAGTTACACCTGGCACTCAATATGGTCAGCCGCCCAAATCGAAAATGGGAACGGCACTCGCATTGCCATGCATCTCATTCTACACAGAGAAATACACTCAGAAGCACACACCGCTGTTGATTCTGAGCTGAAGAAAATAGTACGAGGGGTTCTCCAAAGTAATTTGTGGTACATGCTACAAGATGCACCTCTCGAAATGAATCTTTTCCTGGTTTTGGATCTCCCTAAATACATTATCGATATCCTGAATCTAATTTCGACCGCAAACTTTCGGAAGACTTTGTAGAAGGGAAACAATTGACCTATGCTTTTTTTCTATGACATTAGTTGGATCAATCATCGTCATGTCGATGATCAAAAGATCATTGAATTTTAGAACTTGTTTGCAGAGTGCAATGTAAAAACTTATCGAGTCGGATTTCAATTGAGGTACGGCGTTGGCTGAAATTTTACAAACATATGGAAAAATCTTCATTGATCAACATTTCGGTCGCGGCACCTACATAAACATTATCCAAACTGACATAACTTCATAACTAAATTAATCTACAAGAGACTACAAACAATAATCCCCCTCAAATCACAAATTTTATGAGTTAATGTAAATGCGTTATTGGCCAAGGCTATTACGACATCGAACACGTGGTCTTGCGAGATATATTTTTCCGCCAGCCCAAATACAGACCTCTTTTTTCGGGCCCGAGTAAACTGGTGGCTAGAAAAGACCTTGATTACCTTGAATTAATCAAAAAACATAAATTAGCGCAAATATGTCAACATGTGTTTTTTTTGTGTAAGCACGTAAATATTTGCTCATAAAATTTTTGGATTGTGTAACTCTACATAATTTGTATGCAGATAGACTATCCACAGTTTGTGAGGGGGGGGGGGGAATACTCATACAACTCAAATGGATAATGATTCTCTGCTATCACAAAGCTGAGAAATTTTTTGACGTTTTGTTTTACTATTGATGTATTAAAAGAAAAGGTTTATTTTTAAATGTTTTCTTATCCTGAGACTGGCTCACCATATTACACTGCTACTAAAACCGTAGGCTAACTTCAAAGATATTTTTTATTCATTTTCGGCGAATAATCAATGGAGTGCCGTGTTATGAAACATCAGAATAATAGCAAAAACAATATTACGATCATAAGGTGTTGGACAGGTTATTCCAAACGACATTGGAATATATTCCATCTGATCATCTTTAGAAAGGTTAATACCTTCAAAGGATAAATTTATCTTGGGCACATTGAATTGATGTTCATGACTTCCAGTCGGGTGTTTATCAGCTCTGATAATAATTGTGTGGTCCTCACAAAGCATATATTCCAATGCCGTCAGTTCACTGAAATTCTTCGCATACCGTTTGATGATAAGGTAGGATGTTGATAATCATTTGCTGCGATATCTATTGTTCCAACAGTATTCATTCGACAAAATGAAGACTGAATACCTGAAATTAACCAGATTTAACCATGCAAATCTGCGGCCAAAGCAGTATGTACACTTGAGAGATGCAACAAGTTTGAAGGGATATAAAAAACATTAGTCGTTCGATAAATCTACTGCCAGATATGTCGGAAGTCCACGATATATGAATAAAATACGTCCATACTAATTCATTACATTTATTCGCAACGAAGAACGTAACCACACAGAATTGAATTAATCAAATATGTGATCCGTTTTATCTACAAAATAAAAAAGGGTCTGAAACTCAATCGAATTCGAAAGGTGTTTCGTGTAGCCACTAATTGAATTACTATTGGAAAAATTATTTGGAGAGAACTGTGAATGTTCAGAATTATTGGTATCTAAAAAACGATTTTGGGCGGGATGAGATTTGCCCAAATCTGCTGGTAATAAAATTAATCAATTGTATCCATTATCCGTCTGCTGTTCATCGGGCGGGAGACGACAGCAAAATAAAATCGACACGAGACTGAGTCAGCCACTCACTGCGGACAATGCAATAGAGAATTAAAAATCCCTCGACGAGTGTCGTAAGATTTCAGTTGATCGTCTCTTGTTACACTTTCCGATCAAGAACTCATCATCCGCTCTATGGAATGGGATTAACCGTTTGTGTCTTGCACTCACGATAAAACTTGAGTAGTAGAAGTAATGCTTCGAGAGTGCAAGCAGTGGGGATTCCGCTTTCATATTGCTTTTTTGAGATCTTGGTAGCTCACCGTTCCAAGTATTCTCTCTGTGTACATATGAAGAATAAAAGAGCATCGCCTGCTGGGGGTGATTTAAAAATATCTGACTAGAGGGATATACTTATTCATTGATCGTTGAATGTGATTTTTTACCATCCCTGGTAACGGATTATAACAGAGATAGAAATAAATACCCTTACACAGCAAGTCTATTCTCCCATGCATGTGTTTATATGCATAGATTTCCCACAGGGCCATACTATGGCAAACACATTCTAGTGTAAACAAGCCTGGGCACAAAAGAGTAAAATTTAAGGGACTAAAACACTCAAGTGTCGAGAAAAATAAAAAAAATCTGGATAAAACTGTAGAAATTTTGAAAAAGCTGAAGATTTTTAACTTTTGGCTGTTTCGTTGGCATGCTTTAAAAAAACTGGCAATATCCAGTAAAAGCTGGAAGGTTGGCAACACTGATTCTCCGGAATGGTGATTTTTTTTTCACTTCGGATAATCGAATTTTCCGGTTTATCGAATCATACATAAATTTAAAAGAAAATCTCTCTGTAAACGTGAAGATGGTAAACAATCTCAACACTCCTACCCCAACTTTTCCTTCCATTTTTTGTTATTATTTTAATCAAATGTTATTCATAGCGGCAGTTAACAAAATTAGTTTTGAAGCTTCAATTCATGACATGACTTCACTTAGAAATTGATCCGATAAACACATAATACACCTCTGGACTTTTTATTTTAGGATTAACTGCACTTATAGCCAACTTCATTTTTTTCCCAAAAATGCATGTTGAGATTGATTTTATTGCATGTTTCTTACAATCATTTTTATAAATTTTTTCTATTAATCTTCAATAAAGCAATAAATGTAAGACATAAATAATGTGTTTATGTCTTGTTTAGTAATGGTTTGTACTATATTACATCGAGTACTTTTGGTTTATTTCAATTTCGTAGCTGTATGCAAATGAAAGACCAAGAGCATCAAATCACTCTCATTAAACAGTGTTCAATGTGTGTTTCAACATTGGATAAACCGGCAAACTACTAATATAATCACAGTGCTCATTTAGCTTTATATTCCGACTGAGTGGTAACCCCGCATAGAGACCAATTAGTCAGTACAATAACTTTTAACGACCAATGCAATTAGTCGGCAACATTCGATTTCAAAATGATGAAACAAAAGTGATCGGATCGGTTCTCAACCGCCATTGCATTGAGGAAATTGTGCATTCAAACTACAGATAAAAAAAAATCCACACAAACGGTTGAGGTAGGTTCTAGACTCGAAGCGACCACCTCAAGAAACAGCAAGGCTATGGAGAATGGACTGAACATACAATGTACGAACAAGAGGAGGTGCTCCAGTTTTTTTTCGACTTCAATCGCGCGCTCATGCACTTCTCGCTGCTCATTGTATATTCACCGTCGTAAATCGAAATTATGTATGCGGGTGTATTAGCATTCATTGAATTCGTTGTTTGAAGTGGCAGCCAGGCAAAATACAAATTTGTGACACACGGCACAAATCGGAGCAGCAGCTGCACCCCCTGTCGACCGATGTACGATGTGTCGAGTATACGAGCGAAAGTGATGAACTTGTCAAATTTTATTTTATGTAATTTTGGTTTTAGGCTGACGTGGTGACGGTAGAATAATTGAGCCAGCCCGGCCACCCCAATATCCGCTAGTGGGAGGATCGATATAAAATTGGACGATTCGGTTCAATTAGGCATCATTCCTTAATCAATCGATTAATTGCAACAATCTATCAGCTAAAATGTTCTCCAAATTGGTAAGGCTTCGGCATCGAAATAATTCAGAATTGACTCAACAAATTATTTTTATAATTCTAGATTATCGCTGCTGTTTTGGCTTTGGCCACTGCGGAACCAGCTCCTGGACAACTTGCAGCTCCGTTGGCATACAGCGCTCCCATTGCTTACAATGCTCCGTTGGCTTACAACCTACCATTTGCCTATAATGCTCCTTTGTCCGTAGCTGCTCCTCTAGCCTACAATGCTCCTTTGTTAACATCAGTTTCTCAGCAAGGTCTCCTGAGAACCGCCTATACTCAGGTTGTCGGACGTAGCTATGCTCCCTCCGTGCTAACAGCATCCGCGCCATTCGGATATGCCGCTCCAGTTGCATCTCCAGCCGTACGATTGGTACCACAAATCGCTTACCCAGCCACACCATTGGCCGCCACCACTTTCGCCGCTAGTCCTCTGGCTGGCTCTCCACTTGTTGCTAGAGCTCTTACCCCAGCCTTCCCAATTGCTGGCGCTGCTGTTGCTCCTGCTCTGCTTCCAGCCGCTCCGGCTTTTGGACCAGCTGTTGTGAGATCTTCCGGTGATGCACCAGCAGCAGCTTCCGATGCCACTCCAATGGCTAGATCATCACCAAGCGATGCCCCGACGACCGCTAGCGCCGATCCAAGCGCCGCTCCAGCACCAGCTGTAGCATCCGCCAGATTGACAGCCTTGCCAACCCCCGCTGCCGCTGCTGCTGCCGCTCCATTCCGCTCATACGGTGTTCCAGCTGCGCCCGCTGCTGTCAGTGCGTAATCAATTTGTTGTGATATTTTCAATTATGTGCAATTGATCACCTGTTTCTCACTAGTTTGTATGAAATTATATGCTGCTACGAAATTTAGCTAATGAATATGTTCCTGAAGAATAAGTAATAAAAATTCAAATTTTGTTGAATGATAAACGGAAAAAATATTGTCAATTTTACATCGAACATAGGAGCTTCTATTTATTTAAGATCTATCGTGTATCCGAAACACAAAGAGTAAAATCATTGCATTCTTCTCCGATTACACGGAAACGTTCCAACATCACAGAACCACATTTAACGCTTAAGCGAAAAAGCATTACCCTTCCACGGGGGATACAATAAAAATAGTGCTCGATCTAAAAATCAATGTCTTCTCGGTACCGTTCGTTATATACCAGAAAGTGCAATGACCGCATCTCGTTGCACGATGCGCCTGGTAGGGATGCACTCTACGTTAAGTGTCAACCTTTCTTTTTATCTGGAAACTATACGCAACATAGCCAGAGAAAAGTGCAGAATATCGATGACGTCATTACGAGTCACAGCGAGTAAAGGATATTCTCGAAAGTATGCGGAAACTGGGACACCATGAGATTCTCTCTCTCTCTCTCTCGCTGTCTGGTTCCACAAACAAATTTTCGCCCGAAAGGGGAGAAAAGTTCACGCGCTTCTACCTCTCTCTTGGGCGAAAATTGGTTCACTCCGAGAGAACTTGGAGAGGGTGAATCAATGACGAAATTCAAGGATGAATGAATGCTGCAGGACACGCTCGTGTCGCGACCTTCCATTTGTAAGGATTCGAAATCAATTTTCAAAACAGAATATGTCTTCAAACGGATCGCTCGAGGGAAAAACACGTGCAACATATAATCTTATTGGGAGCGCTACCTTCATCTATTGGATGGCTGAAATTTACAGAAAAATTAGTCAACAGTTTCGAAGAAAAGCTTACGCACGAGCATCGGTAATCAAAGGTTTGTCGTTTGACCCATCGAACACGTGTTGCTTTGGCTCGTCCACGTTTCCTTTAATTTAAAAAAAACAACAGCAACAACGTGGTGTCTTCGTAAGCAGGATTCGAATATCTTTTTCACTGACGGAGCATCCATTTTTGCCGTTCTTCACCTTCCGGTCGATGGTTAGGTTCTCGAAGTATCGATTTAGTACTCTGCTGACCGTGGATTGCATCCCAGCATCTTACCGATGTCCCGATGTGACAACTCCGGATTCTCGAAATGAGTGCACAGGATTAATTCACGACGCTCTTTTTCGTTCGACGACATTTTTCCAAATTTACGAAAAATTGACAGTGAAGCATGGCCAACGTGATCTATACACTCTTATCTGATTATAAGCGTAAGCTGAAGATATAATTCCTAAAAATTAAATATGTACAGCGTTTTTTCCGTGATGCAATTTGATGTGACACATCCTTTATTCAGTTATTCGAACCTTTCGGTACATGGTTAGGATATCTTAAGTATTTCAGTTGAATGTTTTCCATGTTCGATGTTTGACATGGTTTGCTACTGTTGATAATTGAAGAGTGACAAACAAAATAGTGTTTGTACAAATTTCAAGCCAAACTTTATCTGACAAAAAGTATCTCCAAGACACTTTATGTCTTTACCGCATACTTTGTAGAAACCATCATGCTTATAGGTGCTCTGAGAAAGCCAGCTCAGTCTGGTCTCCTAATCCTTTCAGCGAAATCAGTGATGCCATTTTGAATAACTGTTTCAATAAAACTAGCACAAACTAGCTTTCCAAACCAACTCAATAGAGTCAAATGTGATTGTAGATTATTTTTCTAAATCTGAAAAAATATGAGCAAAGTGCAGAAAGACTTGACTAGACAAAGGACGATCTGGATATCTGACTGCTCTACAAATCTGGAAGTCTGGCAACCGTGGACTAAGCGGATAAACTTGACCTCATTTTCTCATCAAAATTCAACAAAATAAATAGATGTAAACTTATATAAATATTGATTTCATGGTAAATATGTTCATACAAATTACTCACAAATACTGGAGTAGGCAATTTATTTTTGAAAAAAATATAAAAATCGCACGTTAACATTATAAACATTTAAATATTAGTGTTATGAGATGAACATGCTGACTTTCTTTCTATTTCTACTAACTTTTCACTTTTCTATTTCTAAAAATCTCTTGAATTAAATTAGTAAATGAGCACGCAAATACCAAATTTATCGTCTTATACGAACTTCTGCACGCTCATCTATTTGTTAAGTTTTTGAAAAGTACAACAATAATACTTTCTACTAGAGATCAATTTGGATCACGTAACACAAATTATGCTGTATCTTGAAAGTTTCAACCAAGAACTTGTGTTAATTAATGGGGGTCAATGTTTAGACCTCATCGACCCCATAAATAAATTTTCGTTCATGTCGACCCCTGAGAAACCCAAATCGACCCCAAGGGGTCGTTATTCGCATTCTCTATACAATCCGCGATCCGAAAATATTGATTTTTTTCTCATCCGTATTAAAGGGCCTTGTTCCAGAACTCCCGAGGTTTGTTTACATATGCCTTAGCAAACTACAGTGGTTTTTTTCATATTCACCTTTGCGATTAAAGACTCTTAACGGGCAACATGACCTCTCAGATTGTTCCAGGAGTGCGGGTTGAGCAGCGCACTGAAGTGGACGCGTTCTTTTTCGCTCCGTTGTGTGCTCTTTTTGTGCTTAAATTTTCTGTGGTTTGAGTTTTCTATAATTCACGAAACTAATGAAAAATGAAATTTGATTGAATTAATTGAAGTGGTCGTGAATTTGTGATGAAATATATTGATGTAACTCATGGAATCGGGTGAACCTAACTTTTTTTAGCTCGCCTTCTCTCCGATTATGGTGCTCTTGGTGCTCTCGCTCTCAATGTGCTTCTAATCGTCGCGCTCTCGGTATCGCATAATGCTTTTGGTCCTTTTGGTCGCTGCGCCTCGGTATCGCGATTTGACGTTTCTCTCTTCGACCGGCGTTTACATTTAGGATTTGTTCGCCGTTATCTTCAATCAAAAATTCTAATAGCAATAGAGAAAAAAGAAAGTGTTATTTTTATATTCTGTTTGTTGAAAAATATATTGTACATCCAGTGTTAATCACATAAAACAATTGTGTGGTATTTCGTCATTATGTTTGAAGTTCTTTCCCTGGTTTGTTTTTGAATGAGATTCTGTCCTGTGCCTGCAGCCGGCATGAAAAACTCTCTAAGTGCTTGCAGCAAAACAGAAAAAGAAAAAAAGTGCCCATTCAACGTTATCTCGCGTCCCGGGACGCATCTCTATGTATGTGAGTATGTGTTACACAGTTTTGAAGCGAGCACCGGGAGAGAACGCGCTACACAAGTGGAACAAAAAAGGAAGCTAAGTTGATTCTCTCTCACATTTTTATTTATACTCGATTCTCTCCAGAGGATTGTTTTCTATTCTCTTATTCTTTTTATATGCCAACATTAAAAAAATTAATTCGAGTTAAGTGAAAAGAGACGAATGAAGGCAGTGCCCTCTCGATTATGAACAGGTAGTTTGTGTGTAGATATGTGAGGTCATTGTAATGCACGTCGTGATTCTTTAATTCTTTATATTTTCAATGCTTTCTTTCTTTAATACTTTGATATATTAATTATTTAATTCTTGAATATATTAATAACTTTAACTAATCCAATTGTGACGGGGTGGCCTGGGGGGGGGGGCTTGCCGAGGGAGCTCGTCTTGGATAAGTAGGGGCGATGGTTTTCCTGTTGCTTAGCGCGCGTGCTCTTTGGATGAAAATTTTAGGAGAGTTCTCTCTGTGACCTTCTCAGGTTGCCTAAAGATAAACTTTCATCGCCGTGATTGGAGTTATACGAGGGGTACACATGTTGAATAAGATATCGTTGCTCCGATTCATTTTAGAGAAGCCCTCTCGGACCTTCTCAGATTGCCCAAGAATGGCTCTCCTTTGTCGCGATTGGATTTATATAGAAAGTGCGCGCATTGGATAACTCAAAATTAATGGATGATTTTCGGAATTCCATTTCATCGAGTGGTCAAGAGTTCGCGCTTAGATAATCACATCACTTAGCGCAGTGAATCCTGATTTTTCTTAACCACCGTGAAAACATTTATTGCGCTCTAAAACCTCCACATACATTGTTAAATAGAAACCGGAACAAAACAGTAAATTTCGATAAGATGCGAATGAAAAATAAGTATAAAATTTAAAAAAACAGCCTACCAACACTAACAAGATTCTTAAATGTACCTACCTATGTTGAGGCACAGCATGCTGTCAAAAAAATAAATATCAAATGACAGATGAAAAAAAACTAACAACATGGAAGAATTAATAATCTCCCAATTGACTACGGAACAGCGGAAAGGAAAACCTGCAGGATACAAGAGAGAGAAAGAGAGAGAGAGAGAGAGAGAGAGAGAGAGAGAGAGAAAGAGAAAGAGAACGATCATTCAATCATTCTCTTCTTATTAAAAGTTAAATGGAAATTTGAAGGTTCTATCGTGAGTCCGCTTCGTTCTTGGATGAATGCCGATCCTGAGGTTAGCTTTCACCTCTGAGCTAGCCAGAACTTACAACCTAATTTGGTCTCGTTTGCTTGATTAATTCTCGAGTAATGTTGAAATTTGTGTTTCATTTATATGGCAGTCCCCCTTAGAGAGGGGGGGGAGGAGTCTCAAACTATCATGAAAACCCTCCCCGGTCCCAAAAACCTCTACATACCAGTTTTCATGTCGATCGGTTCAGTAGTTTCCGAGTCCATAAGAAACAGACAGAAATCCCTTTATATATATATATATATAGATCAAGTAAATGAAAAATATCGTCAAGGAGCATGTGTACATTCAATTTTGTGATTGACTGTATTTTGTAAAATTTTGTTTGGACAGGCCTGCTATAAGAAGTAAAATGTCAAAAATTATTACAAAAAAAACTGTGATCGGAAAAAAATCGCGAAGGAAAACAGCAACAGAAATAACCGCAAAAAATGTGATGTCAACAACAGTCTATTAGAAATACTATGACGCGGAAAAAACATCATGAATATAATGCAAGACGGAAAAAGCGTAATGTGTACTATAAATTAATTTTTTCGTAGTGTAATTTGCTGTGAGGTCAATGTAATGGGGGCGAAGCCTCATTCAACGAGGTTAAGGAATCGAGATGACCTCAAGCCGCCGAGGTGACGCCATCGAAGTCAGTCGCCGACCCGTCGTCGGAAGCGGCGGTCTCACGCAAACAAGCCTGTATTCATCAACTGATTGCCCATTTAGTTATTTTTGAAAAGGTTATGTTAACAAAAACATTACGCTTTTTCTGTGTGGCATTTATACCCATGTTTTTCCGCGTCAGAATATTTCTAATACACTGCGTTTCACAACTATAGAACCACTATTTTTTTCTGAGTTTCCAGAGATATGTGAGAAGGCGGATGAATTGAAGTATATAGTGTAGGACATAACAACTATCTTCATTAAAAAGACTGGAATCTAGAAAATGGAGGCGATAGTTTCTCAATACCAAAATTTGATAGTTTCAATATCAAAATAATACTTGAGCAGTGTTGCTTTTTTTGGTTTTCTAGAGGTTCTAGAAGAAAAAATCCGCAAATATTTCACAGTAATGCTCGAGTGGTGGGAAATGTAACTTTGATCTGCTCGAATGTTATAATCCTTTTATATATGAGTAATTCTTTTTTGATGATATGTTATACTTTGATACAAACATGTGATGTTACAGCTATCTAACTTAGATTACCCCAAATGACAACATAGTATCAAATCAATCAAAAATCAACACATCTCAAAAATCCCAGTAAAGATTATACTGTACACCGCATCGAGAGTCATCAAAACATATAAAATTTACTACATCTGCAACTTTTTCCATTTATCACAAGCATCACTATTGCACGTATTTATTTCTAGTCCCGTTTTAATTAGCCTTTTTCAAAGAGAGAAACCATTTACAGCAGAACTGGAGCTGCGGCCAATGGAGAAGTATATGCGGCTGCGGCAAGAGCTGGTGCAGCGGCATAGGCAATCGGGCCAGCAGCAGTATATGCAGCGGTGTAGGCCAGTGGAGCAACTCCGTTGTAGTTACGGGCAATGTACTGAGAGCTCTGGGCAGTCACTATAGCAGGAGCTGGGGCCAACAGTGGGGCCGAGTAGGCGAGTGGAGCTACCAGTCCTGGCTTTGCGCTGGCGCAGACCACGGCGAGGGCGGCGACGAAGATCTAGTGAAACGAAGTATTTGAGAGAATTAATTCAAGCTGTGATGGAGCACGTTTTTAGAACTTACGATTTTGGCGAACATTTTGAAATAAGAGTTTGGAGTTTGGCTAGCAAAATGTTGAAAGATTGGAATACACTGTCGAACTGATACCGTTTATGCTGTACTTCTGAAAATTTATAGCAAAGCGATGCTAAGCCAGCACAAGAACAAACCACCCAACAAACGAATTGCCACTACCATCAGTTGCGATTTATTTGTGAAGGAGTCCTTCAGTTTTAGCTTAAAATGCGCGAAGCGTCCTCGCGTTTCAGCGTTTCGCTTGTTGACAACGTCCACCGCATATGTGGTTCATTTCGAATGGATCTGTTGGCAAACGGGTACGTGTGACCATCCAACTTTTTTGACGGTCGTTTGTTTAGAGCATCGTCATGGCAAAACATAGATTAATCGGCCATCGACTGTGGAGCGGTTAAACGCTGGTGTGTTGCGCACATTATGCTGTACAATGTGCACAAAAGAGTATATGTTGTTTGTTTTTAAATGTGAGTTCATAGACTTCCGCAGAGTTGTTAATGACCTTCTGTTATTATATAGGACAATATGTATTCGAATTTTATTTGAAACAATACAACAATACAACAATACCCGCGACGATTCCACGCCGCCTGCATCGGCGTACATCGCAAGAAGAGCGTTGACATTACGTCATATGTTTTACCGTGCTGTAACAAGTGCCAGCAAAAAAAAATTCAACGAGCAACTACAATACAATACGGAAGTGATCCATCGGCTGACACTGCAACAACAAAATGCAAGTGTTGTACATGAAGCCGTCGACAGACTTGAGGGTCAGCTCGTCGATCTGAAAAATGAATTGTCCGCAAATAAAAGCAGCAATCTCTTTGCGGTGACGATAAAAAATCATATTACGTCACTCATTGACATCGCAATGAGTAACACGAAAGAGAATATAGCGGATTATATTAAATCAACGACGATGGAATTGAATCGCGATCTCAGCCAAATTCGGGAAGAAATTCAACAACTGGGGAATTTGTCACTGGAAATAGCGGCAAACATTAATCAAACCCCACAGGATAGTCAAGTCGAAATAGAAATATTAGAGGAATTAAGAACATTGTCAGCCGTTATTATATCAACAGGAAACAATGTTGAACATATGCTACCACCTCCACCGGAGTCCTGTCCCAGTCTAGCTGATGAGTTGCGTGCGGAACTTACTCCTCCAGTTAATCCCCCATTTTACCCTCCAGAGAACTCAGGCTGAGAATTTTGGATTCAACAAGGAGATGGAAGCCAGATTGGTCTGAGTATGATGCACGGCAACTCCGTAGAATAGAACAACAAGAAGAGGCAGATAAAGCCAGAAAACGGCGTAAACAAAATCGCAGATACAACAATAATAATAATAACAGATACAATGGTAGCCCTAACAATGGCAGCAGGAATAGGAATAATTTCAACAATCGTAGAAATAACAACAACAACAACAATAATATGGTCACTAGCCGGCGCAATCATCAGCTCGTGTAGAGTTGTCATAAGCGGTACAACCTTTGGCTCTTGTTGAATGATCAGTGGACTGCACAACCTTTGGCCCGTGTATCTGTAAAGAGTGTGTGTATGTATTTCTCGCGGCAACAACAACAACAACAACAACAACAACAACAACAACAACAACAACAACAACAACAACAACAACAACAACAACAACAACAACAACAACAACAACAACAACAACAACAACAACAACAACAACAACAACAACAACAACAACAACAACAACAACAACAACAACAACAACAACAACAACAACAACAACAACAACAACAACAACAACAACAACAACAACAACAACAACAACAACAACAACAACAACAACAACAACAACAACAACAACAACAACAACAACAACAACAACAACAACAACAACAACAACAACAACAACAACAACAACAACAACAACAACAACAACAACAACAACAACAACAACAACAACAACAACAACAACAACAACAACAACAACAACAACAACAACAACAACAACAACAACAACAACAACAACAACAACAACAACAACAACAACAACAACAACAACAACAACAACAACAACAACAACAACAACAACAACAACAACAACAACAACAACAACAACAACAACAACAACAACAACAACAACAACAACAACAACAACAACAACAACAACAACAACAACAACAACAACAACAACAACAACAACAACAACAACAACAACAACAACAACAACAACAACAACAACAACAACAACAACAACAACAACAACAACAACAACAACAACAACAACAACAACAACAACAACAACAACAACAACAACAACAACAACAACAACAACAACAACAACAACAACAACAACAACAACAACAACAACAACAACAACAACAACAACAACAACAACAACAACAACAACAACAACAACAACAACAACAACAACAACAACAACAACAACAACAACAACAACAACAACAACAACAACAACAACAACAACAACAACAACAACAACAACAACAACAACAACAACAACAACAACAACAACAACAACAACAACAACAACAACAACAACAACAACAACAACAACAACAACAACAACAACAACAACAACAACAACAACAACAACAACAACAACAACAACAACAACAACAACAACAACAACAACAACAACAACAACAACAACAACAACAACAACAACAACAACAACAACAACAACAACAACAACAACAACAACAACAACAACAACAACAACAACAACAACAACAACAACAACAACAACAACAACAACAACAACAACAACAACAACAACAACAACAACAACAACAACAACAACAACAACAACAACAACAACAACAACAACAACAACAACAACAACAACAACAACAACAACAACAACAACAACAACAACAACAACAACAACAACAACAACAACAACAACAACAACAACAACAACAACAACAACAACAACAACAACAACAACAACAACAACAACAACAACAACAACAACAACAACAACAACAACAACAACAACAACAACAGGCGCAATCACACTAACCGTCCCCATCAATAGCAGGAATAACATCAATAACAGAGGTATACTTGGAAACATGGCTAGCGGTCAACACAGAAACATCCAACGGACAGAGAGCTTCTGGCGGCAGCGAAGTATCAATTCTCTGGGCTACCGGCTAGCTATCGACCAATACAATTTGAAAGAGGGGAAATTCTCAACCCCTACATGGCACCCAACGTACCACATTGCGTTCAAGCGCATTCGTCCTGCTGCATGACTTCGGGAGACTCTACAGCTGCACCGTGCAGCATATATTCATGCAAGCATTCGTGTTTTCCCCGGAATTGACGAACCCATTGGAGGATGACAACTCGCCACTTCCTGGCGTAAGGCAAGACATGACATATTCTCAGGAGGAGATGTTTCCATTAACGAAATCAGACGTCCCAGAAGATAATCAATTGTCAATTGTATACTGTCAAAATTTCAACCGTATGAAAAGTCCACTTAAAATGAAAGAAATCCAAATTAATGTTCTGAATTCTTCTTTCTCGATAATTATGGCCACAGAGACAAGTTGGGATGATAGTGTTAGAAGCGAGGAAGTATTCGGAAATCGTTTTAATGTCTTCAGAGATGACCGTAATCTTCACAAATCCCATAAAAAATCGGGAGGCGGCGTCCTTATTGCCATTAATTAATTAATAAATTCAGAACATATTCCAACAACAGAATTCGACGAGTTTGAGCAAGTGTGTAGAGAGAAACAATTGTACACAAATTGAGTGAGTGTCAACGAGTGACGGCAGCTTGGCAAACTTTACAGAGAGTATTAGCGACAGTAGTAAACAGCCAAAGAATATTTTCAATCGATGATCTATTGTATCCCATTCTGAGCGGTATAGACAAAGAACAAAAAACAAGAATCCTCAAACATTTTATCAATTATGTTACCTTCATTATGATTTGTGATAACGTAGTGGACATAGGGGAACTAGAGTTCCATCTACAAGTTGAATTTTAATTTATTTTCGTGTAAATAGACTTAACAAATAACTGAAATACACTAAGTTTTTACAAAAAAAAAAAAAAAAAGTGTGGGTCAAAGCACTTATTGCGGGAGAGATACATATATTTGCATCTGTTTACTTCCCCCCTGATCGTGCTCAACTTAGTTGTTATGAGAAATTCTTTGAAGTTGCTGAAAATATTTTATCTTCCTTTGCACCAGAATCAAAAATCCATATATACGGAGATTTCAATCAACGAAATGCGGACTTTATCACTGATTCTGAAAATGAATTTATCTTGCTTCCAGTTGTTGGTGATAATAAGACTCTGCAATTTATTTTTGATAAAATAGCCGGTCTTGGGTTGAATCAAATAAACAATGTTCAGAATCGACAGAAATGCTTCTTGGATTTCTTGTTGACAAATATGACCGAAGATTTTTGTGTGACCGAATCATTAACTCCACTTTGGAAAAATGAAGCTTTCCACACAGCTATCGAATATTCTATATTTATAGATAACACTCAAAAACCATTTGATTATGAATTTGAGGAAGTCTCTGATTACACTAAAGCAAATTACCAATCAATTAGGTGTAAGCTTAACTATATCAACTGGCAGGATTTATTTAGAAGTGTGGAAAACATTGAAGTAGCAGTGACGACTTTTTACTCGATGATCAATGAAATTATAGAGCAGGAGATACCAAGAAGACGAAAAAGGAGAAATATGAACACAAAATATCCGATTTGGTTTAATCAAAGCATAAAGAATCAAAAAAATAAAAAACAGAAGGCACATAAATTTTATAAGAAATACAAATCTGACGCTAATCTCCAAAAATATCTGAACATTTGCGAACAGCTCAACTCAACTGTTAAAAGCGCTTTTGAAGATTACAGCTTAAAAACAGAGTCGGACATAAAATCTAACCCGAAAAGTTTCTTTAATTACATAAAAACATAATTAAAAAGCAATGGTTTTCCATCACGCATGCACCTTGACGATACCGTGGGGAATGACCCAGAAAAAATTGCAACCTCTTTGCAACATTTTTTCAAGAAGTTTATATTGTAACAGCTGAGGAGGACCGAGATCGTGACTTCTTTGCATTTCTTCCAGAATTTCCATGTGATGTTGGAGTCAGAAAACTAACTTACATTGAAATTTTTGACGCTTTAAATAAGCTCGATGTCTCGAAAGGGCCAGGTCCTGACGGAATTCCACCGGTTTTTATAAAAAATTTGGCATCTGAATTAACTCATCCACTTTTATGGCTTTTCAATACGTCATTGGAATCAGAAAGGTTCCCAAAAATATGGAAAAACTCTTTTCTTGTACCAATATTCAAATCCGGTAATAGATCCGATGTAAGAAATTATCGTGGAGTAGCAATTATTTCTTGCATTCCAAAACTCTTTGAAGCCATAATAAACCAAAAACTTTTTCAACAACTAAAGACACGAATTACGAATAAGCAACACGGTTTTTTCAAAGGACGATCAACAACAACAAATTTGCTGGAATTTGTCACATTCACTTTGAATGCAATGGATAATGGTAATCAAGTTGAAGCTCTATACACTGACTTTAGTAAGGCTTTCGATCGTGTTGATATACCCTTACTCCTTCTTAAACTTCAAAAAATAGGGATAGAAGTCAAGCTATTGAAATGGCTAGAATCATATTTGACTGACCGCACCCAAATGGTAAGATTTAATGGGGAAATTTCAAAACCAATATTTGTTACATCCGGAGTTCCTCAAGGCTCTCATTTGGGGCCACTTTTGTTCATTTTATTTGTTAATGACGTTTGCGTTTTTCTTAACAGTGTTAAGGCACTTATCTACGGAGATGATATGAAACTGTATATGGAAATAAAGAATGAAGAAGACTCTCAAACATTCAAAAATGAAGTTGACATAGTTTATAATTGGTGCACTAAGAGTTTATTACAGCTCAATGTTAGGAAATGCACTTTGATTACTTTTACAAGAAGAAGAACACCATTGAACAATGGTGTTATACTGGGTAATCAACCCATCAGTAGATGTCAACGAGTAAGAGATTTAGGTGTGATCTTAGATTCGAAACTAACCTTCGTGGATCATTATAATACAATTATCCATAGAGCAAATAATATGTTGAGCTTCATTAAACGCTTTAGTTACCATTTCCACGATCCGTACACAATAAAAACATTGTATATTACTTACGTCAGATCAATTCTCGAATACTGTAGTATTGTATGGTCCCCCTACATAACTTCACACGAAGACAGAATTGAATCTGTACAAAAACAATTTTTGTTATTTGCACTTCGTAAACTAGGCTGGTCTTCATATCATCTACCTCCATATGAAGCACGCTGTATGCTAATCAATATTAAAAGCCTAAAAGAACGTCGGAACTCTGCCATGATTCTATTTATTATTGATATAATATCACAACGAGTGGACTCAGAAGAAATATTAGGAAACCTGAATTTTTACGCACCGATTAGGAACCTGAGAAACCCTAACATTTTTTACATAGATTATCGAAGAACGAATTATGCCAAATATAGTCCTATTAATCGTATGATGAGCCTCTGTAACGAACACAGTGAAACAATTGATGTAACCATGTCAAGATCAATGCTCAAAGACTATCTGAATAGCATAAGATATCGTTAAATTTCACTGTAATATTTGGGCAGCATATTTAGTCTACGCTGGTTTGACGAAATAAATAAATAAAAAAAATTGATTCTGTAACTTGTTAAAATCGTATTTTAAATTAAACGAATAAATTATCCAGCCAGCTCTCTTTAGATTTTTAGTTTTAAGTAAGTAGTTTTAAGTAGTATAAGTAGGATATCGTCGGATCGATAGAATGGACACGCGTTTTGACTCCATGCATTTATTATTTTCATTACGCAAATTGACCTGCATATGTTTCGGCTTGGACAAAATTATAATTCGGCTTAGCACACGTCAAAGGTGTTTATTCCTACAATACATCAACGACACCGTTGGTTTGGCACCTACACCAAGTTCTGTTTTCGTGTCGCATATAAATCAAGCAAACAGCAATTGAAATATGCTTATCGTTGAGCAATATGAATTCCTCCGAGGGTGTGTTTTAAATTGGCAAAATAAATTGTTTATCGCGTTCGTAAAATCAGAATACAATTGGTTTCCAGTGCGACAAATACCATTCGCTACCGGTGCTGATGATGAAAACAAATAAGCGTGGTAGTACTAACGGTAAAGGCGCTGTAGTTTTTTTTTCTAATACTCTTAACACATTGTTATCGCATTCACATTTCTCAAATATCTATAGATGTGATAATCAATCGATTACAATTTTCGTTAACCAAATGTCAACGTAATACCTGGATTGTTAATGAAACAATGTTAAATTGTTTAAAAAATGTGATTTGTTTAACTCTATTTTTTCACATCGCCTGGTAAAACGTTTTAACAGTTCTTCAATCATCCATAGCGCTGATGCACTAAAATATTGTATAAATGATGAATTTTTAGACGCTTTTATTTTTCAGCTCATGTTCCATTTGTCGAATACTCCCATAACCTCAAAGTGTCTTTTCCATTAGACGGGGAATCAGAAACCTTTTCAAGCCTATGATAGAACGTTTTTGTTCAAAAACGTGTGAACGTAAATAAAACTTCAGTCTATATTCAATTATGTTGGTGTTTTCTAGTGTGCAAAATAAGCAGAGGAAAAAATATACCGACGGTAACAATCCGATGTGACTTAAACGTCCACGTTTCTCCTCTCTTTATTGACGTAGAACTACGTCTTTCATTAAGGGTGCCAAATCAGAAAACAGGTCACGTTTTTATGAAATAAAGTTAACGTTAATAACTATTTTTTCCGCGAACGGATTTTGGCGATTTACATACCAAACGAATCAGAAGATTTGTTTAATATGCTATACATTAGAATCCCCTGGTTTGTAAATGGTTAAAATTCATGAAAACTTTAAGCGTTTTCATTTTCCCGTACATTTGTTCTGTCCATTTGTGTGCCTTCCCGAACAGAGCTGTCAATAACGAGCAACTTATCGACTACCAACGGAGGGGAAATCGTAGGATTCAAAGTCTCCGCGAACAAAGGAAAAGTAGAAGAATGAAGGGGAATACCTGCGTAGAGTATAAACAGTGGATCTCGCTGAGGCAAACTTTCATTCGGCATCGGACTGTTGAGCAATCCAGTTCACATTGCTTTCGCTGCGCTTCGATCTAAGATTGGACCCCACCAACTTGGATATCGTCGTTTAGTTTTTCTGTTTGTTTTTCGCGTTATTCGTATGGTGTGTTTTTCTTTCCGCGTCATAAATTGGACGCTTCGCGTAGTGTGTGATGAGCAAGAAGAAGAGGAAAGCAGGCTCGAGCCCTGCAAAAAACGAACGCATTGCCAGGGGCAAAAAAATTTCGAGGCAAGCGTCATCTAATGATGCACGCGATGTTAGGGTAGTGAAAAGCGCTCGAACTAAATCGAGCCTTCGCAAGTGTGGCATAATTCAGTCTTTTTCCAAGAAGTTAACATTGTTTGTTTTCCGTCATCATAAGGGCTTCGTTGGTGTTTTCGAGGTTGTTATTAACAAAAAGAGTTTATTTCGCTTGTTTAGTCACCAAGAAAGTAAATGTCGTTCTGGAATTTTGTATGTGATTAGGTTTCGCTTGCCAGAAGCAAAACTTCCTCCACTAAGGGTGACAACTGCGCTTCTCTCGAGCATGAGAACGGAATCCACCTTTTTTCGTGGCCAGTGATATTAACAGAAGTGTTTCTTTTGAGAATAGCACAAAAATGATGTGAAGTGTTTATATTCCTAGTAGTTTCAAGCCACCAATGTATGGCTCTGTATGCATGCTATGGCGAACGCTTGTTTGGCGCTTGGTTTACTTTATACGAACGATGCCTAGAGGTGCGATTCCACTGGGGCAATACTAAATAACATTCAGCATGATATTTGATACTTGCAAGTGTTGTCATTGTTGTTGTTTCCATGCGGTGCCAAAGATATATTGATGTAGTTATGAGATGTGGAATTATGGTGCAACATGTATATAATCGACTGTAGCCGAATCTATGTTAATTGCGAACAAGGCCACCGGAATAGCGTTCGAGGTAAATTTTCAATGCATTGACATGAAATAAATTGCGACATACGATCAGCTAGTGTATTGTTTTGCGAGGGCAAGAATGAATCATCAATCAATTATCGTCAACTGATTCTACAATGAAAAAAACATTTCAGAGATTATTCTACTAAGCAGTTGTTTCTAAAATTTCACAGCATTATGGAATAATATCCGAAGGTATAAAAAAGCGACTTATATAAAATAACAGCGTTGTTCTACGTCAACAATGCGGTCGTATCTTGGACACAACCTCATATATGTTTTTTTATTCTCTATTTTCTTTTCAGCTGTCCCTGTTTCCTCTTTCTCATTATATATCCTGTTTGTGACGTCACAATTTTTCAACAGTTTGCATGCGACACCAGAATCGAGTCCCAGCTTGGCGGAAGAACTGAGCACAAGTGTAGAACGAAATACAGCAAATTCAGGCTGGACCGAATGACGCACGACAACTCCGTAGGCTCAATCAACAAAAGGAAGCTAAAAAGGCCAGAAACCGTCGCAGGAGGAATCAAATGATGAACCAACCCAATAGGAATAATCGTCGAGATGTTGACAGTAGAAGGAATTACAGCAACTCAAAGTACAACTATGTCAATAGATATACAATTAAAACAATAATGCGCGCCACAGAAATATCAGGAGCAACTCACACATTAATAACATCCGCCATCATAACCCAAACAGATATGACAGTACATTCAACATGAACAACATTCGATTTAATAGTAGCGAATCCAGCAGTAGGAACAATATTCAACGCAGGAACAACATTAACAATCGTCAAACGAGAAACAATGCCGTGCTTCTACCACCGGAAAGAGTACTCTTGGCAGCGGCTAAACATCAGTTCTCTAGGCCAGCCGAAACGAATCTACGAATGATCAACTGGTGTCCACAGGATATGGGTTAAGATATCCTGTGGACCATCAACCTCCACACACAATGCAGCTACATTCATCGTCTCACAGGTGCATGCCATGCTGCTGTACGACCAATAACGGTTGCTCGAGTTTTCACCACCACTGACGCATTCCTCGGATGAAGATTTAGTTCATACTGGTTTTCTTGAAATCAATTATTTGAACTCATTGTTGTTAATGCCATGTTAAACGCAGTTCGTATTCCTAGTGAACAACATAATGAATTTGATGATGTGTGGGTCAAAGTATGTATTAATGGCCAAACACATGTTTTTGTATCTATCTTTTTTTCTCCTAATTTTGCCAAAAAACATTATTATGAGAAATTTTTAATTATTGTAGAGTTATTTGTTGATGAACTCGACCCTAAAATTAAAATTCATATTTACGGGGATTTCAATCAAAATACAATTGATTTCATTGTAGACGAGGAGAACGAATCAATCTTACTCCCGATTGTAGGCGAAAATGAGACATTGCAACTTATTTTCGATAAAACAAGCCAACTAGGTCTTTGTCAAATCAATCCTATTTCAAATGAACTAAATTGTTTCCTAGACTTGTTGTTTACTAATTGCACAGAAGATTTCCATGTATCGAAAGCTGAATGTCCTCTTTAGAAAAATGAAAAATTCCACACCGCTATAGAATACTCTTTATTTATCGATAGCACAAGTACACGCCCCGCCGATTGCGATTTTAAGATAAATTATGATTTCAAAAGGCAGACTACGAGCAAATTAATTGTAAGCTTAATGATATAAATTGGCCATTTCTACTTAAAGATGGAAGGAACATAGACAAAACTGTTGAAATTTTTGATGATAATCTGTATAGAATCATAAGCGAACATGTTCCAACAAGAAAGAAAAAAACTTAATACAAATTCCAAAACACCAGTATGGTTCACTCGTGATATTCAAAATCTCAAAAACAAAAAACAAAAAGCTCATAAAAAATACAAAGCAAGCGAAACTTTGGGTAATTTAGCTATATACAAAGATATTTGTAAAAACCTTGATACGAAAATATCACTACAATATGAAAGCTATATTACAAGGATAAAATATAGTATTGAATCCGATCCTAAGAAATTTTTCAATTTTGCCAGCGATACGATGAAATCTAATAATTTCCCATCAAGTATGAAATTTGGAGAATACGTTGGATCAAATGATAGTGATATTAGTAATCAATTCGTCCGTTTTTTCCGAGGTAACTACACAACAAATAACGTGGTTCGAGATCACGATAATATAGCATCACCATATTATCTTGTATTCCCAAATTATTTGAATCCATTGTCAATACTCAAATGTTCAATCAGTTAAAACTATATTACTCAAATGTTCAATCAGTTAAAACTATATTTTACCGAATCAACATGGTTTTTATGAAGGAAGATCCACTGCCACAAATCTGTTAGAATTTGTATCCTGTTCTCTTGCGGCAATGGATAGAGGCAACGTTGTCGAGACTCTTTATACAGACTTCAGCAAGGCTTTCGACAGAGTAGAACTCTATTGAAGTGGGTAGAATCTTACCTCACCAATAGAACACAGTTTGTTCGCTTTAGAGGAAAAATCTCTAGTCCAGTGAATGTCACATCCGGAGTTCCACAAGGTTCTCACTTAGGCCCTTTACTTTTCATCCTATTCGTAAATGATGTTTCACTGGTATTAACTAACCTCAACATTCTAATATATGCTGATGATATGAAATTGTACATGGAAGTAACCAAATGTAGTGACCTTGTGATTTTCCAACAAGAAGTAGATGTTTTCTTCGAATGGTGCCTGAAAAGTCTTTTAGATATTAATGTGAAAAAATGTAATATTATATCGTATACTCGAAAACATGAAACTTATGACTTCATATGTTCTCTAGGATTTGAAACTGTAGAGAGATGCGTCAAAATTAGAGATTTAGGTATAATTCTTGATTCGAAACTCACTTTTGGCGAACATTACAATACAATGATCAATATAGCAAATAGTATGCTCGGTTTCATAAAAAGATTTAGTTACAATTTCAGTGATCCATACACAATAAAAACATTGTATATAAGTTTTGTAAGATTTGTTTTAGAATATTGCAGTGTTGTATGGGCACCCTATCAAGAACTGCACTCCAATCGAATAGAATCAGTACAAAAACAATTTTTATTATTTGCCCTGAGAAAGCTAGGCTGGACAACATATCCCCTTCCCCCATATGAAGCTCGTTGTATGTTAATAAATGTTGAAACACTTGAGAAACGCAGAGAAAATGCCACAATTTCATGTTTAATTGACTTAGTTTCACACAGGATTAGTTCTGAAAACTGACTTGAAAATCTAAATTTTTATGCACCAACACGAGCCTTGCGAGCACAGAATTTGTTCAAACCAACTTCATTTCGAACTTTATATGCTATGAATGGTTCACTTAATAAAATGATGAGAACGTACAATAAGTACAGTAATGTAATTGTGACAATGACGAGGAAATTATTGAAAAAGTCATTGACTGAAAGATCATTGTATTCGTGAATTACAGTTTTGTCATATAAATATAGCTATAAATTATTCATTAAGTATATTGTAATTGTAATGTAATGTATGTAATTGTTATCTACTATAGTTTGATGAAATAAATATAGAAATAAATAAAGCAATAACTATGGTTTAAATTTTTTCTTTCTCTCCCCGTGTTCTGGTAAGCAGTCTGCCAAGCTTAACCATCCAACTGCCCCTTGCAACGTCGTCGGGGATTCCCGCACCTTCAGTCTATCTTCTGTGCGATAGTGGATACGGAATTCAGACTTACAACAAAATGGCTGGCTGAGCAGTTTCTGGGATCAAATCAGCACGGAAAACAAAAGGCCCACTGGACGGACCTGTCCAGCGTATTAGTATCCTAGTTTTGCCAGAGAGACCAGACTACATAACCTTTTTCCCGATTTTTTGTTCTCCTCCTTTTTTCCTTATCCTTCTATTGCTTTATAATCCTGTTCTCTGTGAACCGGAACTAAACTTTACTAACATTGTTTCCCCATTTCAAATTTCTAACTAACCTTACGTATATTCTATGTGTTTTCTTCTACTATCTCTATTCACCTCTTTTTCCAATTTTTCAATTTTAAATTCAATTTTCCGTCGCGCATTTCTGACTTCCTTAAACGGTTGAAGTCGTTTGCTAGCACTGCATATTCACTGAGCTTGTTGTTTTTTCCCAGCTTTTGTGTGGTGAAACAACTCATTTTTTCTCTGCCCAGTTGGTAGCTCCGTTCGATAACGGTGGACCAACTGGATAGTGTGTCACGGTGGGCATTGTTTACCCCAGACTCAAACCATCTGTGAATGCATGAAAATTATCCAGTAACCGACGGCTTGGAATAAGTAGAGGAACTGGTACAAATTCGATACCCCATTTTTTTTTGAACTTAGCTCTTGGCCAATGCTCGGAATTTCTTCATATTACGTCAGCTTATGAAGGGATCTATTGCGGACATATCCCCGCAAACCGATTTCAAAAATCTTGATTTGGCTAGGAGCTTTGAGCATAGAAGTGAAACAACTCAAATTCGAGTACCCGATATGCCTGGGTATAAATTTGGCACCCCATTTTTTTGACGTGGGACTACGTCTAACCGGAATATATAGGGGGTAAAATGAAAACATAAACACTGAACATGTAGGAAAAAATGCAAGATTTCGAATGCTTATAACTCGAACATTTCTTACTGGATCGGAAAAATTTTTGAATCAATTGATAGGGAATATTTATTTCGTCGCAATTAATAAAATGTTATTTTGCATTAGATAAATAATTGAATAACTGTAAAATGTTAAGCGTTATCTATACGCCCTAACTGCCTCGTTTTGATTGGCCCGCTTTACGGTTTCCCCAACACAGACTTCAAAACCAAGCAGCCTTGGGGAAATCGGAATTGCAAATACGTGAAAGTTGAGGAACTTTTGTTCTCTCCGGAATGTGTTCCCTAACACAGCCTTAAAACCAAGCAGCGTTGGAGAAATCGACATTGCAAATACATGAAAGTAGGGGTAACTTTTGTTCCCACCGAAATGTGTTTCCCTAACACAGACTTCTAATCCAAAGAGCGTGGGGAAGTTGGCATTGCAAATACATGCAAGTCGAAGGCATATTTGTTCCGACTGAAATGTGTTTCCCTAACACGGAATTCGAATCCATGGAGCGAGGGGAAATCGGAATTACAAATACATGCAAATCGGGGCCATTTTTGTTCCGACTAAATATGTTTCCTCAACACAGGCTTCAGAACCAAGGTGTCTAGGGAAATTGGGATAGCAAATACATGCAAACTGCGAGTACTTTTGTACTCGCTTGCCTTTGTGCAGACTAGAGCGTGTTTCCCTAATACGGTCTTCTAAACTTAGGTACAGCGCGAACTCGATTATATACAGTTTCTGTTTTTTTTATATACAATAATCGAATCCTGTATATAAACAGAAAACATCTTTCTCACATGAGAAAAATAAATTTATTTAAATTCTCTCAGGAGGTGATAGACGATTATATTTGATGAAAGAAATCCTTCTACGCATATGTTCGAATTTCAACAATGACAGAGTTATAGACCTTTTTTTTTATTTCGGACTCTGTTTGCTTCAAACTGACGCTACATTACAAAGTACGCTACAGAAGACGATTCTGTTGCTTTCATTTGAAAGATGAGAAAATTTAGTATAGGATATAGTAGTGGAACATTTTGGAAGTGAAACACTTAAAAGTTAATAATTTTTAATGTGTTATTATTAATTTCACCCTTAAAATTTATATTTAACTAGATTATTTCTATCAATTAAAGTGAAGCTTTTTAACCGCTCTACAGTCTGTTTATTGACACCCAATTTCTTTCTTAATTTGGCTGCAATATCGATTTAAACAATTCCTGGTGAAAATTCAAGCAAAATCTTCAAACAACACGATTTTTACCGCACTGTACATGTAATAGCCACTTAAATTACACCTGAACGTTGAAAGGTTAGGGTTCTTCTTGAAATGAGTCATACTTGAAACATAAAAAAAATCCAAACTGTATATAAACGAGTCCAAAATTGTATATAATCGAGTCCGACCTGTACCTGGTAAAATCGTGTAGACACTAGAGACATGGCATTTGTTCGAACTTTTTACTCACAACGCAAATATATTGAATTCAATTCGTATTGCTTCATTCAATTTCATTCAATTCAATTTAATCAATACAATCAAATGATTACTAAGCTAAGGTAGTCCCACATCAACCTTGCGGTTGTATCATAGATATAACCCACCCTTTTTTTAATTTTTTCAAATTAAAAGAATCGTCCTGAAATCACTGAAAAATGTATTTTTTGACATTTTCATACAAAATAGAAGTGAAGTACACTATATTACGTAAATTAACTCAACTTTGACGAAAAAGCATGCAATTTTACAAAACAAAGAGGAACAAAAAAAAACGATTTTTTCAAGTGAACAAATTTCTAACTAAAAAACAGGAAGTGGGTTATATCTATGGTATAACCGCAAGCGTGACGTAGGACTATCGTTGATTTAGAGATCATTTGTTTGAAGTTGAATCTAAATCCATTCTGAATGAATGAATAAATGAATATTTGGGAGACTTCAAAACGAGAGCGTTACGTTGGAGGCACAAGGTTTTATGCATCCAATGTAGGATACGAAAAACCTTGTTCTGAAGAATAATCTTCAGAAGCTAACCTGCTAACTGTACTTGATTGACAAATCACAAACCCAAATGTATTATATGGATATTTTATGGATAGAAAACATTAAAATAAACTCTTTCACATGAATGTAATTTTAAATTCCCAGAGGAACTGGCAGATTATTTTCAGTAACGATTAGATATTTCCACATTTTCCTCGATACTGGAAGCCCACCAGTGGTTAATACTAACTCGATAACCACCTGTTAATAGTACTTGATTGAAAAATATTTGGTCACAGTGTTACATGAATAGAAAACATTCAAATAAACTCTTTCACATGAATGTATTTTTAAATTCCCAGAGGAACTGACTGATTATTTCCCAGCAATGATTAGATCTTTCCGGAACTTTCTCGATGCTGAATGGCATCCAAACGGAAAGAATTCTGCGCGTGTATGTGTCGATCTTTCGCCGTCCACCTCCTCCAGCACGTTAGGCAACGATGTTGTCTTGTCGATGTCCTCACGAAAAAAAATTAATGTGTCTCACCACCAGAATATCGCTTAAGTATGCTTTTTTTTTTGGAGAGGGCGTTTCGAAAACGAGAGCGTTACTTTGGAGGCACAATATTCAGCAAAAGAAGCAATAACGCAAAAGTTGTATAATACATGATACATTGCTTGTATTGTGATATGATTTGTTTTCCATTTCCAATAGACAAAATATCTGTTGCATCAAATCAGTCTACATAATTTTTGCGTTCGCTAATCCTTTCTCACAACACACATTTCTCGTTTGAGAAATTGTTGAGTAAACATCGTTTGCCAGTGCGCGTAGAGCGGGAATTCCTTAAGATTCATTGCACCTCTAATAAATTGCCGAAGACATGATCTTACGTTGGTCGCACTTGATTGAAAAATTCAAAACGAAATGTATTTGGTCACAGCATTATATGAGCAGCAAGCAAATAATTGCTGGAAAATAATAGGATTTTCGCGATGTAAAACATTTTCCGTTTTTCATGTTATGCATCCAATATTGGATACGAAAATTTTCTACTGATGGGGAAGAATAATTTTCAGAAGCTTTCCTGTTAATTGCGATTGATTGAAAAATCACAAAACCAAATGTATTTGATTGCAGTGTTATATGGATAGAAAACATTAGAATAAACTATTTCGCATCAATGTATTTTTCAATTCCCAGGGGAACTGGCAGAGTATTTTTCAGCAACGATTAATTCTTTTCAGATTTTCCTCGATACTCGAAGCCAACCAGTGATTAATGCCAACTCGATAACCACCTGTTAATAGCACTTGATTGAAACATATTTGGTCACAGTGTTACATGGATAGTAAACATTCAATTAAACTCTTTCACATGAATATATTTTGAAAATTCCCAGAGGAACTGGCAGATTATTTTCAGTAACGATTAGTTATTTCCACATTTTCCTCGATACTGGAAGCCCACCAGTGGTTAATGCCAACTCGATAACCACCTGTTAATAGCACTTGATTGAAACATATTTGGTCACAGTGTAACATGGATAGAAAACATTCAATTAAATTCTTTCACATGAATATATTTTGAAAATTCCCAAAGGAACTGGCAGATTATTTTCCAGCAATGATTAGATCTTTCCGGAACTTTCTCGATGCTGAATGGCATCCTAACGGAAAGAGTTCTGCGCGTGTATGTGTCGATCCTTCGCCGTCCACCTCCTCCAGCACGTTAGGCAACGATGTTGTCTTGTCGATGTCCTCACGAAAAATGAATGTGTCTCACCACCAGAATATCGCTTAAGTATGCTTTTTGTGTGTGATTGAATCGAGTGAAGGTGTGGTTTACGATGGCAATTTGGAAGGCAAACTAGAGGGGAATGAACTCTCTGAGCTCGGAACTTTCGGCGACTGAGCAATAATCGATTGCGGGCGCATACAATATTGGATACGGAAATATCCTACTGATGGGGAAGAATAATCTTCTGTAGCTATCCTGTTAATTGCGATTGATTGAAAAACCACAAAACCAAATGTATTTGGTCACAGTGTTACATGGATAGAAAACATTAAAATAAACTCTTTCACATGAATGTAATTTTAAATTCCCAGAGGAACTGGCAGATTATTTTCAGTAACGATTAGATATTTCCACATTTTCCTCGATACTGGAAGCCCACCAGTGGTTAATATATTTGGTCACAGTGTTACATGGATAGAAAACATTCAATTAAACTCTTTCACATGAATATACTTTGAAAATTCCCAAAGGAACTGGCAGATTATTTTCAGTAAAGATTAGATATTTCCACATTTTCCTCGATACTGGAAACCCACCAGTGGTTAATGCCAACTCGATAACCACCTGTTAATAGCCGCGCGTGTATGTGTGTGTAGCGATGTCTTCCCAGGGAACCGTTTGTGGCATCACTCTCCTCCTGATAGATTCCCTTCTGGCCTAGGGTGCACAAACAGGCTCTTGGTGACACCGTTCATCCGCGCTTTCATGATAAATAAAGAGCTTCACCGCAACAGCGACAACATGCTCCAATCGCTGTTCAATTAGAACTGAGTGGATTTCCGAGCGCCGCTCGCTTATATACCGATTGGTGATTTCAATAGCCTGTTTTGAAAGCAATTTTAAGACTATTGAAACAAGTTTTTGGATCAAAAAGTAACAAGTATATAACGCGTAGACATTTTATCTTTCGAATGAAGTGTTTATCATACCATTTCGTTCAGTTGTTTAGGAGCTATTAACGCTCAAAATCTCGGTCTCCGGCGTAACGCTTTCGTTTTCGAAACTTTGATTTTACACCCCGGTATAGAAATGAAAGACGTAGTCCTACGTCAAAAGTAAAAAAACAATGTTGCCAGACCGGGTGGGTTGTTATCCCCAAATCGGGCGAAATTTAATTTTTCTGCATGGGCATGCAATACTTAGTATAGTGTATCATCAAACACTATGTTTACATTGGAGTGCCAAATTACCCGCATATCGAATTTTCACTTTGGAATGAAATCTATGAAATTTGTGATTAAAATCTGTATACACTTACTCGAATTCGTCGAAGAACATCAATTTTTTGATCCAAATCAGCTTTAATATTTAAAATCGGCTAACTATTCGATTTTAAATGATTTTTCAAAAGACGCACATGAAAAATTTTCGAGATTTCAAAAACAACAAAACTTGATTTATATATATTTGATATTTTGGTTTTTTGGCATCTAACGTTTGTTACTACATTACTAGAACACTTTTTTATTCACCACCAGAGTGCGCTCATTACCGCCGGAGATCTGGGTGGGTACCAAATTACCCACGGGGTACCGAATTTATACCAGTTCCTCTATATAAAAGTTTATTTATAGTACATTTATTTGGATTTGGGTGGAGCTCAAATTGCGCTTTTAACCAACGGTTACAGTTCATTCGGCGCTCTCTTGTTTATGAATTATGTACACTGCGTACCAAGCGTTTGTTATAAACGCGCACTGATGAAAATTGAACTGAAGCAGGGCGCAGCGTATGTTTTCTGAAGACTGCTCCCAAGCAAATCTCTAGCAGCACAACTGCTAGCAAAAAAAGGTAGTTGGGATTATCAGCTCGAAAAAAACGGGTGGGTAATGTCGGGAACATAATCAGAAAGACGTCGAGCTACACAGTTCATTATGTTGCTTCTTATTCATAACTCTGGCTGTTGTGATGTAAATAAACTGTACACATGCACTGAGCGAAAACCATTCACAAAACAGCGAAGCAATAAATTTTGCAAATTAACTCTCATCTTTAGTACTAACATGTTCTGTTGATTGCTTGCTGCCTAGAGCGACACTAAAACACTAAATTTATCGAATATTCAAGTAGTATTTCAGTATCTTTTATAAAAATTACATTACCAATGCCCACAACATCTTTCCCCAAGAAATATTCCTCAAATTTCAACATCTTTTCAGCATCTTTCGCCGAGTGGCGACAGGAAATTCAAATTGAATCGGTTGTGTGGTGGCAGCGAAGTTCACTTAGTTTTCAACCGAAGAACACAGCTCTTTCCGCTGGAAAATATCTTCTTCACACCCGGCTTGAAATGAGCTGTGTTTTGAAGCCATTTTATACCCGAAAACAACACATCAATTAACAAAAAATTGAATAATCAATCGGAAAAAGTGACCAATAAGTTCGAGCACATTCCTAATAATTTCTCCTAAGTTCTCTCCCGGTAAAACATAGCGCACGGCGAGACAAATGGGCGCAGCTTTTCATACATTAAAGGAGTATGGTAGTCTAGAAATTTGAAAAAAAGGAAATTTATCTCCTTCATATTTCTGAAGTATATATATTGGGTTGGGGAAAAAGAAATGTCGTATATTGTCAAACATATCTTGTGTTGCACTTATCGCATCGGGTCATACTATACGGCTATTTAAAGACGACAATCTGTGCTACAAGTGTAGTTTTGACAGTGTTGTATTGTCCTTTGCAGTCTCAAGTTATAGCGCGTCAAAGATGGAGTCCACCAAGCAAGAAATTCGCCAAATTTTACGTTTTTACTACCTGCGAGGTAAAACTGCAACGAAGACGGCCGAAAAAATTCGTGTAGTTTATGGACCCGATACTGTAACGATTCGCACAGCACAGCGTTGGTTTGATCGATTTCGTTCTGGTGTAGTGGCTGTCGAAGATACACCCGTACTGGTAGGCCAATCGTCGTGGAAACCGATAAAATCGTTTAAATCATCCAAGTAGACCGGCATGTGAGCACTCGCTCGATTGGCCAGGAACTGGATCTAGACCATAAAACCGTTTGGAACCATTTGCAGAGGATTGGATTCCAAAAAAAGCAGGATGTATGGGTTCCACACGTGTTGACGCATAAAAAATCTTTTAAACCGTGTTGCGGAGAGTAATAATCAATCCGCATTGCCCTCGGCAAAATGAATAATAGGTTGTACTTCCCGTGCTTAGATAGAACAATAAGTGAAAAAACGGATAGTAGAAGCTGTAGAAAGGTGTGAGAAATTAAAAAGCAAGAGTAGATGAGATATTGTGAATATTTATAGAAAATTAAGTGATTTGCACGGAAAGTACACTCGTAAGGTATGTTGTAAATCATCAACTTCAGGATTCTGAAAATTATATGAATTTTCTTACAAATAGATAAAGGCCACTAAGGCACCGAATTTAATGAAAAGAAGGAAATAAGGAGGTTGGGAACCAATGTGAGTTCAATGAAATAATATGAAATGAATTATTAAATGAATAAAATCCTCTTAGCTTTTAGCTATTACCGCTTAAAAGACTTCCAATAATTTCCGTCCATCAACAGACCGAATCAACGCCAACGACTGCTGAAACGGAACGAACTCGACCCATTTTTAAAGAAGATGGTGACTGGTGATGAAAAGTGGATCACGTACGACAACGTAAGGCGAAAAAAGTCGTGGTCGAAGCGCGGTGAGCCGACCCAAACCATCGCCCAGCCCGGATTGACAGTCAGGAAGGTTTTGCTGTGTGTTTGGTGGGATTGGAAGGGAAACATCCACTATGAGCTGCTCAACTATGGCCAGACCCTCAACTCGGTTCTCTACTGTGAGCAGCTTAACCGTTTGAAGCAGGCGATTGACCAATAGCGGCCAGAAATGATCAATAGGAATGGTGTTGTTTTCCACCAGAAGCTACGGGAGCTCGGATGGGATGTCCTATTGCAACCACCGTATAGTCCGGACCTGGCTCCAAGTGATTATCATCTCTTCTGGTTCATGCAAAACGCTCTTGGTGATACTAAGTTGGCCTCAAAAGAGGCTTGCGAAAACTGGTTGTCTGAGTTTTTTGCAAATAAGAAGGGGGTTTTATAAGGGGGGGATAATGAAGTTGGCAACAAGTTTGCGAACAAAACGGCGCATATTTGACTTAAATTGGATAATTTTAAGTATGTTAAATAAAGCGTCAAATTTCGATCAGAAATGCTTCCCCAACCCTATATATGGTAAACGGTATCCTACCGATATCATAAATAGTTTGCAGCCTATTCTCATGCCTACCAAGTTTTTTGTGCACAATTTCATCAAAATCGGTCGAGCCGTTTTGGAGGCGTTCGGTAACAAACACCGTGACATGAGATTTTTATATACTTTTATAGTGAGCAGATCGGTACACGAAAACGGTGTTTTCGAAAAAAAATTGCCGATGCTAAATGTCTTAAGATTGCATCATATTTTTTTTCAAAAACATCATTTTCATGTATCGACACTCACCCTCGCTTGGGTAATTTTTGAAATTTCAAAAGATTTAAACTTTGATCGCTTTGCGCCACTTTCCCTTAAGTGCGATTGAACGTAAATTTACCCTAGGGTGTTTTCTCGAGGTAGTGAACATTTTGTAAGAGATAACTTATTGAAATTCGAGATGACCATTTTAATTGGCACAATAATGCACACACATGCGCAAATACAGAGAGTTAATCAAATGTATGATAGCAAAATCAAATGCTTTCCCTCGGTAGTGAGCGCCGCCTGATGAGCCAGGCTTGTGCGAACCATTGATGGCAAATGCTAGAGTGAACATTTTAAATAATTACGAAGTAAAAAATTAGTTCAGGACAACCCTAACTTTTCCCGAATAACGGCATGGTGGGTACTGAAGGCAAACAGTTAAATTCAATTTTTATAGCTTGTTTTGATGAACAGACCATAAGCTATCAAAGTTGCCAAACTTTGGAATTTTTCGTAATCTAAAAGACCGTTGAACTCTTTTTTGCATACAGGTCGAAAATATATTGAAGCAATGAAAACGCAAAGTTACGCTTAAAAGCTAGAATGATGGGGCATGAAAAAAGCCGCCATATAACTAAATTGTGAGCGTCATGACACCTTTCATTTGACGCTACCGAACATTCGGTAGGTAACACCGTTCCTAGGATACAAAGGGAACTAGGTGCACGATCACCTTCCCCTATAGGTTGGACCCTTGGAAGAAGGCGGGGAAATTTCAGAGGAAAAAGGGAAGTACTCAGGATGATAACTAACATAAAAATTAGTATATAGCTTTTTACATCATGGTGAAATTCATATTTAATACAAAATACACTTTATTGATTTGAACGATTTGTGGATCCTATTTTATCGCGCAGAGTTGTTTTTTTTTGTTCATCTATTGTTGACAAATCTTAGAACAAAGTTAAATTGTATATTTTGAAACGGAACTGAAAATACAACATTAATGTCCACATCCGGAAACCGCCAAAAATCAGGTGTTGTCACGACGCAAAAGTATTTGTTTGGCAACGAGTGAATTTGCCTTTAAACAACATCTCCAACCGATGATTCTTGTTGGAAATTTTCTAAATTTTACTTTTACATCGTTTACTTTTTGAAAATTGTGAGATTTATATATTTATATATGATAACGAGGTAAAAAACTGTTTTAGAGTGTCAGAATGGTGTCACGTCACGCTGAGATGGGTCATATGCTCTTGGAAAGATTTGCGAAATTCCCATTATTCACCTAGTTTACAGGGTTGCCATAAAAAAAATTGTGTTTTTGGTCTTAAAAAATCTTTTTATCTGTGTGTTATCTCAGAAAATCTGTATTAACTCTTTGTGGTCGTTTATCTGTTCTCAGTGACCACAGCTGAGAAGTATACTAATATTATAATTTATGCAACAATGTATCAGTTCACACTTCTCTAAACGAATTTTAAATTTTAACTTATTCACGAACCAAAACGGCGCTACTATGAATGATAGATAACGGTACTCAGTAGTCTGAAAAATCTGTATAAATACAGATTATTCTGTAGGTATGGTAACCCTGCTAGTTTATGCCATTTAAGTGACGCGGTATCCAATCTGATATGTTCTTGATTCAATACTTTAAAGCTTTAACACGTTTTTCATGGGAGTGCGGATAAAATCGACAGCCAAAATATTTTTCTAAAGAGTTAGTCATCAAGTTTCGATGCATTTCAAAATAATATTCGAAATGTTAAATAAGCCAATTGAATAAAACAAGTTCGTAGTCCTACGGCAATAATGCTCCCATGTCTTGAACCCCCTATATTTTTTAAGGCTGCCGAGGGAAATTAAAAAAGCCGTGCTCAAGAATAAATTTTGTAACTCGCAGCATTGATGGTTTGTGAAGAAATTTCTTGACGAGACTTGTTTCAGATAGCTTCTTTATCAACACGAAAGAGCAATCAAGAATACAACCAAGTGTTCAGAATTATTTACTCCCGATTTGGCACTGTAAACACCGTGTCGAACACGAAAACACTCGGAATAGATTGTTTTGAATTATAAACTGCAGCTAGAGCTAAGGATGACCTACGAATTATCAACTTGTTGTAATGCATACGAAATTGGTTTCCATCTAGTTCTATAGTTATGAAACGGAACAAAATAATAAAGTTCAAATGATCAGTCTTAGAAACGAATTTAGTTATTGTATCCCACACTATATGTAAAAATGAAATGAAAAGAAAACTACAAAAAATTGAGTAGTTATGAAACAAAGTGTATGTGGTTTCTAATGTTTGGATAAAAGTAAAACAAGCTAAAAATGACAATATGAACTTATGACAAGTTGACCGAATGATCCGCAGTAGTTCAAAATCTGACTGTCTGTAGTCATCTTGTATAATATTGCAAATTTTGCTACTGTAACTGTAACACTATTTAACAGTTAACTCTTCACAAAACTGTTTATGGTTACTTCATGTTATTGTCTTGAAGCAAACCCAAGCACTTTCAAAGAGTTTACTCCAACAATGTTTTCTATGGAGGCGCATAGTCTGTCGTGTTTTCCAACCGTAGCTTTTTATGGCAAAACTTCAACTTTTATAGCACCAGCAGCTTTCGCTCGCTAATCTCAAGAACCTTTGCTCTCTCAATCAAACCGAATTTGTTCGTTGCTCAAATCCGGTCTCTGCAAGGATATATACATAAAACGCAGTCTCCCGGTTCCTAGTTCTATCAACGTCGCCTTGCAAAGTGTTTGACATTCATAAACTGTGCTCTCTTTTCTACAATTTCCACTGATAGATTGCAATTTGTCTTCCCCTTCTGCCTTCGGTTCGTTATCAACAAGTTGCTCCTTCCCAATAAGTCTGTGTAGTGATTATCAATCCGCGACTCGCACGCGTGTGTGGATGTTCGTATTCTCCGGGTGTTCCGTTGTTTTTATTAAATTTTCGTTCCTCCTAGGAATCTTCGCGACAAAATCTTAATCCTATTTCCGGCTTCTGTTTGTTAAATATCCTCGAAACTGCGGAGTCGTAATTATTGAATCATAGAACTTTTTGCTTCACCCTCCGGTCGCGTGGATGATAAAATGAATAAGGTACGATAAATTTATCTCTAGAATGGGGTGTAAAGTGCCGCAAGCTAATCCTTCGGCGGAAGCTACAAAAAATGTACCATTTTTAACATCATTGCCCACCAAAGGGGTATCGATCAAAATGTTGCGGATTCTGCCGTAATTTGTGTAGTATACACACATAGCTCTCCGTTGCAGACCATTAAAAATCATCGTCATCATCGTGCTTTTGCTTGCGTGTTGTGTATACATTGTACCTGTATATAATAATCCTTCCACTTGTTTCCGCATCCTCCATGCTGCATCCATCCGGCGCTGTGTCGTCACTATCTTCATCTGCGTCTTCTCTCGGCATCCGCTACTACGGCAAAACATGAAAATAACAACAACTACTACTCCTTCCAATATGTACTTGGTGCCCCGACACGCCAGATATGGGTTGCCTTCGCAGTGTTTGGCGCGATTTCGGTTCTGCCAGCCAACGGCCGGATTGTGAAACGCAGCTACTCGGATCAAAGCGTGCACGGATATCTGACGGAGGTGAGTGTTGGTTGGGGGTGGCATCAGAACAATTAAACGTTATTATAATTTTCGCTTCCCTATAGAATATCAATAGCGCGCAAATATTACAGGTTTTTAACATGCAAAACTTAAGCGCGAAACAAACGTGTGAGTTGTACGCAGTCCACTAGGGGAACTGGGGGGAATGTGGTCACCCTGAAACATGCCCATTTCCTGTGTCCACATACCACAAACATCGAAGAATATTGTAGCTCAACTTATTGTAGTTCAAGATAGTAAGCGGTTTTTATTATGAAAATTGAAAATATGAGATTTTTCATTATTTGGAAAAAGGTTGAAAAATTGAACATTTTATTAGTGTGAAGGTAAAATGGTCACCCGCACATATCACGCTAGAAGTGATAGATTTATGCGTGTTTTCTTGACCGAATTTGTTTAAATCATTATTGAAATAGTAGGTATATGTATGACCTGAACTTTCGA
Organism: Toxorhynchites rutilus septentrionalis; assembly: GCF_029784135.1. Lineage (NCBI taxonomy): Eukaryota > Metazoa > Arthropoda > Insecta > Diptera > Culicidae > Toxorhynchites > Toxorhynchites rutilus. Next base: position 271,671,822 of record NC_073745.1, read on the forward strand.
CTGAATGCTGGATAACTTCTCTATGCCGACGATTTGAAAATTTATAGATCAATAACATCTCTTCTCGACTTTCGCGCTTCAGGCTGACGTAGAGGAGCTACGGCGGTGGTGTGAGGATAACGGAATGGAATTGAATATCAAAACATGCATAACAAAATGAGGTTCAATGAGCTTATCTGCGTCACTACCGCTAAAGCGTTTGCTGCCCTTGGATTTGTTCGTCGGTGCACCAATAACTTCAGAGATGTTTAGGCAATCAAATCGCTATACTGCTCCTTAGAACGTAGTATTTTGGAGTATGCTGCCTGCGTGTGATCTCCGCTTCACAGCACCCAAATCACACGAATGGAGAGAGTACAGCGTAGTTTCATTAGATATGCTCTCCGACAACTCCCTTGGATAGATCCAGATCGCGTTGGAATCGTTAGCTTCTAGGCGTGCCAACCTTCAAAAAATGTTTATTTTTGATCTGTTAAATGGAAATTTTGACTGTCCATCCTTATTAGGGGCTGTCCACATACCACGTGGACAGAAAAAGCGTGATTTTAGACACCCCCCTCACCCTCCGTGAACAAGCGTGGACATTTTCTATACCCCTTCCTCTGTTGTCCACGTGGACATTTCTTCTCTTCTTGGAAACAAAATTCGGGGAAAAAATTGTGTTGCGTATAAATTCTATTTTAATTGATAAAAATGTTAGCTTGATAAAAATGTTAGTTTCATTAGTAATAGCGGTTTGTAATCAATAATTGGTTTATTGCCTAACATTGCCCGTAAAGTTATTTGTATCAATGTTTAGTTAGAAACATTACTAGTGAATCTAGTCTCGAACATTTTCTGTCATAAATCAACGTATGTGTTGAGCTGGTTGAGCTTTTAAGCTGGAATTAAGCTTCCGAGTGAAATGGAGTATATAGTGTAGGATATAACAACTTTTGTAAGACAGGCCATTTGAACTTTATTGTTTTGTTCAGGCGCTAAAAATTCAAAAAAATTAATTCCGGTGATTCATAAATAAAGAACCAGATGGAAAACTATCACTCCTTTCCAAAATCTAAATCGATTTTGCATGAATAACAACCAGTTTCTAATCCGTTTTTAGTTCAATGTGCGTTCAAATAATGATACTGCTCTTTAGCTACATCTGCCCTTCATAAGATTATTCATCGCAAGTTCTCGAATGGGTTTTGATCTGGGAAGTCCCTAGTCCCTGAAGACCGTCCGGATTTCGTTAACTGGTGGCCAATTACCCATTAATCGCGTTGGTTTTGACACGAAAACAGCAACAAATGATTCCGAAATACTTCGTTCTACTCCTGACTTTTCTATCTGGTTCTATAGTTATGAAACACTGGCGGTTTTGTTTTTTTAATGTTTCGCGCCTGAATAGAACAATTAAATTCAAATAGCCAATTATATAAACGCTCAAAATAATCTGTCCCTGATAGTAGATGCTGTTCACTTAACTTAAAAAAAATCTATCCTCGTCTAATCATCAATCTGCACTACAAAAATCTACCAATGATCTTTCTGTACAACTTCGTAAGTTTTGGGATATGTATTTTATATTTTTTCCAAAAAAAAAACAAAAAAAACAAAAGCATAATTTTTAGGATACACACTTACATGACTATAGAACCACTCATTTTTTTGCTTTCAGAGATGCGAAAGATATCCAAATGATAAAATGGTATACAATTACTATTTTCGTTCATAAAACAAACTTTGTAATTGTTTTGTAATCCTTCAAAAAAAAAAACAAAGGATCGGTGTTTCATAACTTTAGAACCAGACGTTACTCTCAGTCAAACTCAGTCAAACTCCAAGAATTTTTTTCAGGCTGTTCAAAGAAACATGGGATTTGGCATAATTCTGGTGGAACAGCTTACCTATCATATTGACTAATTATAAATCGCTGATTTTGTTTCGTTTAGTTGCTCACTTGAACTTGCTGGTATTTATAATGCATAATGCAGAATTCCGTTCGAATCTCACCAGATACAAAGATCACTTTCTCCGGGTGAAGAGAAGTTTTGGGGGATAGCTGATCATGGTTCATTACGCTTGCCTCAAAGATACACTCCAAAATACATTCTCAGAATACACATTACAGCAAAGAAGTTCATCTATATGAAAAATATAGATGTTCAGCACTATCAGACAGTTCAATCCTTTTTTAAACGGTTTTATTTGTCGATAAATATGAATGAAATTATTGAAAATGTGGAATACTGAAATTTCCATATATTATTGAACACAGATGTGAACAGTTTTTTTTTCAAAATATTCATTCAACGTGTCCACGTGGATATTGTCTATACTCCCTCCCCCCTCACCGTGGACAAGCGTGGACATTTCCGTAACCCCTACCCTCCCTAAAGTTGTCCACGTGGTATGTGGACAGCCCCTTATATGATGTATCATTCTATGTACCATTCCGACAACTACGTGAGCGAGATTTGTTTTTTATCAATCGCCATAGGACTTCCTACGGATTCCATAACCCCTTAGAGAATTGTTTCCGTGAATTCAATAGTGCTTGTGCTGTGTTCGATTTTAACGTGTCCAAAACGGTCTTTAAAAATAGGATTAAGAATTTATTATAAGGATTCAGTCTGTGGAATTATAAACAATTCGAGACGGTGATAAATAAATAAATAAATAAAATTAAAAACAACACAGGTAATTCAAAAAAATACAAATCAAAATCATCATTTATTTTTCCCCTTTTTAATAAGTGTTTACTATTGGATCAGTGGAGATAAGAAAATGCTTAACTATATCATGGTTAGTATTTTCTCCACTATTTTATGAGAGAAATGTTCTCGGCCATATTTGATTATTCTACGACCCTCCTCTTGAGCACTCAATTCCTCAGTTAGGCGCCGTTTTGGTCGTTCACCACCCTCGTCGAATATCTTCACAGTTTTGGTAGGTTGTGGTGATCCCTGATAACATAACATAATCCTTAAACCAGTGTACAAAGTCATTCTCAAAGTGATCACGTTTCCATTGTGATTGCTGAAATCTCCTGTTGAATTGTTTCCAGAAAGTTTGGAATTCATGATACTTCTCAGCAGGAAAAATCTCTTTCGCTGCTGTTTTCATTTCGTCTAGTGAATTTCGATGCTTCATTGTTTCATATATTTGTTGTCTCTCTAATCCGGGTACTTGGGTGGAAAGGGGACATTAAAAACATGTATCAAATCATGAATAAAAAATTTACTAGACTTTGAATTGTGTGGTACTGCTGCAGTTGAAGGCTCCATAAAAAGACTCAACGAAATTATGAATTTGAATTTCTAATATATCGCTGATATCTATTTTGAACGAATCACACAACGTTGCAAATTAAACTGAAATGGAAATGGAACTCGCTATTGCTTTTTTCACTAAAACGACAATTCGCGCAGTTTTGCGCAGCTTTGGACAGTGTTCAACGTAAATTTTGAATGTAGGGTAAGTGACCCAATTATGGAGGAAATATTTGCGAATGAATACTCTATTTTAGTTCAAAAGTATACAAAAGTTTAATGTATACTTTTTCTAGCAGTTTGAACCCTGTTTTTGATGATTCTCACTGATATTTTGATGACTAATTGACTAAATTGTATAAAAAACATGTTTGAAAAGGCCACTGCCATGTACCCATTATGGAAATAGTGTTCTTGGAGATTCGTAATAAGTGTACCTATTATGGTAATAGTCGGTGTCACATGGAAGGCGTTAATAGGTTTTTAATAATACTTCAATAATATTTTTTCAATAAAACTATGCCTCTAAATCTTATTCCTAGTATGCAATACTATGTAGTTGATTCTACACTCGACAAAAGTTATAGAAACGGAACGTGAAGTCGGAGTTTTTGAGTGATTTTAGAAACGCTGTAACTTTGTGAAAAATCATCGCATAAAGAAGGGATATACACATTTTTAAAGCTTCATTTAAAGCTTCAAGTTTTGAGATGTAATACTTGAATGCTTCTATCTTTTTGGGTGTAGGTGTAGTGGATAACAATACTGGAAAGAAAAAATAATCGATTTTTGAAGTTGATGAGTAGAATCGATGGGTCCTTCTCAAAAGCCTGTCTTTTTCATTTTTGCAAACACAAAACGATGCCAGACCGCTAGAATGAAGGGAGCAAGAAAAAAGGTCACCATACAACCAAATTATCAGCTTATTGACACCTTTCATTTGACACTACTAAAAAATCGGTAGGTAACGTCATTCCCGAGATCCAAAGATCGACTTTGACGCGATTGTTTTTTTTTTATTTCGAATAGTTTGCAGCGGTCCATGCTGATGATTGCTGACTCGTTTGCATGTTATACTCGTACACCCATGTGCACCCATATATATGCCAGTAAGTATGCGTTGGATGAACGTGGGATCAGAATTTGATCGTTTCGGTATGGTTTCATCCACTTGATTGTGATGAAATTTTTGGAGAAAATTGATCTCTTTTGGCACTAGTCGTGCTGCGTCTTTTCTCATGCCCAAAACATCAACCAAAATATGACGAACGGTCTCGTGAGAGATTTTTAATTCACGGCTTAGCACTATCAAACTTTAATGACGATTTCCAAGCATCATTCCTTTTATTTTGTCAATGTTTTCATTTGTTGAAGAGGTGGTCCTCCTGGTCATCTTTAAATGCCTTATACCATTCATACACCCGTGTTTTCGACAGAGTTGAGTCACCAAATGTATTCTGCAACATTTTCATTGTTTTCTGCATAAGAAATTTAGTTTGCAACACGAAATTCCACACAACATCTTTGACCAATAGAAATATCCATATCAAAATTCGTTGAGCAAAAAAAAATTTTAACTTGTTCTTAATGACGCTGTAAACAAATAAAATGACAGATCGCGCTCAAAATTGACATTAAGTCAACTAACAATGGTACTTATTTTAAATAAAGTCATAAATAGTCGGTGTTCAGTCAGAGGAGACCAAGTCGTAAAATTCAAAGTTCGAGTTGTTGATAGCATTAGGTTAAGTATTCCGTAAGTCACACACCACATTAACCAGGTTTGGAAAATCACGCGTGCAGCAGGATTACCGTATCGAAATTGTTCTGAATGTTCAACTAAATCCCCTTATGGCACCAAACTTCAAACTCGTTTTTCTCTAAATCGTAAAAATGTCACATGGTCCGATCTGACTTGACACCGATCAAATGTTCAGCGGGTAGGTTAAAAATTCAAAATCCCAGGTATATATTTGGCAGAATGCATAAAAAACATTTTCTGAACGTTTAACTGTCAAAAGTAAACCAAAAGGAAACGTGCGGATCGTGCTATGGGCAGAAAGGTGATGGAGATGTTGGAAAAGAAATCCGAACATCTCGATTCGAACTGTGGCTTGGAAAATAGGAATGCCGCCTGGATTCGTCCATAAATTAAGAGAAACGTTCTGTATTAAAATCATCTCTTGAATGGCGTTAACGTTCCCTGTGGAACTTCTGCCGTCTCAACGTATGCATTAGTTAGCATCATTTATTAATACTTAGTTGAGATTTCTTAAGCCAAATAACACGCCTTGAATGTATTCCGAGGGGCAAGCTCTAGAATACGCGTGACCACAGTGCAAGTCGAAGGAAATTTCTCTGACGAAAAATCTCCTGGCCAGAACGGGAATCGAACCCGAACACCCGGCATGATAATGTGAGACGCGAACCACTCGGCCACGGTTGCACATGTATTGAAGTCATACAAGGTCCGAAAAACAATAAACAAAAAAAATTGACGAAGAAATCACATGCTTGAAAACTGTATTCCGATTATTCGGAAAGATTTTAAATAATTTTCAGGACTGACTGCAAAATCCACAAATACTGTAATGGACAGAAATTCAACACTTCAATATTGTATGACGAAAAAAATTTACGGAATTCACCAACAATATATTGTTTGGCAAGCAATCAGCAACTGCGGCTGGAAAAGGCTGGAATCTTCTCTCGCCAATTGTACAATTGGTCGGGTTTCTGCCGAAAACGAACCAAGCGCCAAAAACATTATTCTGGTTTACTTCAATTTGAAGTTTGGGCTTCTAATATTTGACTGTGGCTGATGATATCTATTATTTTATCGCTCACGTGTTACAAACAGGATGTCTACAAAGCACTGAGATTATGAATATTTGTAAAATAACACATAAATATAGAAAGATATGACTTTTAGTTTTTGTACGTATGCACTCAGTTCACTTCAGCAGAATGAAAATTAAAGAATATAGTTTTCAGTTCAATGTGGTTCGACGTAATTTAGTCTGAATAATTACTGCAATAATAATATTAAAATAAATGAGTTTTCTCATTATGATTATGATTTTTTGTCACTGATCAGGTCGTAATTAATATCAACAATGTTTTGATCATCGCAAACCATCTTCAAGAATTCATGGTTTACACGAGGTACATATTTCATCATATGTTGAATGTCGTTGTACTTCGCACGAGGAATGCTGCTCCCAATTGGATGTAAAAAATTAATTTTGGTTTGACAAAAAAAAAAATGGATGGCCTCCTAATATCTTCCTCAAGCCTAACTCAATGAAGGGATCGATCATCTGGGTCGTGGTGGAATCTTTTTGGTTTGAAATTCGACAGACGTTCTCAAAGACATTTTGTTATAAATGTTTTTTGGGTAACCACAGACGTAATACGCTTAAATTTTCTTGGTTCAGCGTGTTTACATTTTTCGAGATACGCCGGCTAATCCACGTTCTCCTACTGTGAATCCGATACGACGTTAATTGATCCAAAAGTAACATTTATTGCTGGTTCTAAAATGTTATGATCGAAAAAAATAAAAAAAATTAGGTTCAACCAAACCGTACCAAGTTGAAAAGTCACAGGAGAGTTGTGTCCGAGACACGACCGCATAGTTGACGTAGGATTCCGTTAGGCTATCTGTTGATTTTAAATATGTTTGAAGAATTACATCGTTAAACTCTTTGATAATGATTTGGTGGCCCTGAAAAGGGCCTTTTTGTTTGGTTGTTGGGTATTTTTTTGTTCATCCCACTAGTGTTTACCGAGTGATGATGACAAAAGGATGGTAAACAGTCGCTGGATGATGCGTATCAGATAAAAGACCCCGAAATGGAACGAGATATGACGAAAACCGCCCTTTGTGATTCTAGACGAGATGCCTCCTGTGTTATGTATGGATGAAATAAAGAAAAAAACACCAATGTAATATAAGATAATTACCAATACCGAACACAATTATAAATTTTTCTCGTCAGTAAAAACATGTTACTTTAATATAGAGTAAACATATTTGAAATGGAAAAGGTAATTTTATTTTATAATTTTTACTTTCTGAGTGTTTATACAACCCAATGCGAATTTTAGGACTAACTAGGACTAACAACAACTAATACTATCTCTGGAGCATATGGGAAATAAATTTTTCTAGTATTTCTTCACTTTTACAATTTTTCTCTCCATGTAAACTTTCCATGGGTGAAAATGAACACAACAAAACAGACAGCTTAAGCTAAACGACCCGTTCTCGAGCGGGAACACACCTTGGTTTTCATATACGAAAATTGAAATAAATCGTTTCATATATCAAGTCATTTTTAACACAAATGCTACCATATACAATTTTACACTTACACTTGTGCTAAATTTTTCACAATACACGATCGGTCATTGATATGAAATTTCACGAAGCAACCAACATTAAAGTTCCAAATTCAAATTTTATTTGCTAGAATTATTCGTATCACTCACCTTACTTGCACTATAAGAATGCCCCCGACTTGCATATATTTAAAATGCCGATTACCCTCAGCCAGCTTGGTTTTGATGTCTCTGTTAGGGAACACATTTCGGTGGGAGCAAAATTCCCCCTACTTTCATGTATTTGCAATGCCGATTTCTCCCAGGCAGCTTGGTTTGATGTCTCTGCTAGGGATCCGCCGCATGTGTCGTCAATTACGACCAATCATAAGTGGGTATTCCCGTTAGGATAGAGGTGGAGATTTTTCAAAAGTTTGATGGTTAGTTTCATCACATATATTATTTTCTTCAATATAAAAAATTGTTATGGAGTACCGAAACCGATTGACGCAAAAATTTCACCAATCTTTCGTTAAATGACTGAGCAATAAACGTTCGAAGTCATCAAGAGTCACGAAGAAAATTCGCAAGGGAGTGGTATGAAGCAGGGGCTTTCTGGAAAGCAGCAGGAGGTCAAAAGTGCCAAACACAAACACCAGGGTTACCATATCTACAGAATAATCTGTAGATTTTGAAGTTTTTTTGAAACCAAGAATCTGTAGGTACAGATTACAGTTTTTTTGGTTTTCATACAGATTTACAGATTTTTCAAAATAACGATATGGCTTCATCTCAATAATATTTTTTGTAGTACTGCTTTCTTATGCTCAATATAAGTTGAAAAGATGCAAAAGCCTGCATCATTAGCTAGCTTTACAATAAATAAATAACACTGTTTATCTTTATCCTACTAAAGCATAGAAAATACGAATGTACAGGCAAACCTTTTTTTGTGCGGGGGATAGGAACCGCACAAAAAAATCGCATAAAAAAATCGTGCAAAACTTCACCAGTAGCTTTAAAAAATCGTGTTCGGTACACATTTTGAAAAAACTTTTTTTTTGTGCGGTAGATAGGGACCCTTAAAAATAGTTTCCCCCAAGAAAATAACTCAAATCCACGCCGTTCACCGTTCAATTTCCTTTTGTTTCCCTACTTTGCGATGGGGCCCTTTGCCTTTCCGGTTGCGCGTGGCTGTTTTGTGCTTTTAGTAGCATGTCGAAACGTGTTGCTGTTAGAAATCATGTCATGCAAAAACTTAGAATAACATACAGCATTTGATGGGAGGAGGGGAATGATTTCAGAAGTGGATAATTGAGACGCAAGTAGGCTTTGTCGCACAGAAATGCATATAAACTATCGAAAAAAAAAAATAAATGAACGATAACTTCGTCAAATATGCTTCTTTTCATATACCACACAAAAAAAATCGCACCAAAAAAACCGCACAAGAACAAAAAACCGCACAAAAAAAACGCACAAAACAAATCGCACAAAAAAAACCGCACAAAAACAGGTTTTACTGTATATGTGGCTAATGGTATCCACGTAAACATTCAACATTCATTCATTCGTCAAATTTAAAATAACTATGTCAATAAATGGCTCTAAAGATAATATTATGCTTCAAGATTGAACTTATGAATTTAACCCTTTGTGTTCGCGACCGACAGCGCGAAGAGGAACAAGTGTCAACACAGTATTTTCCCTTCCAAATTTCCAATCCTTTTTCTCCATCCGAGCCACTCTATTCCTATCAAAACGCATTTAGTGGTGTATAGCACGAAAACAAACTGCATTTCCCGACGTACAACGTAAAAGCAACCGAACATATACTAACAAAGAAGTGAACTGCATTCAGTTCCCTACTAATGTCAATTTCCTCATTCCAAATTCAACCTTTACTCGAGCAAGTTCGCGAAATAAACAACCCGTGTATGAAAAGTTACCTAAGTGTTTTTCCATTCTCCAAGTCACATATCAAATCCTGAGCTATCATCCTGGCCTCCTTCACCCGAAGGAACCGCCACATTCCTCAATGGTGTGATCCACCACTTTGCGGTCGTAATAAATTTCGACATTTGTGTCGTACTGGTCCCATTTTTTTACATGATAAAGCAGTGATGTATAACTTTGTGAGACTATGAACAGATGTGAGACAGATGAACAAGATTCCATTATTTCTTTGTAAACTTCTGATAAGTATTTACTAAACAATGTTTTTATGTTTATGTTCAAAAAATATTTGGTATAATTCTTCTTTCGCATATATCACAAAAACAATTAGTTTGACGTCTTTTACTATTTATCTTTTTGTTTGAACATACAGAAAAATGCTCGTTACATCTATACAGCGCCGCAATACATGGGGTTTTCCATTGATCCTTTCCTAAATCATGGAATACAACTTTTGTTCATCAGCTCGCGCAGTCCGAAGCCGCCGGACGCAAAGTTGTTCGTGTCCGTTATTGTGTTGGAACAATACCGTTATCGGTTTCGCTGAAGTGATTGTTTCGCCCTAACGGTGTTTTCTTTATTGCGAGAGTGAAGTGTTAAGTAATCACAACCAGCGGAAGGGAGAAGTCCTCCACTGCGGGCGCTGTGAGCGTGTGCCGTTCCATCGTCATCGTATTGTGGTGCGATACACCATTGCTGTTGTGCCAAGCGATCATCACGTGGTTCGATTGGAGCACCGTTACAAATCATCCGCACCGTGCGCTTCAAGTATTTTAGTATATATATATATATATATATATATATATATATATATATATATATATATATATATATATATATATATATATATATATTAGGTTAAGGATTAAAAAAAAAAAGAAAAAGTATAATTGTATATCTGCCATAATGGCAAAGTGCGATCCTCTTGATATGGACATTGAATCTGATGTTTCCTCCTCACTAACTACTGGGAAGTCGCTTAAACGCGTTCCCCCCTCAGACGATGTCTTTTCAGAGGAAGAGTTAATCAATCTCAACAAGCCCCCTTCAAGAAAATTGGCAAACTTTTCCACTTCGCCCCCTCAATCTCCCGCTCCCGCTTCCGATTATCTCCCGAACTTGCCTCCCAGCCCAACTGTTCCCGCTCCCGCTCAACAATCGACCTCGTCCCCCCGCTTAGTTGTCCCCTCTCCGCGTGTCAAGGTCTATCCAGAAGATGCATCTGGATCTGGCCCATGGGTTGTTTTCTTCCGGCCAAAACCCAACGGGAAATCGCTCAACGTCATTCAGATCATGAAAGATCTGACAAAAAATTATTCCTCCGTGGTCGAAATAAGAAAGGTTCGACCGAACAAACTGCGTGTTGTCGTGGCTGATCGGAAGCAAGCTAACGAGATTGTTGTCGACAATAGGTTCGTACTAGAATATCGCGTCTATGTGCCCTGCCATAACGTAGAAATTTCGGGGGTGATTACAGAAACGGGTCTGACGAGCGCATTAATAACAGAGGGAGATGGCAGATTTAAAAAGCTCCCTTTGACGAAAGTTAAAATTTTGGACTGCCATCAATTAGGAAAAGTGTCCCAGGAAGAGGGAAAAACAAAATTCACGCCGTCCGACTCGTTTCGAGTAACTTTTGCTGGTTCCGCCCTCCCTGACTACGTTATGGTGGACAAATTGAGGCTTCCGCTGCGTCTCTTCGTGCCAAAGCCCATGACTTGCAACAAATGCAAGTCAGTTGGTCACACAGCAGACTACTGCGCCAACAAGGAGCGCTGTGCCACTTGCGAAGAGCAACATGTGGGCAAATCCTGCAGTGCGACTGAGCATAAGTGTCCATATTGCGGGGGGACCCCACATGAGCTCTCAGCTTGTGAAACTTACAAGAGTCGCTGGGAGAAACAGAAGCGCTCTTTAAAGGAACGCTCGAAACGCACTTTTGCGGAAATTTTAAAGGGCGCTTCTCCACAGGCCCAACAACAACAACATCCAATCTCCTCACACAATATCTTTTCCACGTTGCCAGTTGACGAAATGGAAGCGGACACAGCTCACGGGGGTACACCGTTTATTTCCCAAGGGAATCCCCGGCGCAAAAATGTGACCACTCCCAAAATTCGATCACAAGTCCCTCCGGTGATATCACCTGTTAGCTTGCCTAAAAAAACGAGTGCAGCGGACAAGCAAAATCAGGTTCCTCCTGGCTTCCGTGGGAATAGTTCACCTTCGAACGACCCAGCACTCGAGGGGACATCAAAAACCCCAACTGTCCCTATTTTTCCGTCCAGCTCAACTTCCCAATCGGGATTTATAAAATTGTCTGACCTTTTGGATCAAATCTTCAAGTGTTTTAACGTTTCCGACTCCATCAGAACCATTATCATTTCAATGCTTCCAGTATTAAAGACAATTTTGCAACAATTGATGCAAACATGGCCCCTCCTTGCAATGATTATCTCTCTTGATGTCTAATTTAAATAGAGAGGTCGGAGATATCACTGTTTTACAGTGGAATTGTCGTAGTCTTATCCCTAAATTGGATACATTCAAATTTTTAATTCATAAGTTCAATTGTGATGTTTTTGCTCTGTCCGAAACTTGGCTTTCTTCGCGAGATGATCTCTCTTTCCATGATTTCAATATTATACGCTTGGACCGTGATGACAGATACGGAGGGGTGCTATTGGGGATCAATAAGTGCCGCTCATTTTTTCGAATTGACCTTCCACCTATTGGAGGGATTGAAGCTGTTGCTTGTCATGCAAACATCAGAGGCAAAGACCTCTGTATTGTCAGCTTGTATTGGCCTTCGAGAGCTGCGGTTAGCCGCAAGCAACATGTTGACATGTGCTCACTCCTTCCTGAGCCACGATTGATCTTGGGAGACTTCAACTCTCACGGAACTGCCTGGGGGGAACAGTACGACGACAATCGTTCATTGTTGATATATGACCTTTGTAACAACTTCAATATGACCGTTTTGAACACTGGGGAAACAACACGTGTGCCTAAACCTCCTGCTAACCCAAGTGCTCTTGACCTCTCGCTTTGCTCGAATTCATTATCGTTAGATTGCAAGTGGAATGTAATCCAGGACCCCAACGGTAGTGATCACTTGCCAATCAAAATTTGCATCACCATTGGGTCGAATTCTTCTGAATCTATAAACATGGCATATGACCTCACAAGACACATTGACTGGAAAAAGTATGCGGACGCGATTGCTCTAGCCATCAATTCCAGAGATGGTTTATCTCCATTGGAGGAGTATAACTTCCTTTCTCGTTTGATCTATGACAGCGCAGTTCGCGCTCAAACGAAGCCCATTCCAGGTTCCACCATTTCCCGAAGGCCTCCCAATCTATGGTGGGATAGCCAATGTTCCAAGCTTTATATAGAAAAATCAAATGCATTTAAAGCTTTTCGGAAACGTGGAACTCCTGAAAATTTTCAAACGTATTTAGCCCTTGAGAATCAGTTCAAAAATTTGATCAAAGGGAAAAAACGTGCTTATTGGCAAATTTCGTGGGAGGTTTGTCACGAGAAACGTCAATGAAAAAATTATGGAAAGGAATGGAAAGGAATATAACTTGCTTTGTGAGAAACATTTGAACTTTTCTCATGGAGATTCGGCAGTAAGCCGGGTCTCCTACATGGGACTCCCCCAGGGCTCATGTTTAAGCCCCCTTTTGTACAACTTCTATGTAAGCGACTTCGACAATTGCCTTACACAAAATTGCAGCCTGAGACAACTTGCAGATGATGGAGTGGTGTCTGTCGTAGGATCAAACGAATCCGACCTGCAAGGACCCTTACAAGATGCTTTGAACAATTCTTCAACCTGGGCCATTGGGCTAGGGATCGAATTCTCCACGGAGAAAACAGAGATGGTGGTTTTTTCTAGGAAGCATAGACCAGCAAAACCAAAGCTTCAACTTTTGGGTAAACCGATCACTCATGCTATGTCATTCAAGTATCTTGGGGTCTGATTCGACTCCAAATGTACTTGGGGGGCCCATATTAGGTATCTGAGTAAAAAATGTCAACAAAGAATAAACTTTCTCCGTACAATTACCGGCACCTGGTGGGGAGCCCATCCCGAAGATCTTATTATGTTGTATCGAACAACTATTCTCTCAGTGATGGAGTATGGCAGTTTCTGTTTTCAATCAGCTGCCAAAACACACCTCATTAAACTCGAGCGAATTCAGTTTCTTTGTCTCCGTATTGCGTTGGGATGTCTGCCCTTAACGCATACCATGAGCCTCGAGGTTTTGGCAGGCGTACTCCCACTAAAAGATCGCTTCAATTTATTATCTCTTCGGTACCTCATCCGGTGTAAGGTTATGAACCCATTGGTGATCGGAAATTTTGAGCAGCTGACCGAGCTAAATTTTCATTCTGGATTCATGAGCTCATATCATGAATTCGTCTCCATGCAGGTTGATCCTTCTTCATATATTCCCAACCGTGTTTGTTTTCCTGACTACATCAATTCCTCTGTGCATTTTGATCTGTCCATGAAGCAGGATATCCATGGAATTCCAGATTATCATCGATCGGGGATCGTTCCTACGATTTTCGAAGCAAAGTATGGGCGTGTCAATTGTGATAATATGTACTTTACTGATGGGTCCTCTATGAATGAGTCCACAGGATTTGGAGTGTTCAACAAATTTTTTAGCACCTCACACAGTCTTCAGTATCCTTGCTCAGTGTATATTGCTGAATTGGCAGCAATACACTGGGCGCTGGACAGCGTCACCTCACGACCTGTTGAACACTATTACATTGTAACGGATAGTCTGAGCTCTGTCGAAGCTATCCGTTCAGTGAGACCGGAAAAGCACTCGCCGTACTTCCTTGAGAGAATACGAGAAATTTTGAGTGCTTTATCCAGACGCTGTTATGTCATTACCTTTGTGTGGGTCCCTTCTCATTGCTCAATTCCGGGTAATGAGAGGGCTGACTCATTAGCAAAGGTAGGTGCAATTGAAGGCGAAATTTATCAGCGTCAAATCTCCTTCAATGAATTTTATTCTTTAGTTCGTAAAAATACCATCGTTAACTGGCAACGCAAATGGAACGAAGATGAATTGGGCCGGTGGTTCCACTCGATTATCCCTAAGGTTAGCCTCAAACCATGGTTCAAAAGTCTGGACTTGAGTCGGGACTTTATTCGCACCTTCTCCCGACTCATGTCCAATCACTGTTCGTTAGACGCGCTGCTTTTTCATATTAATCTTGCCGACAGCAATCTCTGCGGTTGTGGCCATGGTTACCACGACATCGAACACGTTGTTTGGTCGTGCGAGTTGTATCTTGTCGCCAGATCGAATTTAGAAAACTCCCTTCGGGCCCGAGGAAAGCAGTCCAATGTGCCGGTGAGAGATGTGTTGGCTCGGTTAGACCTTGATTACATGTCCCAAATATATGTTTTCCTTAAAGCTATCGATCTTCGAGTGTGATTGTTCATACATCCTTTTCCCCTCCTTTTCGTCCTTCGCGAGCTATCGGTTCCCTTCCTACTAACATTAGAATAAGTTAAATTGTTAATACATATTAGATGTAAGGATAGTTTTAAGAATTGAGTATGAAGTGTCAGTGTGAATGAGAATGTGAATGTGAATGTGAGTGCGAGTGTAAGCACACATCTCCTTACATCCCATCCTTTTCCTAATGAAAATGTGTCACCCCTCTAAACTCGAGTCGACCGCGAGTAATCGGTTTCCTATTTCATTAACCATAGAATTAAGGAAACAACATGTTGATATATGCTAGTTGAAATATAGTTAAGAGTTTGGCTCCTTTAAACTTATGTAACTGAGCCTGTAAAAATAAACGGATTAATAAAAAAAAAACTTTTGTTCATACTGAGTACCGTTATCTGTTGTTCATAGTAGCACCATTTTGGTTCGCGAATAAGTTCACAATAATCTAAAATTCGTTCAGAAAAAGTGTGAACTGATACATTGTTAGTAGGGGAAGTGGGGGCATAGTGGTCACCCTAAGGAATATGCCCATTTCCAGCGCCCACATACCGATTAAAATCCCGTTTTTCGAAGAATATTATAGTTCAACTCATTATTCTTCAAGATAGCAAACGGTTTTTACTATAAAAATTCAAAATAGTACACTTTTCATCATTAGAAAAAGGTGAAAAATCGAACCTTTTTTTTGGTTGGAGGTAAAGTGGTCCTAGTGGGGGCAAAGTGATCACCCGCACATATCAAGCTTAATGGGATAGATTTATGCCTTTTTTTTCTTCCAAATTTGTTCAAATCATATTTGTTACAGTAGGTACATGTATGAAATAAACTTGGCCTATTCACCTAGAGTTACAATTTAAATTTTCTCTTGCATACAAAAACGCAGTAAGAAACACATAACGTTCCGCTTGGTTTAGTTGGAGTGGCATATTTACCCAGGGTCAAAGCCACAAAAGGATCTTCTTCAAGAGCAAAATGTGATGAGGTATATCACCCTTAGTAAACTGAACATTGTAAGTTGTTATTCACCTATGACCACTTTGCCTCCAAACATGAAAATAATTTCTATGCTAATTATTCGCTTAGATTGAACAAAATAACTGTTCACCTCTCCTAGAATATGTGAACAGTCGTCCAAGCTGATGATTTGTCCAACATATCAGATTGAATAAACTAAATTTCGTGAGAAATTCCTTAGATACCATGCGCACAGAACTACGAGCCATTCGGCCGTAGAGAGAGTAATTTCTGTTTTTATTTGTATTTTGACATGCGAGAGCTCTACTGAAACACAGGATTGCTCAAAAGTCATTAAATTCTCCAAACATAAGGTGACTACAAATACGGTCTCTATAGTCAATAGTTATAATACCAAACAAGCAGGTGACTACTTTGCCCCCACCACCCCTATACTTCTTTGCTGTGGTGGCTGAAGGTAGACAAACAACCGCAAAAAGTTGATACAGATTTCAATACAGATTTTCCGAGAAAAAACACAGATAAAGCAATTTTTTGAGACCAAAACACAGATTTTATAAAGGCAACCCTGCTCTGGACCAGAGCTGCCGAGAACGTCACTGATGAGTCTGTACAAATCCGTATGGTTGGTGTGAAGCACAAAGATCATGAATTTGTAAACCATATGAATGAGAAATTTAAAGCTTCATAGCTGTTTTATTACTATTTTTGGGTGTGTTCATATAAATATATAAGTGGCAGTCACTCTTAATCACCTTGTAAATTATCAGCAAAGAAATGATGGACACTGTACAAATGCAAGAGTGGAGCAATTGGTTTTTTATAGGAGGTACTAGCAACAGCTATTGACATACACGTGGGCATAAAAAATCTTATACATTTCTGAAAAGTCATTCAGCTCGCGCAGTCTGAAGACATCGGTCGCAAATTTGTTCGCGTCTATTATAGAGTGGAGATTATACCGTTATCAGTTCGTGGCTGGTGAAGTTATTTCGCCCTAACGGGGTTCTCTTTATTGCGCGAGTGAGGAGAGCAGTTATCACTACCAGCGTGAGGAAGAAGTCCTCCACGGCGGACGCGGTGCGTGTACCGTATCATCGCTGTGTGTGCTTTAGCATCGTCATCGATTCCATCATCGTGTTGTGGTGCGATATACCGTTGCATCTGTGCCGAGCGATTGCCACGCGGTTCGATTGGGACACCGTTTCATTTCATTCGCATTGATGTGCGATTTAGGTATAATATATATTAGGTTTAGAAATACAAAAAAAAATAAAAATTATATTATTTTATATCTGCCGTAATGGCAGAAGGTCATGTTGACATGGAGATTGAAACTACTGTTTCCTCCTCACTAGCTACAACGGGGGCTGGGAAGTCGCTTAAACGCGTTCCCCCCTCAGAAGATGTCTCTTCAGAGAAAGAGGTAATCTACCTTAACAAGCCCCCCTCAAGAAAATTGGCAAACTTTTCCTCTTCGCCCCCTCAATCTCCCGCTCCCGCTTCCGCTCAACTCCCGAACTTGCCTCCCAGCCCTACTGATCCCGCTCCCGTTCAACAATCGACCTCGTCCTCCCCCTCAGTTGTTTCCTCTCCTCGTGTCAAGGTCTATCCAGACGATGCACTTGGAGCTGGTCCATGGGTTGTTTTTTTCCGGCCTAAACCAAAAGGAAAGTCAATTAATGTCATTCAGGTTTCAAAAGATCTGGCAAGATTATATTCCTCCGTGGTCGAAATCTCTAAGGTTAGACCGAACAAACTGCGTGTTGTCGTGAGTGATCGGAAACACGCGAATGCAATTGTGATCGACGAGAGATTCTCCCTAGAGTGTCGCGTCTACGTGCCCTCCCATGACGTAGAAATCTCGGGGGTGAAAACAGAGATGGTGGTTTTTTCTAGGAAGCATAGACCAGCAAAACCAAAGCTTCAACTTTTGGGTAAACCGATCACTCATGCTATGTCATTCAAGTATCTTGGGGTCTGGTTCGACTCCAAATGTACTTGGGGGGCCCATATTAGGTATCTGAGTAAAAAATGCCAACAAAGAATAAACTTTCTCCGTACAATTACCGGCACCTGGTGGGGAGCCCATCCCGAAGATCTTATAATGTTGTATCGAACAACTATTCTCTCAGTGATGGAGTATGGCAGTTTCTGTTTTCAATCAGCTGCCAAAACACACCTCATTAAACTCGAGCGAATTCAGTATCTTTGTCTCCGTATTGCGTTGGGATGTATGCCCTCAACGCATACCATGAGTCTCGAGGTTTTGGCAGGCGTACTCCCACTAAAAGATCGCTTCAATTTATTATCTCTTCGGTTCCTCATCCGGTGTAAGGTTATGAACCCATTGGTGATCGGAAATTTTG
Source organism: Toxorhynchites rutilus septentrionalis (assembly GCF_029784135.1). NCBI lineage: Eukaryota > Metazoa > Arthropoda > Insecta > Diptera > Culicidae > Toxorhynchites > Toxorhynchites rutilus. The sequence continues at coordinate 271,690,191 of NC_073745.1, forward strand.
AGCAGCTTATCGAGCTTAATTTTCATTCAGGATTCATGAGCTCATATCATGAATTCATCTCCATGCAGGTTGATCCTTCTTCGTATACTCCCAACCGTGTTTGTTTTCCTGACTACATCAATTCCTCTGTGCATTTTGATCTGTTCATGAAGGAGAAAATCCATGGAATTCCAGATTATCATCGATCGGGGATCGTTCCTACGATCTTCAATGCAAAGTATGGGCGTGTCAATTGTGATAATATGTACTTTACTGATGGGTCCTCTATGAATGAGTCCACAGGATTTGGAGTGTTCAACGAAATTTTTAGCACCTCCCACAGTCTTCAGAATCCTTGCTCTGTGTATATTGCTGAATTGGCAGCAATACATTGGGCGCTGGACAGCGTCGCCTCACGACCTGTTGAACACTATTACATTGTAACGGATAGTCTTAGCTCTGTCGAAGCTATCCGTTCAGTGAGGCCGGAAAAGCACTCGCCGTACTTCCTTGAGAGAATACGAGAAAATTTGAGTGCTTTAACCAGACGCTGTTATGTCATTACCTTTGTCTGGGTCCCTTCACATTGCTCAATTCCGGGTAACGAGAGGGCTGACTCATTGGTAGGTGCAATTGAAGGCGATATTTATCAGCGTCAAATCGCTTTCAATGAATTTTATTCGTTAGTCCGTAAAAATACCATCGCTAACTGGCAACGTAAATGGAACGAAGATGAATTGGGCCGGTGGTTTCACTCGATTATCCCTAAGGTTAGCCTCAAACCATGGTTCAAAAGTCTGGACTTAAGTCGGGACTTTATTCGCACCTTCTCTCGACTCATGTCCAATCACTGTTCGTTAGACGCGCTACTCTTTCGTTTTAATCTTGCCGATGGCAATATCTGTGCTTGTGGCCAAGGTTACCACGACATCGAACACGTTGTTTGGTCGTGCGAGGAGTATCTTGTTGCCAGATCGAATTTAGAAAACTCTCTTCGGGCTAGAGGAAGGCAGCCCAATGTGCCGGTGAGAGATGTGTTGGCTCGGTTAGACCTTGATTACATGTCCCAAATATATGTCTTCCTAAAAGCTATCGATCTTCGTGTGTGATTGTCCTTATATCCTTATATTATCCTTTTCCTTTTCCTTCGCGAGAAATCAAATCCCTTCTTACTAACAATAGAATAAGGTGAAATGTAAATACATGTTAGATATAAGATAGGCTTAAGAATTGAGTATGATGAATGTGAGTGCGAATGTGAGTGTGAACATTGTCAACATATCCTTATAACCCATCCTTTTCCTGAAACAAAATGTCACCCTTCTAAACTCGAGCAAGCCGCGAGTAATCGGTTCTCTACTTCATTAACATTAGAATTAATAAAAAATGTTTATATATACTTGATAGGAGTTTGGCTCCTTTAAACTTATGTAAATGAGCCTGTAAAAATAAACGATTTAATAATAATAATTTCTGAAAAGTCTTCAAACGCTGCGAGATCATTGGATCCAGAACTTCTATCATAACTCATCCACATATGTTTTCATTTGGTACAAAACAAAGCAGCTTACATGCGAAAAACATATCATAAATAGTTCGACAACATTCCCATCATGTTCGAAATCATACACATATCAATTCCTCAAAGGATTCATCTCATCTCAATAGGAACATTCCCATTATACCACAAGCCGTTCGTATCAAATCTCTAGCAGTATCAAGAGATTTGAAGAAAAAGGTTGCTCATGTGGAAAATGTGACAATAATGGGTTCCTATACACACAAATCATATCATTCCATTCCGACACTCGACCAGTACCATGTTCAACCGAGAATAACCAATTCCAAGCACCATCAGAATAAACGGAAAAATCAATTTCCCTCTGTTAATTGTGCTTGAATGAGTCGGAAAGCGAAAAGTTCATTTGCCATCCAAGAAGGAAGGCGATGGATGCTGTTCGAATTGGGGTGAAAGATTCCAGCCAAACAGTTGCGCGTGGAAAGGGACCCGCAAAAGGCGGAAGAAGAATGATCCCATGAAACTTATGCTGGCGCAAACGATACGATGGAGTTCTCTTCGAAGGTGAAGAGGCCGGAAGGCGAAGGGTGGCGTTTTTTGATAAATGAAATTCTCGTCTCAGTACGTAAACAAGACGATCGTAAAAGCACTAAATTACTACCGCGCTTGTTTCCGAAGTGAAACTCTGCAGCTGAGATTTTATGTGTAGGGAAGGGAGTAAAACTTTAAAGCATTATAATCGTAATCACCCCCTAATTGAGTTTGAATCCACGTATTACATTATTAATTGAAAATGCACAAATATAGCCTACGACTATATCAAAAGCTATTTGTTTTATATTAGTATATTGATTTCCATAATGTTGATTAACTATTTTTATTGAGTAATTCAACGAAATCTCATTATTTTTCTGCTGCAGAGAACATGCTGGTGGAACGAGGTCTGCAAAGAGGAGTTCCAGCAATTATTTCGCTGTAGATGTCCACAGTGGTCTTACTGCAGGTAAAAGTATTAGTCCTAAAATAACATACACATTGGAAACAGAATTGGTCTGGCTAATTATTCCCCCATCATAAGCAGATCCCCTGGACGCTACTATAATGCCTACTGTTCTATGACTAACACCGGCTACATCTGGACACAACCCACGTGGGACTGGGAAACGGCCTAACAGATATTGTTTGCAGTTTTTACAATAAATGAAATTTATTTCTTGATTCAATTGAATACACAACGTATAGGAATGTCATCGATCAACAATCTGTAGAAGAAAATAATATTTTCTGTCTGAAATTCATGACATAAAAAGATGGATTGTGAGATGAAGATCAAAACAACAAGAAATACGGTTCTAAAATCAAAGTAGCATTTCGCTAGACAATGGCTTGAAGTAACACATGAACATGTTTGCTGTACAACACAATAATACTTTTTAGGAGGCACACTTCAGCACAGATAATCAGCAAACCGATTTTAGCAATGATATTCATTGACTCAGAAATAAATTTCACTCTAGCCAAAACAAATCAAGAATATACACATTCGCAATCATTATACAAATAATTGAAATCCGCAAACGCGTCAGACCTTTCGGCAGCAACTTTGCTAACGCCAGCGCCCAGCGGTTCGTTAAGTTGCCCTGTTTTAGGTAGTAATCGCAATCACAAGAGACCAAACCTAGCGTGAATATAATGTAATGCTTTCATAGAGACCAAATATTTTATATAGATTTATAGAAACTCACACCGTAGGACTTGATTGGACCATAGGCTAGTGCGTTATATACAGAGTGGTATTCGATTGTTGCGGGTGGTAGTGCTCTATATTGAGGAGGTTATTGTAGCGGAGAATGGCTATTACTAAGGTTATATGTATGAAGAAATTATATCACTGTCACACCTAAGCGTATCGATAAAGGAATACACCATATCAACTGACGTTGCTCGGTTTATTACGCCGGAATTCATAACAATTTTTATTTCACCAAAAAAGTACCGATTAACGACACTCAGCATCGAAAATTGAAAAGAAAAAAAATTATTTGAATCATATTGAAAAGGTTTTCTCAATTTTGGCGAAATTTCCGACCGAATCATAAAATCACTGTTGCTTCACAACAGTTACAGTATAAAATTTGTTCGATTCCGAATAGAATAGATGGGTTCAGTGGCATAGATAGAAAAAAAATTCATATGTTGGTTTTCGAGCCGCTATATTATACATATACACACAAACACAAAACTTTGAAGAAAAAAAAACAGTTGTAACTTTAAAATATTGCAGAAAAATCAATACATCGCATTTTGCATCCGAGAAGAACGAAATAAAAAACAATGAATCAAAACAACATATTAATAAAAATCGTTATTATGATCTTATTTGTTTCTATATTACTAATCACTACCTAATTACCAGGTCAATCGGAAATCCCTTCGATAGCTCACAAGGCGAGATATGCGACTCGAATCATTCAAACATTTTTTGGTTCATGAGGCTGCTGCATAATAAAATAGATTTCAAAAAGCGCTAAAGGCGCTCGAATAGTGCATACATGATAGAATCAGTTTTCGGACGAAAAACAACTTGTCTAAAAGCACTTTTTCAATTGCCAAAATGGCCATGATGGAGTGAAAGTATTGGAGATATACCTGTCAATCGGCATAACGTGTCGCGGTATGATGATAAAATACCAGTCATGGTATAAGGAGTGACAAACACCAGGTGAGACTTTCTTCTTGTTTTCATAGATAACTAACTGACCCGACAATCGTTCATCTGCCATATAAATTATTTCTATTGAATATTTTGGTTGTTAAATACAAAATAACTAATGTATCGTAAGTGTGTATGAACATTTCAACAATCTATAAAATTAATCGAATGTGATCGTTAAAATGGAACGAATGAAACGATTTGAACAATTTCTCGCGTCGCTGTGCAGTCGCCTACTATCAGTCCAGTAACGCCTTCAGCAACGTGCGTATAGGATCATGCTCTCCAACTGATGTTCTATCAGGATTGTTGAGAATAGCGTGATTGTCATTTTGCAATCCGACCCTTTCCTAATTTTTTTTCAAAGTTGGTACTTACGATGGAAGGTACCCAAAATCACAATTGTCTTTATCATATGACCAATTTTTAATTGCAACTGATTTATCAAAAGAGCGCATGAATTCAATGAATTTAACATTGAAAACTCAAATAAAATCTCGAAACATATCCCCTTCGACATTTTTTGGTATAATTTAATTGGAAACTCCTTCCAATAACCATCCATAATAACAAAGTGTGACAGTCAGTGGTGCCATGTCGAACTCATAAAAATGTATATATTAGTTTCTGAACATTTATGATATTTCAATACTTTGTGAAATCGTAACCATTTGGGAAAAGTAATATGAAAAATATAATCCACGTGCGGTTCAACCTGAAAAACTATATGGAACATTTTATCCTAGGGCTAACCGTTTTCAAGTTATACCAATTTTACATAATTAAAATCATGTTCGTGAAATATTAGATATGCACACTGCTGCTGGACACTACGACTGAGGTTCTGACATTTTACTAACATTATTTTCATCATAAGAAATTGATGATCTCGAGATCGATTGATCCTAGCATAAAACGTTGTGGGGGAGAAGCGGTTAAAATGAACACCCTGAGGAATATGCCCATTTACTGCGTCCACATACTGCTACAATTTCCGTTCTTCGAAAAATATTATAGCTTAACTAACTGTTGTTAAAGATATCAAACGGGTTTTATAATAAAAAATAAAAATAGTACTTTTTTCATCAAAAGAAAATAAGATGTAAAATCGAGCATTTTTTTATCGTGCGGTTAAAATGATCACATGGTGGTGGTAAAATGAACAATTACACATATCATGCTAAATGGGATAGATTTATGCGTTGTTCCTTATCTAAATTTGTTTAAATCATTTTTGAAATAGTAGGTACATGTATGAATCAAGCTGAGCTTATTCACCTAGAGTAGTAATTAGAATTTACTCATACGTGCGAAAAAGTAGTATGAAACATATGACGCTTAACATATAGAGATTTGGTTTTGGTGGAGGTGGCATATTTTTTAGGGTCAAAGTCACAAAAGGAACCCCTTTAAAAGTACCATTTGATGAGGTAGATCAGCTTTCGAAAACATGACATTGTTAGTCGTTATCCAGTGGTGGCTCATTTTGCCCCAAACAACAAAGTAATTTCGAATGTGGATTAATCACTGAAACCAAACAAAATATCTGTTTACCTCTCATTGAATATGTGAACAGTTGTCCAAACTGATGATTTGTTGGAAACTCCTTAAATACGATGCGCACAAAATTACATCAAAATGGCTACCGTGAGAGAAATTTGTGTTTTATTTATTATTTTTTACATTTGACAGTTTCATGCATAACAGGGTGTCTTCAACAGCTTCAAATGTTCTAAGAATGATATAATGAAGAAGTATCAATTTGTTTATAGTTAAATTAACGAAGTTTGAGCATTGGTTCATTTTACCAACCCTGTTCATTTTAACCTCATTACCCCTACATGGTTTTTCATGTTGGATCGCATGTAGATTCCGTTTTTTATGTTACTTTTTTTTAAATAGTTACGTTTTCACAAAGTATAGAATTTGCATAAATTTTCATATTTCCGTTTTGATGAAATTCCCATGACAGCAATGTTCATCAAACTTTGTTCAATTGAGAGGGTTTTGCAATAAAAAAAGACACAGGAGGGTTGCGTCCGAGACGGGACCGCATAGTTGACGTAAAATTCCGTCTGTTGATTTTGGATATGTTTGAAGAGTTACATCGTTAAACTTTTTAATAATGATTTGGTGGCCCTGAAAAGGTTGTTGTGTATTTTTTGTTCACTCCACCAGTGTTTACCGAGTGATGATGACAAAAGGATGATAAACAGTCGTTGAATGGTGCATATCACATAAAAGATACCGAAGTGAAACGAGATATGATGAAAATCGTCCTCTGTGATCCTAGACGAGATGCCTCCTGTGTTATGTGTGAATGGAATAAGGAAAAAAAATTACCGATGTAATATAAGATAATTACCAATACCGAACACAATTGTCGATTTTTCTCATCATTAAAGATATGTTACTTTAATATAGAGAAAACATATTTGAAATGAAAAAGGTAATTTTCTTTTATAATTTTTACTTTTTGAGTGTTTATTCAACCCAATGCGAATTTTAGGACTAACTAGGGACTAACAACAACTAGAACTATATGTAGAGCATATGGGAAATCACTTTTTCTAATATGTTTTAACTTATCCAATTTTTCTCGCCGTTTAAACTTTCCTTGGGTGAAAATGAACAAAACAAAATAGACAGCTTAAACCAAACGACCCGTTCTCGAGCGGGAACATACCTTGGTTTTTATTTATGAAAATTTAAATAAATCGTTATATATATCAAGTCATTTTTAATACAACTGCTACCATATACATTTTTACACATACACTTGTGCTAAATTTTTCACAATACACGATCGGTCATTGATATGAAATTTCACGAAACAACCTACATTAAAGTATCAAATTTAAATTTTATTTACTAGAATTAATCGTATCGCTCACCTTACTTGCAATATAAAAATACCCCCGACTATTTGCAATGCCGATTTCCCTCAGGCAGCTCGGTTTTGATGTCTCTGTTAGGAACCCGCCGCTTGTGTCGTCAATTTCGACCAATCAGAAGTGGGTATTTCCGTTAGGATAGGGGTTGAAATTTTTCAATTGTTCGATAGTTAGTTTTAATGACATATTTTATTTTCTTCAATATAAAAAACTGTTATGGAGTGCCGAAATCGATTGACGCAAAAATTTCATCAATTCATCATGAAATGTTCATTGATTTTCAACAACTTTGTCGAACATCATACTGGATTTTGAGTTATGATATTCAATGATTTTTAATGTGCCCTTTCGAAAAATCAGTCCTAATTCACATTGGACTTATGAATGAAAATTGTGGTTTTGAGTAGCTTCCATTGTACAGTTTCAATAAAATCAAAGTGAATTGCTCCATAGCAATTTATTTCGACTCATGTACACGCGTCTTTTCGAGCATACCACTAAGTCGAGGCGTGTGACTTGGCATAGAACTCATCCAAGTACTCATCAAAACAACGCAAGTAATACTATGTTGAAATTACGTTCGTCTATGAACGTTAGTGCCATCAAAGAAAAGGTTTCATTCGGACAACTGCCCATTAGTATTTAGAATAGAGATTTGTTTTCGTCAACTTTTTGAGTCACAGCGACTACATAATGGATTAAAAGAACTTGAACGCATTTAATTCTGCTGTGGAATTGGAATTGAGCTCTACGACGGAATTGAAATATTACAGTGCCGTTACAGGTCAGACGATTCTGTTCCTGGGAGGTCATTATCGCCCACGTATGAATGTTTCGTATAAATTTTGCTCTAAATCTAGTACACCGAAATTATGATCTTGAAAAATATACATAATACTAAAACCATTTCGATTGGAGTTCGAATTATCTCGAAACGAGTTACTCGTTTCGAAATGCGCAATGCCACCCCAGATTTCTCGAAGGCTAACGGCGTGACTATAGGTGTAACAAGATGAGATTTGAGATCATGTTATTTTCTGTTATAGGCTCGGGTAAGTTTCGGGTAACTCGGGAAAAAGAAGCTGGTTGGCCTCGTTATTCGAATCTATTCAAAAAGCTTCATAGTAGAACTGATTCAAATATTGGTCTTTTGCTTAGCCAAACCTCTTTCCGTGCCGATAACTATATCAAATTTGATTCGTGGTCACACGTAGCTTTAACGAATAAACATCTATCAGTTTTGAAAATACTTTTGAGTGCCTGATGTTCGAATTTAAAGACAAGACACGTTGAGTTTATTTATGATCAAATCAGGATTAATCGAATATGAGTGCACATAGTTCCATCTATTTCTACAAGCATTCACATCACTCACTTAGTTTGATTGCTGACTGAACGACTTAATGACAACACAAGCCAATCTGACGTTTAGATCACCTATCAAAGAGCTTTAAGTGATGCTACTATTTTTCCAACGTTTCAATACTATGGAAAAATCTGAATTTCAATACTATTTATTTTCACCCTCTATAAGCGATCACCTGTTTTGTGAGACTAGCGAAGCGCTATGACTTAACTCAATGAAACGGTGATAAAGTGCGACTATCTCGCGAAGTCGTGAATGAGCAATAAAAAGACTTCAACGATGATTTCGACTCGTGATTGCTGAAACGTATATTTTTATGTTTAAACGGAGAAACAAAGTTGAAACACAAACAAATACTTTGTAGGACATATGAACTTACCAGTGACGTCAGAGCTAGTTATACGAACGGTGGTGGGAGTTTCGGGTTGAATTTGCAATCAGGCTGGGTTTATCGAATACTCTCTGCCATTTGTTCACCAATTTTACTATGAAGAACGATGATAGGGAACAATTTTAAAGTAAGCACATTCATGGTACTTCACGTTATAAAATATGATAATAGGTCCAATATGATAGCTGTTTCCTATATATGGCAACTGCACCTGCAATACGGTCACTTTTTTTATGTTGCTTCCGCTTGTTTTAAGTGAAAAATGTGAAAATTAGAATAGTGATTTTATTTGAATCGTTGAAACATGTGATCAAGTAGTATATACGAGAAGATGATGCATTATTTCTTACATAAGGTCGAAGGATAAACCAAAAGAGCGATGTACAAGACTCGATTGCATTTTCGTCGGTGTATTGGGAATTTATTTTTCGAAAATGAACCTTCGAATTAGGTTTAAGAAATTGGTTAGAAGGAACTGAGGAAAGAAACTGTCTTGGGCACAATTTTATTTATTTATTTTACATGCAACTAGATACTTCTTCTCCGTGCATTTCAGAGTTCATTCACGCTTCCAATTTAAACTTCATGTGAGGGGTTTTAGACCCGATACTACAACGTGAAATGATGGTCAGCAACAATAGCGTTAGCGTGCTTTAAGGGGGTAGTACACTATAAACACCATAAAAAATGTGGGATTATCGCGATTTTTTCCAACGAGAAAATAAATTACGATGATTAATCTGATATCACAGTTTTATTAGGTATACTAGCTGACCCAGCAAACGTTGTTCTGCCATATAAATTACTTCTAGTGAATATTTTGACTGTTGAATAAAAAATAACTAAGGTATTGCAATACATGTACATACATGTATTGCAATACATGTGTGTTCAAATGTTTCAACGATCTATAAAATTAATTGATTATGATCGATGAAGGATAGATTCCACGTGAATATCGAGCAGATACGTGAAGATTTGACCGTGTATTGCATTGGACCGTGTGAACTTCCCGAACCTGAGTGTGATGTGGAGATGGAGATGAGATCTATGATGTACAGAGAAATGGACCGGATCGATCGGATCTCAGGATTCGTCTTTTGCATTAAGAAATCTGATCATTCGTGCTATGAAATGTAGCAACCTTGCCTCGGCGCAAAATAAACTTCAAAATAAGTAATCCGTATTCGTGGAGCAATTTAATCTGTATCAGATTAGCAGACACGAAAATAATTTTAAATTGCTTGAATTCGGATGAAAATCATTACTCGGTGTTGTTTAAATACTTAGAAAGTCCGAACTTAACGATTCTTCTATAAATCTTGTATACATCCAGCAACATGTTGGACGAAATACGTGTAATTTTGTAATAGAACCCATTAAAGACTGCATTTCTTTTGTTTGAACACACGTGCTGTCGTTTGAACAAAGGCTGTGTAGGTGTTACTCATGATAGCGTCTCGCTATCATTCCTCGAACCGCTTCTGTTGATTGTCTCATAGGAATCGCAGTTGTTCGCTCTCTACCTTTGCAAATTTGTTGACCATGGATTATTGACACAGCTCAAGATATCCTGAGCTGTGTCAATAATCGTTGTCCTGACTGCGCCAATTCATCAAACGACACACATAAGAATCCATCGAGGGCACTCTTTTGTTTGTTTCGTCTCCTCCAACCACATAATATTAAAATATTAATTCAAAATGAGTAATGATGTTCCTAATAATTAAAGTAACTGTGGCGCATTGGATCTACACACGTGCCTTCAATCGGTTTTTTATCAGGATTGACGACAATAGCGTGACTGTTATTTTGCATTCCGAGCATGGGTGTGATTAGAATAATTTCAATAATTCATTGTGCTCATCCAAAAAAGCTTCCAGCTCGCCGGCGATATTCCTAGTTTTAGTCGAATTGAGGTTACTTGCGTATGTGTAGGGTGAAATTCGATGAAGAAGATGAAGTGCCATCTGGCATTAAACAACGTAAATAAATTCGCCTTGTTTGAAAAACGAACGACGAATATATTATTTGGTATCGTTTATATAAAAAAAACATATATCGCGATAAAAAAAGGAGATGAGGGTGAAAATTGGTTATATATGGTTATAAGTTTTTTTTCAAGCCAAATTTATGCAGAAAAATACGAAAACAGAGTTATTCAGATTTTATTTGCATGGGACCACCCTAATCGGTATCAAATATAAAGTAATAGGTATCCTAGCGGTATCATATATAGTTTACGACCTATTCTGACGCCTACCAAGTTTTTTGAGTATAATATCATTAAAATCGGTCGAGCCGTTTCGGAGGAGTTTGACCACGAACATCGTGACACGAGAATTTTATATATAAGAAGATATTACTTGACCAACAACAAAAATTGGTGTATGTTCCCTGAATAACTTCAACCGGTTTGTGGAGCCATTGCAGCCAATACTTTGTAAACTGGTGGGAGTTCTACAAGTTTTTCTAGTGGACCGATTTCAACCATTTTTTTACGTAATCTTGGATATATTTCCTGTCATCCCCCCTAAGTTTTTTTTTCGAAATATTGATTTCTGACGTGATGGCGACTTTTTTTGTAAATAAAAAGTAGAAGGGTCTGAGCCTAGAGGCACGGATGGAAACATGACGTAGGACTTTGAGGAGATTCTGTAACGGTTCAAAAATCCGTAAATCAAACTCATTCAATAATCCAAATTGTAGCTCTAGAAAAACCATTTGAACTGAACTGAACTTCAAACGGATTGTATGAGTTGTAATGGCAGAAAGAATCTAGAATATCTGATTATGTATATTTTCAAAAGTAAATTGTTGAAAAAAATCAGATAGATATTCGAACACTGACACAAAACACTCGACATTCTCAGGCTTTCGTGTTTTTATGTTCATGAATGTACATAAAAATCTTTATCAATAAAACCGTCTCTGCAGAAATATTAGTCGTTCGGTCACCTTTGTTCTATGGTGTATTTAATTCAGCTGAATGCGAATAGAACCCATGATCTTTAAGTGCATTCTGTTGAGAAGAGCGCAAAACAGAGATGAGTGTGTGTATATTTAGTTGCTTCAAACCATCGATATATGGATATGCTTCATAACCCGTATGTAAAAATAGTGCATCTTCGGTACGCTGAAACCCCAATTGTAATGATAAATATAAACAAGGATGGGAGATAGCAGGAGGGAATTATTTATGCTACGGTATAAGTAATGAATCTCTACTGAGGCAAATATTCACACTTTTCACAAGCAGTTAACATTGTTTGTTTTATGTCATCATAAAGGCTTCGTTGGTACCTTTGACATTGCATCAATGCATTGAACTGACATTATGATGAAGCAGTGTTAAGGTTGTGCATTATTTGGGGAATACCATGATATTCAATAAGTTATCATAGGTCATTAATTTATTTGAGTTCGCGCGCAGATAGAGTTTATTTTGCTTACTTTCTTGGTAACTAAGAAAGTAAATGTCGTTATGGAATTTTGTATGTGAATGGTTTTGCTTGCCAGTAGCAGAACTTTCTCCACTAACGATGACAGCTGCGCTTATCTCGAACATGTATTGTTCTGCGAGCAGGAGAAAAAATCATCAAACAATTATCGTGAAATGATTCTACAACAAAAAAAAAACATTTCAGGGCGACCAAACTGGTAGAATGGTTATTTCAAAATTTTCGTGGCATTATAAAATAATATCCACAGTTATAAACAGGCGACTTGAATTAAACTACAGCGTAGTTCTACCTCAACTATGCGGTCGTGTCTTGAACACAACCACCTATATATTTTTAATTTTTTGACGTAGGACTACGTTTGATTTCTATATAGGGGGGTCACTCTACGAAAAATGTAACGTTTATTAAGAGTTTTCAAATGCATATTACGCAGAATCGTTCTTACGATACATGTTATAATATATACCATTAAACGGCAATTATATCCAGCATTTTTTTCGCATGAGACATCAATAGTGGAAATAATAAAACAAGTGAGCAATTTAACAAATAAAAGAGGTATGTTTTGTGAGCGGATGCGAAGGTAAATCATGTATTATGCAATCTTTCTTCCAACTTCGTTCCCATGAATGTTGTATGTAACGCAAAATTGTGTGCAATAATTCGTTCTATCTAACAAATTAGCAAGATGTTATAGTAATCAGATGCAAGATTTCATGCATCATTCAAACTTCACGCAAAATTTCATCAAAGCAACGAGAAAAGTGTCACCGATACAGTGATCGTTCATTAGTGCCTAGCGTATGAAATTTAATACGCAAAAATGCCCATTTTTGATGGAACTAAAGTGTTAAGCGCATTTTAAATGACAATTTATAAGTGTTTTTGTGTCAGTGTCATTTTATCTGTCATTTTTGTTGTTTTGTTGTGTATTGAAGCTTGCAAAGTTCGAGTTTCCCGCAAAAGTCGCAAAGTAAACATAACCTACACCTGGGCAGTAATGGGTTAATTAGAAGGAAACAATCTTTGTGATTGTGGCGATGGCTACCACGACATCGAGCATGTTGTCTGGTCGTGTATCCGGTTCCATGCTGCTCGCTCTCAGCTCTCTAGAGCACTGAGAGCACAAGGCAGACAATCGGATATCCCCGTCTGGGATATCTTAGGTAGCCGTGATCCTGATCTTCTGCTTCATTTATACCTGTTCCTCAGAAACGCCGATGTCAACGTTTAATGATGTTTCCTTCGTTGTGTCCCCGTTTTATATCCCTCCTATCCGATCGATAAACTTTTACTTAGTCGCGGCAATACATACACACACTCTTTACAGATACACGGGCCAAAGGTTGTGCAGTCCACTGATGATTCAACAAGAGCCAAAGGTTGTACCGCTCATGACAACTCTACACGAGCTGATGATTGCGCCGGCTAGTGACCATTCTATCCTGGATATCCCGCGTCAGGCACACGTACAGAGCATTGGAGACAGCAACATCCCAATTACGAGAACACTTGTAATACTAACCTCGAGTCGACCGCGAGTAATCGGTTACATATTACTAACATAGATAATAAGAAAAACTGTCAAAATATTGAACTCCGGCCCCGTCAGGCTAACGCCATATGAGCCTTGATAAACATATATATTTTGACGTAGGACTACGTCTTTCATTTCTATACCGGGGTGTAAAACCAAAGTTTCGAGAACGAAAGCGTTACGCTGGAGACCGAGATTTTGAGCGTTAATAGCTCTTAAACAACTGAACGAAATGGTATGATAAACACTTCATTTGAAAGATAAAATGTCTACGCGTCATATACTTGTTACTTTTTCATCCAAAAACTTGTTTCAATAGTCTTAACATTGCTTTCAAAACAGGCTATTGAAATCAAAAATCGGTATATAAGCGAGCGGCGCTCGTAAACCCACTCAGTTATGATTGAACAGCGATTGGAGCATGTTGTCGCTGTTGTTGTGAAGCTTATTTCGTTTATCATGAATGCGCTGATGAACGGTGTCACCAAGAGCCTGTTTGTGCACCTAAGTCCAAAAGGGAATCCATCAGGAGGAGAGTGATGCCACGGTTCCGCTTGAAACATCGGAGCAGCCGCCACACACACACACACACATACACACATACACGCGCGGAATTCTCGTTGCTATCATCGTTGCTGAAAAATAATCTGCCAGTTCCCCTGGGAATTGAAAAATACATTCATGCGAAAGGGTTTATTTTAATGTTTTCTATCCATATAACACTGCAACCAAATACATTTGGTTTTGTTATTTTTCAATCAATCGCAATTAACAGGAAAGCTTCTGAATATTTTTTTCCCCATCAGTGGAAATTTTCGTATCCAATATTGGATGCATAACATGAAAAACGGAAAATGTTTCACATCGCGAAAATCAAGTCATTTTCGAGCGATTATTTGCTTTCTACTCATATAATGCTTCGACCAAATACATTTCGTTTTGGATTTTTTCAATCAAGTGCGATCAACGTAAGACCACGTCTTTCGGCAATTTATTAGAGGTGCAATGAATCTTTAGGAATTCCCGCTCTACGCGCACTGGCAAACAACGTTAACTCAACAATTTCTCAAACTAGAAATGGGTGTTGTGAGAGAGGATTAGCGAACGCGAAAACGACAAACGGGAGAAAGATACGTTTGGAGGTTGAAGGAAATTGGCAGAAAACTTCTTCATTCTATCATTCAAATAATGTGATTCATACCACTTCGTTTTACCAGAAAGAGTTTCTTAATGCTCAAAGGAGGAATTGAGTCCTCCGAGGAAATTACCCAGCGCAAATTAGAGTCGACTATCGATTGCGGCATTCGTACACAAATAATTTTATAATGCAGTTTCACCAAAGTGATTTCTTCGGATATATTCACTACATCATGTCATGTATTTCATATTCTTCATAAGGAAATCCATATCCATGGCACCTATCGGTAACGAATTATTATCGAAACCACGATTTTCGCTAAATGCTAAATGCACGGTCGATAGCGATGTGGCTTCTCCACCTATCCTGCTACTGGTGCGCTTATCCGAGCTGACTTCGTGTGCCTTACCACCGAATGACTAACGAGCTGTCTGCGAAAGACTAACGAGCTCGAGTCCTCACGGTGCGAGAGCAGAGTAAGAAATGAACCAAAGCAAAGGAAGCGTCATTTTATAAACCATAAAAGTATAGAATCTAAATCCCACCCTTATTATATTCGTGAGTATACAGTAAGCTTATACAATAAAGAGGGTGGGGTTTACATTCGATTCTTTTATGTTTTATAAAATGACACTTCCCTTGCTTTCGTTCATTTCTTACTCTACTCTCGCACCGTGAGGACTCGTTTCATCGGGACTAAGCAGACAGTTCGTTAGTCTTTCGGTGGTAAGGCACCACGAAAGCAGCTCGGATAAGCGCATCAGCCGCAGGAAGCGTGAAGAAGCCACATCGCTATCGACCGGGAACTTCGCATGAAATTCGTCGCTATCAGAAGTCGACCGAATTGCTGATCCGCAAGCTACCTTTGCAGCATTTGGTTCGTGGAATTGCTCAGGACTTCAAAACCGACTTGCGCTTCCAAAGTTCCGCGGTTATGACGCTGCAGGAGGCTTATTCGAAGATACCAATTTGTGTGCTATCCATGCAAAACGCGTCACATCATGCCCAAGGACATCCAGCTGGCCCATCGTATCCGAGGAGAGCGTGCTATATTAGCTTAGCATATAATCAACAGCCCTTTTCAGGGCTCCAAATTTGATGGATTAGAGTTCAGAAAAGTTTTTTACAGGCCAAACTGAAACGAGAATTTTCGTTTGGATGCCATACAGCATCGAGAAAATTCCGGAAAGATCTAATCGTTGCTGAAAAATAATCTGCCAGTTCCCTGGGAATTGAAGAATACATCCATGCGAAAGAGTTTATTTTAATGTTTTCTAATTATATGGCGAACACAGCGACCAAATACATTTGATTTCGTAATTTTTCAATCAAGTGTAATTAGCTGGAAAGCTTCTGAAGATTATTCTTTCCCATCAGTAGGATATTTTCGTATCCAATATTGGATGCATAACATGAAAAACGGAAAATGTTTCGTATCGCGAAAATTATATAATTTTTAATCGATTATTGCTCAGCCGCCGAAATTTTCATACTCAGAGAGTTCATTCTCCTCTAGTTTGCCTTCCAAATTGCCATCGTAAACCACACCTTCTCTCGATTCAATCACGCACGAAAAGCATACTGAAATGATATTCTGGTGGTGAAACCGATTCATTTTTCGTGAGGCGTCGTGCACAAATTACGTAACGCGATAAGGGGGGAGAGGGTAGATGTTGCGTTACTTTCTGTTTATTAGAGATAGGAAATTGCGTTACGAAGGGGGGGGGAGAGGTGGTTCAAAATTCGGATTTTTAGCGTTACGTAATTTGTGCACGACGCCTGAGGACATCGACAAGACAACAACGTTACTGAACGAGCTGAACGGCGAGGGATCGAGGGATTCATTACCGGGCCTGACCTGACCTGAAATGCAATCAGTTTGTTTTAACTGTGAGGGAGCGCAGAAAAGCCGATGCTGATACTCTCGTGACCAAGAGAGTATCAGCATCGAAATACGGTTCCTCGGGAAGACATAGAAGCAGCCGCCACACACACACACATACACGCGCGCAACTCTTTTCGTTTGCTGGTTATCGAGAGGAAACCTGGAAAAAAATGATCGTTGCTGAAAAATAATCTGCCAGTTCCCCTTGGAATTGAAAATTACATTCAAGCGAGTTTATTTTAATGTTTTCTATCCATATAATACTGCGACCACATACATTTGGTTTTGTGATTTGTCAATCAAGTGCAATTAGCAGGAAAGCTTCTGAAGATGATTCTTCAGAACAAGGTTTTTTGTATCCAATATTGGATGCATAAAACCTTGAGTCTCCAACGTAACACTCTCGTTTTTGAAGTCACCCAAATATTTATTTATTCATTCATTCAGGATGGATTTAGATTCAACTTAAAACAAATGATCTCTAAATCAACGATAGTCCTACGTCACCCTTGCGGTTATACCATAGATATAACCCACTTCCTGTTTTGAAGAAGGAATCAGCAATGATCATGCGAGGACTTATTGAGATCGGCATTACATCGCATCACAAAAATGAAACGAAATGAAATATTAATAATCTTCATGACTCATATTCATAATTCTCAATGACTCAATTCCTTCTATGATAGATTTAACAGTAGAACCACGATTATCCGCGGAATAGTCGGGCTAGCTCCCCGCGGATTACGAAAATCGTAGATAACGCTATAAAAAACTAAAGCTAAAAATAAGGTGCAAACACAAAAAAAGATATTCAGACATGAAATCTATGTTTCATCAATACAGAAATCATTAAACTACCCATCTGTGAGGTCGTTTACACCAGTAATCAGATAATGTGAAAGACATGACCAAAAGAAAAGAACAAGACCCTACCGCTCACTGGCAAATTCCGGAAAGTTCTACAGAATTACAAATGAACTCGCTTTCGCGGATAATCCGCACCGCGGATCATCCGCTCGCGGATAATCGATGTTCTACTGTGTTAAGAATAAGACTATGGAAATAAAATCACAATACCATAGTTATTCATTAAAAATAAAGCAACTTCATGAATTCATGTGTATTTTACCTCAAGATATCACGAAATCGTGAGTATTTTCAATTTTTTTTTCGTTTCTTCCCCATAAATTTCATATTCAATGTAATGACGATATAATTTTTTGTTTACCCATTCACATATACTTCATCTACCATTTCACCCTGTTATGTGTCCCACTGATATTCATTAATCATTTTCAGATAGACAGTTGAACTTCCTGCCAGAAGCTTATTGTCTTTCTTTGTTCGTTACAAACCGTTTGAAGATTATGAGTACATACAACAAACGGCCCTTTTAAGGGCTACTATTTAGGGTTTCAAACAGATTTCTGAACAATGAAAAGAATTATATTTAAAATAACCAAGTGTTCTGAACGATCACAGTACTACGTCATAGTTTTCTCGGTTAAAGATAGAGGGCGTTTATTTTTTTTAAAATATTTTTCCTGGAAAGCTGAAGATTTTTTACATAACATATCTGGATATCAGAGGAGCTATTTTTTTCTTAAAATGACACGTCGAGATTTACAGTTATATCAAAAATATTATTTTTGTCAAAAATCGGCTTTTCATACGGAAAAAAACGACGAGATGACACTAGATCTCGACGTTCCATGTAATTTTAAGACATTTGGGATCAAATTTTTTATTTCGAAAACCCCGATTTCTTTTACTGCCCCCTTGGGTGATTTTTCGATTTTCAACAAACTCAAACTTTGACCGTTTTGCGTCACTCTCCCTTAAGTCCGATTGAGCTGATATTTGGCATAGGGTGTTTTTTCTAGTTGGAGAATATGTTTTACGGGGTAACTTTTTGAAATTAGAGACGACCATTTTCATTGGCACCTTACTGTATATCTATCCTTTATATTGTTAAATAGCATTGGTAACCAGAAGGATATCCATTCCCGTAAGAAACTGATGTATGCGTTGCGCGCATTCTTCACGCGCTCCTTACGCAAAGACTTAGGTCCACTAATTGGTTTGTAACTTGGGAACGGGCATTGGGCAAACCTGCGATGAAAATTATAATAAAGTAGATATCCCAGAGAACATTTCAGGCCAGATTTTTTTCATTTTTTCAAGTTTCCATGGTATACTACACCCTTAAATTAGAAACAGCTTCTCAAAAAATATAAATCGTTCACCAGACCACACTCCAGATATGTTGAATTTGGTGGAAACGACGTTCGTAATCGAAAATTGAAACCCTCAAACGGTCGGAAAACCGCTTTTAGCATACCAATGTGCGGTCTTTGTTTTGTACTTCCGCCAAGGACATGCGCATTGCTGTCGCGAACACCATAAAACCCGTGTGTAAAAGGAGATAAACAAGAAAGCTTCTACATACCTATCATCACTTCGAGTCGGAAAAGCTTTCACTTTTGTGTACTGTTTGAACAATTGTCGTGATAAAAGAAAACATTGTCCCGTGTAGTGTATTACCAGTGATACACTACAAGAGTAGCACAGCTGCACAGGTGTCGAGTGTAAATAATCAATTCTGTGTGTCCCAAAATTGGCTTTTCACTCCTGGCCCACGAGTAGGAACGAGCGGACGTGTGTTGCTCAGCCGTCCCCATACCTACCTACTTTTTCGACCTGGAAAGATGACAATTCCGGCGTTATCTCTTCGGAATTGATTCCGTTTGCTGGACGCTATAAGTCGACCATTTTCCTAACACGACAGTATTTCGAGAAAGTGGGTGAGTGGAAATCTGGCAGCGAAACATATGTTGATATCAAGCAAGTTTTCACCGTCGTCATAGATTATCGATCAATACTGCTGCGGCACTTGTCGCCACAATAAACCTCGCGTTACATGGAAAATGACTGAAATTCGTTCCGAATCGAGTGCTATCGTTAGTGAAATTAGTTTTTTTTTTTGATTTTTTCTAAATAGTGTGTCGCATTTAAAAAGGGGGTAACGTTGAAGCGAAAAATACCACAACGATGAGGCTGCAATGTGAGTTAATGTTGACACTGGTATTCCTATGTGGAACGGTGTGGTCGTTGTCTCATAGAGTGCCTCCTGGACTTCCTACCAGGGATGCTGAGTTGTTGAACAACAATTTCTTTCGGCGACTACGCGAGATGATTATGGAACGAGCGTACGAGGATGCACTCAATGACGTGGCAGATGAAACTGTGAGTTTTTTAATGATTTCCATAGGGTTCACAATTTTAACTAGCAACTTCAAATAAATAACATCATTTTTTTCTGAAGCAACATTTGGAA
This sequence comes from Toxorhynchites rutilus septentrionalis, assembly GCF_029784135.1. Lineage (NCBI taxonomy): Eukaryota > Metazoa > Arthropoda > Insecta > Diptera > Culicidae > Toxorhynchites > Toxorhynchites rutilus. The sequence continues at coordinate 271,710,417 of NC_073745.1, forward strand.
AAACCTGTAGACACATCGCATCTGGACAGCCCCCCTAAGCCGAAACTGGTTGAGAATTGGCCAATGGTTAATCACGAGTTCGGACAGGTCACAGCTGTGGCAATCAATCCAGCTGGTAATCCTGTAATATTTCATCGTGGACGTCGTGTTTGGAATGAGGAGTGAGTTGTGATTGCATTCGTGCAAATCGTAAAATTAAACCAATTTCTCGCAAACAATATTGCAGAAGCTTCAACGATACCCACTATTACCAGCAGATCGCAGAGGGACCAATTGAGGATAGCACTATCCTCACGCTGAGTGCTCAAACAGGTGAGGTAACCGATGAGAGTGGCAGCGGTATATTCTACATGCCCCACGGTATGACGATCGACAAGAATGGTAACATGTGGCTAACCGATGTGGGACTGCATCAAGTGTTCAAGTTCATGCCCGGTCACGATTATCCCAGCATAACTGTTGGTCGTCGGTTCGAGCCTGGATCATCAAGAAACCATCTGTGCAAGCCTACGGCAACCGCCGTAGCCACTACCGGAGAGGTATTCATAGCCGATGGGTACTGCAACAATCGGGTGCTCAAATTAAACGCGGCAGGTCGATTGATACGGATCATTCCTCAGCCACCGGAGTTTCTGTCGTTACAGGTACCACACGGACTTACCCTGCTGGAGCATTTGGATTTGATTTGTATCGCCGACCGCGAGAACATGAGAGTGGTTTGCCCCAAGTAAGCCTACAGAACACATTGACCATACCATAATCTGAATGGACTTTTCATCAATACTAGGGCTGGTCTCAAATCATCCTTCGGTGAAGGAACTCAAGCGGCGACCATACAGGAACCGGATCTTGGTCACGTATATGATGTAGCCGCTTACGGAGATCTGGTGTACGCCATCAACGGTCCCACGGCCGATATGATTCCAGTTCGTGGCTTCACCATCGATCCCCGATCGGAGACCATCATCGATCACTGGGGAAAGTTCACCAATCCGCATTCGATTGCTTTCTGTTCCAATGGGTCCGCCATGTATGTCACCGAAATCGGACCGAATAAGGTTTGGAAGTTTGAACTGGTTTAAGAGGGGGAATATCAGTCATACACCGTATGAATCATGCAGTATGTTTATAGAAATAACAACAGTGATGGAAAATCAGTATATATTACTCGGAACAGGTATCGAAGCCGTTAGTGTATAATGTCCATCAAAAATATTATCCATCACAAAGAATATACTTTATATGCAAAAAAGTAGCGCAAAATGTCTAAGACTTACATAATCAAAGTGCGTAATGCCTGCACGAAGAAATGACCATCATTCTAACATGGGAATGTGATTGAAAACATGGATTCCAGTCGTATTTATGATTCGTTACTTTAACAGTTTTGGGGGTCATCTTTATCTCTATTGTTTAGTGGTATTAACATTTTACCGGATTCGGTTCATATGCTTAGCCTTCTTCTGTTGATATGAAAACAGCTTTTGGAAACATAGTTGGAAGTATTCTGAAACGATACGTATTTAGTAAATGTTGAAATTATCTTATAATTGTAGTCTCCAGCAAGTGGTAAACACAAGAATATCAAAATGTAGAATACTGCTATCACAGCATTGTATAATAAATATTTATACGTAGTGTTAATTGTTCGTTTCATTATTGAGTCTTTTGGAATGATTAATGCCGGTTAGAGACGGAAAAGCTAGCGCAGCAAAAAGAAATCGTCTTCATTCAACTCCATTATGAGATGCTTGTCGTCAGGATCCCAGTCATTTGAAGTTTTCTTCGATCTGGTAGTGCTATCATGCATGTTCTGCTCCTTTGTTCCTGGTACCTGAAAGGTTACCGAGAAGAAGTTTTCAACCAGATTATCGTCTGACTTACGTGTCTGTATTTCTAAGCGTACAATTTATGGTTCACGAACTCACCCCTTTTTTATCTGTACTCCACTGTAATCGGATCACCAGATCACTCAATGCCCTCATGGCAATATACATATCTCCCACGAGCGCGTCATGCTGCACAACCGAAAAAGTCATACGACACCAAAGCCATGAACCTGGCCAAAGGTCCGTCGATTATTTATAGTTACTTAACCAGAGGCGCACGGAACAATAACTTTCGTTGTTAAATTTCGAGCTTCAGTACCTTCAGTACCTTCATTTAATCTCGTATCAACCATCTCAATTCCATTCGTGATCAGGTTTCCTTTCACATCTCTTGATATTCTGGCGCATATTTTGACACAGCCGACTTAAATCCTCTGCGAGATTGAATGATCATTTCGTCGAACTTTGCGTGTTATTGGCCCGGGACAGCTTTTTTTCTATACGATCACAGTTGACACTTCTGTTTAAAGTCGTGGTCAAGTTATTCCGTTCCCGTCATTCACATTCACATTCACGCTCATTCACTGTAAACACCTCGGAAAAGTATCTAGGCCTGATTACGAACATCACTGCCACGTACGCTTTCACGTCACTTACACTTCGCTTAATCTTTTTGTGTCTATCATCATTGTCACGGACAGTTGCGTGTGAAAATGAACTCCGTGAAGTGAAAGTGTTCATTCCCGTTTATAAGAGACATGTTGGTTGCATAATGTCGGGTGTTTGAACGTTGTGTCGGTTGCATAATTTAGGACGTTTGAACGTTATGCAGGTAAAATCAATACAGCGTATGAGATAATATTTCATTTAATTAATCGTATATTTTAGAACGACAAGTTTGCGATTATACATCGATGATTAGTTTGCTGAATCAAATGCTGGCTCAAAGATGAGGAGGAATACTTGGTTGCTCGGGAATAATGTAGTTGTTAAACATATGGGAATGTAATTCTACGCTAGAGATAAAACATGATTATTATGTTTAATAATCGAAATCTCGCATACTCTTGTACTTAGCTCTGTCTTACTCGTTTTAACGGTGAGAAATATTTATAATTTTTTATGAACCGTTTCTACAATTTAGATGAATAATAATATCTTCTATATCTCAGAACAAACCCGAATTTATCCACCTCACGATCAGTATAATCTGAACTACTCCCATATGGGATTCTGAAGTTTAATCCTCTTATCCTTCCCATTCTCGTGTAATTTGATATACGGGACATGAGGTTTAATATAATTATTTAAACAGAAACTGGTCAGTAGCGTCGGTCAGAAGCATAATTTTCATATGAAACACCTGATGAGTTTCAAGGAATTTGCCAAAAGCAGAAAAGAATTCAGATTTTCTTTAGACGGATATCAAAATTATGGAACTAGAACTAGAGAATAATTTAAAAATTATTAATTTAAAAGCTTTGCAATGATAGATTCATTTTTTCTTTGTTTGAAACTTAAATATTCTTTCAATCAAAGTATGTCTTCAAAACAATATCGTTGAAAATGTCTATCAAGTAAACACAAAAGATCAATGGCCTTATTCGATGTAACTATCGTCCTGATTCGGGTCTTGTCCACCAATTGCAAATGTTTGAATTACAAAACCCAGCTCTGCGATGTTGGAAAAACATTACAGTTATTATTTTATATTCAAAATATCAACAAATCAATATTATACGTATTTAATCATAATGATCGTTCAGGGCCAGTGGCCTTCATAGCCATTTCATGGGGTTGCAACTCTCTGTTAGTCTAATCCTTAAATTAGAAACCAAAAAAAATCCATTCATTTAGAACAATTGAAATTAGGCCTTTCGTCATGTTTTAATCGGTCTACGGGAACTACATTTTTAGTCCTAAATTACATCCCATAGCGCATTTATCGAATCCAAATAGACGTCCTCTGGATACGTCAGGATTTCGTTCTATTTATCTCTTATTTCGTTTGTTTATCTTTTCTTCCTCAAAAGCAAGACACGATTCAAAATGTTAGCAAAAAAAACTAAATAAATCCGAAATTAAACTTACTCCATTCCGCGTGACTAGCTTTCACCATCTAAAACACAAGTGGCAAATATACTTGTTTTTCCCCGTGACGTGACAGTATCGTGATATTCATAATAACACCGAGTTCATCAAAGTTGTCACGACGATGAACTCTTCCGGATTCTGCGCAAACGGTGGCAGCCGTAATAACGTTGTATACAACTCACTTCGTTTTCACCGTGAAGTGACGTTCGTGATAAGGCCCTCTATCTTTCAGCGACACACAGCAGGACCAGCAGATAATTAACACACCATTAACCGCAAGAAAACACAACACGAGGCTGGCAAAAGGACAAAAGGATTGAACACGCTCGTTGCTTGTCGCTCGGTGACTCACAACGGTGGAAGGAAAACACTATTGACCAGATTGGATTTCACAGCTGCTGCTTCAATAGGATTATTCTTCGAAGAAAAGGCTGTTTTAATTTTTCGATGTTACTCGTTTAATTAACACAAACTGAATGAGGTAAACTCAAATCTACACCTCCTTACACACTATGTTCGCATGCGATTGTATCGCCGTTCGCGTCACCGATTGCATCATCGGTTCTCCATCCGAAGCTTCGACTCTTTTTCGCTCGTTTTCAGCTCGGGTTACGTTCGTCGCGAACAGTTGCTTCTATACCAAATAAGTTACCAATGGGAGGAGCTTGAGTTGCAACATTTCCTTTCCTCCACTGTGTCCATAGAACGAAAGCTGCATTTGATCCGTAGTGGTATATGAATATCGTAACTCACAGATGAATAAATAGAACTTTATTGACAGCACGGGTAGGTAAGCACACAATTTTGCTGAACAAATGTATGAGAAAATCGGAATGCTTCGAATTTTCGTTTATGATACCATTTCGGATTAGGCAATCGTCATGTATTGCATATTTAACAAGTCCTAGGTAATTTCCGGTTCGATTAGCATGCAAATTTCACTTCATGAAAACGATACCTATTTTCCCTTACAGAAATATGTAGTTCTAAAAAAATAGTTTTGCATAGTTATGGGGGACTAGGTTCTGCGAAAAGCACTTATCTGCTTGTTCGTGCTGTATATTCCTGACCAAATGTTGGGCAATCACACAGTTGATAAGGATAACCGACTTTTATATGCCGGCCGATCCTTCTCCATATTCATCACTTATAGCGCTTCCAGAGGCGTTTTCGGGACAGTTCCAGTTCCAGAGAGAATGATTGGAGAAACCTTTGGAAGCATTCTTAGCCCCCACAGATCTTTGAATTCCTCATTACAGTTGATGGGGGTGGATACTATGCACTGCACTACCTCTCGCTTTAAAGCTGCAATCTTCTCCTCCAGTGTCTGCAGATTGCAGTGTAGCTGCGAATCAACTTGCGCCAAGTATGGCAACGCAGACATCAACTCGTGTAGTTGTCGACGATTCCCAGTCACTTTTCTTTGAGTGGCAGTTTCAATTTTTCCAGAACCGATTTAGGATAGTGTATTCCGGCCACTCTGAATGTTTTCCTCATCCTCCTCTCAAGGTTTTCTAAGTCAGTTTTGGTCCATTTTTCTACTCTAAAACTAAAGTTCAGCAGGGGAACCTTGTTCCCACGTTCGGGAAAATCTTCAGGAAATAGCTCACTCGACCTAAGAACGTGTCTCTCAGCTCTGTCTTGATGTCGGAGTGGCAAATCTCGGAGAGCTGTCGGAATCCAAGATATCCCTTATTACTCGCCGTCGTAGACCTCACAGCATCCGGCTTCGGTGAGTTGTCCTTTTTGTATATGAATACAGCAACATTTGTCGAGGCCGAACTCCATGCCGATGTCCCTGCTCGTTTCTTCGACAACCGGGAAAGCTACACCTGGACGCTGACGTGAATCAGCGTAGATTTTGAGATCTATAAAATGTAGAGTAATGATCAATGTTATTCATCATTATATAGTGGAAAAGATAGAGAGAATGGAACAGAAGAGAAGATCGAGAGAGTGAAGACATGATGAGGTGGATGGAATGATCGTTGAATAAATTATTCATTTCCTGACCAGAGCAATTATTGAGAGGAACTCAAAGTGTACACCGAGAAAAATATATATAAAAGTTCTACAAATTATTGAATTATTGTTGTTACGTTTAATATTGAATAAATCTTAGGATCTGATCAACCAGGTATTTAATACAGATTTGGATGATTGTAAAGGACTCTGGTGTAAGAATTGTCTTCCTTTCTTTCTCTGTGTCAGATCTTTCTGAACGAACAGCGTGCCCCTTATCACTTGGAGTCCAGCGGTGAACCACACCAGACACCGACACACACCCACACTGATTTGTACCGGATAGGTAATAGAAAAACGAAAAAAATATATCTCACTTTTTCACATACGCCACATTTCTGTAGAGCCGATCCAGAGAGTGATTGGCCTCGAGCTCGAGCTTGCCATCATTAGAAGAGGCCTTGAGAGCTCAACCTCAAAGACTGATCAGGAACCGAGATGTTGCGGGAGGTCCGTCTGACCCCAGAAGTAATAAGGTGACCAGAAATCTATCAATCAAAACTTCCTGTTTCCCATCAGTTGCATCCGATTTGAAGCATGACAATGCGCCCCATCTTGCTGTATAACGACGTGTTGATCTAAAGAATAGGGTAACCTCACCCAAAAATAGGCTGACCAAGTATTTCAAGAATAACTGTCCAAAAAATTATCAAAAAGTCATATCTTTTAGATATTTTTATTGAGTGAACAAAACCAACAATAAAACCAATCACTCAAACATTCTTAGATGTACCTGCTTTGTTCGCCACAACGAAGAAATGTCTCCTTACATTTCAGAAATTTGTTTTCCATTTTTTAAATATTTGCACTCAACGATTCGCAACTGGTAAAGATTATTTGTTCCACTTTTCTATCTCATTAATTATAATTCCTGTATGAGCAGGATGTTTTTTTTAATGCTACTTTGAATATCTGGCCATTCAGGAATGGACTTTAACTCTTTAGCCTACAACGCCGAACCGTGGTGACTAGACTGTGCCAAAACCTACAACTTCGAACCTGACGCTCGCTCGGCGTAGTGAAACGATTCGATGTAGGGGAAGCGGGGTTAATACGGACATGTTAAGAAAAACTTCAATTATATCTTTGGGAGCTCATGTTTCCCAAAACTTCAATGCAGTTTCTTGCGATTCAATATACTGTTTTTCGACATAATCGGTCAATTGTTTTACAAAAAGTGTTTTTGAATGTTTTTTTTTTTCACTGAAACTAAAACAGACCGAAAAGTACAACGTTTTTTTTTGATGCGGATAATATGGCCATATAATGGAAGGAATATGAACAGGTTTGTAAAATACGAAGCGTAGAAAAATAATTTTATGTTAGAGGAATAATTTTATTCAACCATGGTCTGAACCCATAACGAATGTCCGTTAAATGATGAAAAAATCAAATGAATCCACCTGAAAGTGATGTTATGCTTTTCAGCAGTTAAACGGACAGACACTCACCTATTTTGCTTTTGGTTCCAGTCAACTTCTGAACAGTCTACCTTTGGCGATTTGATTTCCATTTATGAACGCAGGGCATTCCTTGGGAATTGAATTAACAGACTTTTCACAACCCATCTCGTTCCGCTCTCATTCCCGTTTTGACCCACCAGTACAATTATTTCAATAATTAAAATTTTCCACTGACAAATGGATTTACTTTTCCGTACCTAATACCGCTTCTCTGTTAACTTACAAACCGAAATATAAGCATCAGCTAATTGAATTTTGATGTTAACCACTCAAAATGTTTAATATTGAAGCCGCTAGAATTACATCCCCACGCCGAATCATTTATGATTTTCGGTTTTTGTTTCTTTTCTCCACTTTTGATCAGTATTCATTGCCATTTTAGTAGGGGAAAAGGGGGGAATTTGGACCACCTAAGCAAATCGCCTAATATTTCCAAACCAATACGGTCTAAATAAAAAATGTCACATTGTATACTAAGCTACACTTGTTTTCTCTCAATCAATAATGTTTAATCATTATATCAAGCTTCAAACTACCAAATATATTATAAAATAAAAGAGATGATTTTTGGACATTAAAACTTGATGTGGAGTGATTTGGACCATCTGTGGGGTGATTTGGTCCAGTGTGTGTTTAATCGAAAAAACTTACTTATGTTTATGTAAAGTATTTTTGAATAATGTTACAATCAGTAACAGTGTTCTGGGATCGATACCAGGTGTCTTGGGCATATTCCTGACCAGAAAAATTGGATTGAGACCATCTCGAATTCTGCATGGATTTTGTCACTGTTGTTCGAGCATTTTCAAACAGTTTCGATGCTTGATCAAAGAAAATCCGTTCTTGATGGCCTGCGTTGCTCTTTCAAGCTCCTCCTTCTTCCAACGTTGTCTGCATCAAATTGTTCCTCTTCTGTAGGCGAACAGAACTTTACTGCATAATACACGAAAAGTTTGTTTAAACGGCGGGAAAAAACCTCAAAACCACGATCGGAAAATTCACATTTTTTGACAATCAATGTGCTTGCTGTGTTCATGCTACCATTTCCTTCCACCTGTCGAATTGTACCAAATTTTTTTTACGTTAGTTACTTACGGTTCATTAATGAACGAAGATGACATTATAAAAAATTATATGAGGTTGTGTCCAAGACACGACCGCATTGTTGCCGTAGAACTACGCTGTTATTTCATTCAAGTCGCTTCTTAGTCGATGATAACCTAGTTAGAAGATTCCCCACACAATTGTGTAGTACAGAACTTTAATGGAATGATGTCAGTTTGATGTAATGATTGCATACCAGAGACATCAGCGAGTAAGTAATTTGGTCGCGTCCACAGCTCAATCCGAAGCGAAGACATGTGATGACGCAAAACAAGGAAGAACGAGCGATGTTCATTCCATCGTATCTAGAACGATACTGAAAGTTTGTCTCAGCGAGATCCAATATTTATGCTCTAGGCAAATATTCCCCTTCGTTCTTAATCTTCTTCTTTCCTCTGTTCCGGAGACTTTGAATCATTCCCCTTCGTTGCTCGTTATTGACGGCATGGGTAGGGACGCTCACAAATGAGCAGAACAAATGTATGGGAAAATGGAAATGCTTCTAGTTTCCATCAATTTAAACCGTTTACACACCAGGGGATTGTAAGAAATAGCATAAACAACAAATCTTAGGGAATTTCCGATTCGTTTGGTATGTAAATCGTCAGTATCCGTTCGCGGCAAATATAGTTATTAACGTTAACTTTATTTTATAATAACGTGACCTGTTTTCTGATTTGGCACCCTTAATGAAAGACGTAGTTCTACGTCAAAATCCAAGTTGAGCCGTACTTTTTGAGATAATGGGGTGGTCCAAATCACCCCGTATGTCCAACTCACCCCGTGTTACCCTACCGGCGAAAAAAACGTACCAAAGCGAAGAATACCGGGCCGAATCGGCGAATTTGCAAAGGTTTTGCGAAAATGCTCGTAAAAACGAAAGTATGAGTGATATTTACTGAATATAAAAAGCAGAATTATTTGTTGAAAATCATAAGAATAACATGAACATAAGACATAACAAGAATCGTATAAAAGTGATTACTCAAATGGTAATTGCACATAAAAAAAGTCATCATTTGGTCATAGCTCTATATACATCTTTTGGTATAATGTATAGACATTGCATCTTGCAATCATTTGCAATACAATAACAAAAGTCGGATAATAAAACAGAAGGATAACGCAAAAGGCCGATTACCGATGCCGACGATATATCGTCGTTCGTTTTTATAGAAAACGTTTTATGAGTTTTTTCATGGAACGAATCGAATTGGAAATTCCCTAAGAATTATTTGATATGTTGTATATTACCATTCCCAAATCCGTAAAGAGTTTGAATTAATCAAAATTGGAAACACACTTATTTTTCCATACATTTGTCCTGTGCATTTATGTGCTTACCTACCCATACTTTCCATTCCGAGGAATGAATGTAGCCGTGAGGTATAATTTTTATATACCACTACGAATATGCTCGTTCGTACGAACACTGTGGAGAGAAGAGAGTGACCCCGTCTGTTATCAAATTATTGCATACAAATAAGCCATTCGCGATTTCTAATACTCAGGCTCGCTCCAACTAGTGAGCAGCCATCAATCTCACTAAATGCTGATGTCACACACAACGGTTTTGCTCGACACAAACTTCAAAAGCGAAATCGTTCCATGTGCTGAATTGGTATCAGATGCTTGAACGGTTCAGAATCTGTATCTGTATCCTTTGGAGAGTGTAGGTATAGTCCATTGAGTTCTCTTGGATTGGCAACCACACAATACAGGAAGTGCGGCTTATTTGAAAACCCCCTCAGGTGGAAGCGATTCTTATCATTATTCATGAAAATGCATGTAAAAAGTTTGTATGAAGCAATTCTTCACGATGGTTTGTGCGACTGACATGATCACGTCCATTTTATTCTCGTGTTAATATGATTTTGTAGAGATGTGCACAACAACTTTGTGCACAGACAGCAGATGAATGCTCAATTGAAATTCTAAACCGCTCCACATTTTCAGACGTTTTTCGACTCCTATGCCTTTCAATTGTGCCGTCAGACCTATGCCTTTCAATTGTGCCGTAACACAGTTCAAAACCCGCTTTAAGTTGCTTTAAGAATCGGTACGGGTTCTGAGCGGGGAATGTCACAATGTCGACGGAAGTCTATTTGTTTCGCAATCATTGATTGTTTTCGTTAAAGGCGGGTATGACAAAGACATTATGTTCACCGGACCAAACTATTATAGTGATTGAATAAGGAATCTCAAGACGACATGGCACCAACCTTCCTTCCCCATCTCCAGGCAATGTGGTGAACATGCGAATTGAATAAAATAATTATGTAGCCCTGTGTCAACAACGCGGTCTTTTCGTGGATACCACCCTCTATATTTTTTAAGAACACTTGAGGTCAGTAGTTCAAAATACTTCTTCCCTTTTATGTTGAGGAATTCTAATAAAATCATCAAAATTAACAGCAACTTTAATGGCTGATTCATCATTTCTTGTTACTGTTACAAATGTTACTAACTTATCTCTGATGAGAAGCAATTTAAAGCGTGGGTTTGCAAAAGAATCGTAGTACAACAGGGCATTATTACAAATGTTTTTATACTCAAAAAAGTTAATGGGTCTGAGAAGCCTAGGGGCACGTACGGGATCTTGACATAGGACTGTGATTGTGTGTAGTAATTGCATTTAAAATGAGTTTTTTATTGTTCAAAATCTGTTTTTTTCTCTTTTGATACATCAAATGTATGCCCTGGAAAAACCGTTACCTGTATGTACTTGTATCCTTTAAACGGGTTAGATGACATAACGTGGTAGAATTCGGTACTACATTCTGTTCAAAAATGTACACAATTCGAACAAAAAATTTGTTAAAATTTGAATGAAAATGTTCACATCATGTTATTTAATCACTTAAAACACTTTTTTCCGACTTTTATTTAACCCTTTGTCTATACATTTCCAACATCATTACTGAAACTTTTCATTATTATATAAAGTTGTCTTCAAAAACAATATCGTACAAGAGTTTTTCACCACCTGCAAAAGTGTTTTTCATTTGAACAGAATGCCAAATTGGTACGGAAAGATTATTTTTCATTCATAATTTAAATTTTAAAAACGTGTTTATTCCGCTTGAAAATCAATCAATTTTTTTACGCTCCCCTGAACTAGTAAACGAAGCTCAATGCCATCTACGCGGATCGTTAACTTGTTTAACTTCAAGCGCAAGATAGCAGCATTAAACATAAATCGGATATGACATCAAAACGAATGATAGTGTTTTCAGATCCAAAGTATGCTTATGAGCATACTTGATAATAACGAAGTAAATACTTGATGGATGCTGTTTTATTCATACGAAATCAGCTAAACATCCATTTTCGAAAAGTAAATACTTTGCTGTTTCTTTTATTCATACTAAACGTAGTAAAAACTTAATCTCACTGCTCGACTGCTCGAATGAAGTAAAGTAAAGGTGAATTTTGTTTTTATTCATACGGCCTAATAACTGATAAATGCCTATTATCGGTAAATGGATAATAACTCATTATACGCATCAACTCACATTGTGACCAACGCCCGAATCTATACAAACAAATTGCTCGTTGCGTCAGGGAGGAAAGCAAGCGATTAGTGCAATCGCAAAAAACATACCCATTTAAACCGTCAAATTGTTAACTTTTTTACTATATTCACTGTTCATGTTAAACAATAAAATACTGGATAAATTTCCTGTCTAATGATATATAACACAACATATGTCGCAATAACCATTTTGAGTAATATGCGTTTGAAAACTCTTAATAAATCGTTACATTTTTCGTAGTGACCCCCCTATAAAGAAATCAAAGACATAGTCCTATGTCAATACGGTACAAATGGATAAAAAGATGGGGCAATCCAAAATGGGCCAAAAAAAGCCTACCCAAGAAGGCACTTGGTTCTTCAAAATACCATTATAATCTTCAACGGCATTAATGGCAATATCAATAAACATAATAAGCGTTCTAAAAAATTACTCTGACGAGCGTACAGCATTATTTACACAAAACCTTGTGTTCGGTACCTTTCATGTACGCGGACGCGATCGCAGACGTCCAGGCTTCCGGAACTGGTATTAAGCTCAATGTAGCGAACTGTCGATGTGTTAGGTCAGGAGGGATTCTCGAGGAGTCGATATCGACTCCTTGGGATATCGGAAATCCGGGGTCGACAAGATACTGTATAAGTTGTGTTACGTGAACCAACTTTTTATGAAAATGACTAATATCTTAGTAGAAAGTATTCTAATTGTAATTTGAATTAATAATTATTAATTACACATTATATTTACTGAATTTTATTACTATTTTTTAATGAGAAAATGATATTAGGTTGAAATGAAATTTTTAAAGAAATTTGTCTATAGGTGCCGATGGTATCACTTCATTCTGGAAAAGGGGTCTATTGCCCAGTCTTCCGTGTTTCACATTGAACACTGGGTACGAGACGAACAGTGTTCTCCCTACTCTCGCAGTTTTATGTTTGCAGACAAACATTATTTTTTGTACCCGTTGTTTAAGAATGTGTCATGTTTGTTTCCCATGATGTTCAAACATGATGTTCAGTTTCTCTCGCATTTTCATCCCAAGCAACAGCAGTGTGTAGAGTAAAAGAAGCGAATTAGACAGCACACCACCACCACTCAACACACGGTGTGTTGGTGCGTTGATATGAAAAGGGAAGGGAAGCATTTATCATGACAATGGGTGCTTCATCTAAAATTTTGGGCAAATAAAATACACCTCTTTAACTGTTCTAAACAACATAAGCGTCAATTGATATCAGAGTTCTTCACAATTGATATCATTATTCAGTCCACGCATCAATTTATAAATTGAATTTATGTAACATCGGCTATTATCAGCTTTTTGAACAAGTACTAAAATTGAATAAAGCGTGGCGGAGATGTTTAGTTACCCACATCAAAATACCAAGAATTGGTGTGAACTTTCCTGAAACTGCATCTAAAACATATTTTTGGGTATTTAACTATTTAGCCAGTATTTGTATGACGTCGCCCGCTGTGCAGTCGCTTCCCCAGACTTCAATTGGCAACATGCACGCAAAAAAATCTCATAGAAACTTCTTCCTATTCAGAGAATGTTTTCTTTGCACGAAACCAAGGATTATATAATCAGACTTGCAAAATGTGCATGAACTCATAGCCTCTTAGTTCATGCAATTTTTGTAATGCGAACTAAATTTCAAGTTCGTTTCTGTGAAAAAGTATTCTACGAAGAAATATTTTAGGATGAATAATTTCTTTCCGTGCGTGAAAAGAAACGAAACGAAAGCAATGAATACTGCGACATCGGGTGATATGTTTGTACATGATGTTCGTGAATTATGAACATCGTGTTTGTTTACAATGTTTATGTTTGTGTATCATTGTTCGCGTTTGGGATAGACATTCAACACTAGCGAAAATCATGTTTGAATTCAAACAAAGACATGTAATTTTCACATCGGGTGGACATGTGCAAGTGTTTGTCGGAAGACTGCTATTGCCAAATGGCATCCAGTTATCTTCGTAATCTTTCTTAGCCTTTTTTCAGACATACGTCAAACTGTTGATGCCTTTTTACAAGAACGTGAAATGGAAGGTTTTGTGGTAATCTAGGAGAAATCCTCAAAATAATAATGGTAATGAAATGAAATTGCTTAAGTTTATGAAGAAGACTACGGTCTTCAATCTGTTACAGTTATTTTTTGATTTCGAAAAAGATGCGAAAGCCCCTCTAATCAAATTAAAAATAAATAGAAAAACGTTAATTTTCACGAGATTACAAAGGAATCCTTCAAATGTTGCTTTGCCATGCTTGAATTAATGACTCACAAGTACACTTTAAAAAATAAACGTCAAAAGTATGCTAAAATAATTCAGAAACGAGACGGAAATATTAGCGTATGTTTATTAGGGAAATGTTTTTTGATTTAATCCAACATTCTGTTCAAGAGCATAATGCATCTATTCACCGTACAACCAAATTCAAATCTAACGAAAAAGTGCTTCCTTCACCTCAAAGGACTGATATAATTGAAAAAACATACGGGGAACGAAAAGGATTTATACTAAGGTAAACGATCTTGGTTTGTCCGATTTGGGGTGTTCATACGCAACTAGTAAATGCAAATAGATTTTTCTTCATGAAAATAACATATAATCGATACGAGTTTGGGTTTGTTGAAAAGCCCCAAGTCTCTAGTTGCTAATTCTACCACAAGGCGTTGAAATTATTCAAATTTGTATGTTTTTTAACGATTTTCCTCAAAGAGGAATTATGATCATGGCTTGACCATCTCTGATCATGGTTTGTCCGGCTTTAGAAATCACCATTTTTGAATGAAAACACTCGAAAACTCAAGTATATGTTGCATTTATCATTGTTTGAGTTTTCTGTCATCATATTGATCCATTCATAATTTAGGCCTTCTTCACACAATTGCATTTTCTTGGGCATTTTAAAAGTGTTGACCTCAAGACACTCAACATAGAGAAACTTTATTTCTGCTATGCGCGAAGGACACAATAAACAAACTGCAGCGCGCCAAGCGGATGCCATAGAAATCATGTGGACAAAACAACATTATTGAATTGGACAGAATTGAGTTCATCAAAATGCGTTAATTTAATGGTTTAGCTATGTAAATCTAATACAAATGATGTGTAAGAATGATGTTTACAATATTTGTAAATGTTATAATCCAGAAAAGGTCTGAATATGTGCCAAATTATCATCTGGTGATCGATTAATAGCTAGCTCGAATGAGGGGCGCATTGACACCAATAGATGGTGTATTTTATAATCCTTCAAAACATGTGATTCCGTAGAAAAATACTATAAAACTACTGTAAATCATGAGAAAGACAATTTTATCCATATGTTTTGAAACATTCGAATACCTGATTTGACAAAGGTGTGCTGAATTAGAGCATTCAAAAAAGTGGACAAACCTTGATCATATTTTCGACTGGACAAACCAAAATCATTTATCTCATTATAATAAAAAGAAAAAAACAAGCAGTAGACCTTGAACAAAATCAAGATGCTTACGAAACAACATTCAATAGTTCGATATGATTTTCACTTTTATATATACCATTTCGACATTACATCTCTGCCAGTTAAGATTATCTTATAGCAATCACAATACTAGCAGATGAAAAAAGGTGAAGGCTTGAAAATATATTAGGTAAGCATGACATTAGCTAGGATTAATTAAATATAATAGCACATGATAGAAGATGCCATAGCTTGATTCTTTTTAAGATTAGGGCGCTGAATAACATAAAAATATTCGTGGCCACCAACGATGGAGAGATCGATCAGCTCGTTAAGACTCCCCATTTGGACTAATTAAGAAACAAATAACAATCCGAATGAAAAAAAATTGAACACACTTTATTGCCACATCCATGGTATGGCGATTATTAATATGCTAATGGTACCAGGTAATGCGGTATTCATATATGTATTTCTTTTTCCTACATGTTAAAATATTCGTCCCATCTCAATTAATCTATCCTACGTAAAACACAACTGCGGTTTCTCATATTACACAACATTATAAATGTTACATGTTTAAGACCTGTCGATTTGCATATAAAATAACTCTTTGTTTTGTATTTTTGTAGATTTTGTGAATCATAAATCTAGCATTATCAAGCTAAACACAATCGTTTCTCATATAAATGATTTCTATATGGAAAAGAACCAAATGTAGAATCGAACGAACAGATGATTATCATGAATACTACTCAATGCTTAAGTAACACCACAGTAGTTCTCTGAATTCCATATCGTTTTTATATCTCAGTCTTGATTGTCATCTCTATGCTATCGAGTAGTTCATACTTCGTTCTGTCGAAGTCTAGAGTCCTCGAATACTCCACGAGATAAATTTTTCGGCTTCCACATCGCACTCTTTCTTGAGAACCGGTTCTTATGGGATGGTAAGAACTGTAAGAAATATCCTTCATGCTACTCGAGTTTGTTAGATCCTGCTGGGAACTACTGGTCGATGCCTTCATGCCAGATGGTTTGAAGACGACGTGTCCGTGAGACTCGAATCGAGGGAAGTCCGCTTCAGAAGCAAAGCTTGGTAATAAATCGCTCATTTTGAGAGCAAAAATCTCCACTTTAATTCCGTATTCTTCGTCCAGATCGTGGAATGTGATTTTACTATTCCTTATGTGAACACGACTCTCATACTGTTGCTCAACATAGGTCGTGTGCACATGATTTTTGTAGGAGCAAACAACCACATACAGATTGCCGATACCCGGCTCATTTAAGGCTCTCTCACTCAAAGAAATTTGAAAATTAGTTAACGTCACAAAGTCTATCTTTCGGGTAATATTTGCCTTCTTGTTGTTAAGAAGCCTCCACAGCTCCCTTTTTGCCGCCTTTTCTTTCAATGATGAAAGTAGCAATAATCTTTGAGTTTCGACCAGTTGCACAAAGGGAAGGAATTTCTTTGAGCTCATACCTGCACTCAGTGCATTTTTCAGCTGCATCTTAACGTGTAGCTGTGTTTTAATCTGATCCACTAAGCTTGCGTAAGGAGAATTCCGCTCGAGTAACGTAGGTTCGTTGTTCATTAGCGTTTGGAAAACCTCATCGATCTCCGCCTCGTCGATATTTGGTTCAGTATCGTTAGACGATCCAGGTGCTCCTTGGGGCTTAGATTTTATTAACGTCGAACACAACTTTTTCTTCAATCCAACAAACATATCCCAATAATTTTCCGGTCTGTCAGCGGTCGGCGACATGCTTTCGGCAGAATCAATTTCCGACGACGCGCATTCTTGGTTTTTCCCCTGATCCGAATTTTTCTCGGTGTTATCCGTTACGGAGTCAGGCGTATCTTTTTCCTCTCCGCTATCCCGGGCATCTATTTCGATAAATTTTAACTTCCGCACCGCCGATTGTTTGTTTTTATTGTTCGACTCCATAATACCGTCCGTGGATTATCGCTATTCAGAGACGTAATGTGTCAGAATCCTTGCCTTCACTGTTTACCTTAGATGACTACAATGGAGTATAAATGATAACGTGAGATTAATAAACGGTTCGAAATTAATTCCCTGAGATACCGTACATTTGGTACGAATATGAAAACCTTATAGCGAATATCACGCTAGATTGAAGGCAAAAAAAACCTATTATGTTCATGTAAACAATAAAAACAATGGACGATAGCCCGTTTGGTAACTTGCAACC
The DNA here is from genome assembly GCF_029784135.1 of Toxorhynchites rutilus septentrionalis. Classification (NCBI taxonomy): domain Eukaryota; kingdom Metazoa; phylum Arthropoda; class Insecta; order Diptera; family Culicidae; genus Toxorhynchites; species Toxorhynchites rutilus. Next base: position 271,728,145 of record NC_073745.1, read on the forward strand.
CTAGCGAGTAACTAAATATCTATATCTCATCAGAACTCTTTCAAGATTCATTTGTAATCGTGCCAAAACTAATAGAACGACAAAACCTACTTTAATCTACTTTAAGAGGGAACCCTTTTCGGATGATTGAATTGAAGTGCTGCAATCACAATTTTGGTGATAGGTTAAGGTATATTTGAAGATTTAGTTTTTATTTTTTTGAATGTCAATATAGTTATTATTATGCTCAGCGCCTGGATGTTCTCTTACTTCAGAACCTTGTATACCGAACTGGCTGAAATTACTTCACAGCATATGAAAATGAATTATCTAAATTGTTACGTAGCGGGTATTGAAAATTCTAAAAATTGACAAAATGACCATTTGAACAAAAATTGACTGATTTTTCAACAAAAATCGCTATTTAAAAAATCATTAACCCATTTTGCGCCAACCGTTCAAAAGATCGAACAGCAACTTTGATGATTTTTCATGTCTTTGGACAGCAACCAAATGACGATGTTTTGGCATCAAACGATAGATTAGTTTTTTGGCTACCACTTACCATCAATTTCATTCATTTTTGTATAACTTTATTAAGCAATAAATTGGAGGGTGTTCTAAATTTCTTTAAAATAAAACCAATAAAATACAAAAATATGTGAACTTTTCTACAGTATTACTTTGATAAATGAACACACATTGTGATGTAGGGCGAAAATCATTCGATTGAGCCTCCTACAGAAAATTAACAGTCGGGAAAATTGAGTGATCGAAAAATCGAACGTTGGCCATAACGAACATTTTTTTTCTGCTGAATCAATACCAGCACATCTAACCTCCGCAGCGCATTCTGGTTTGTTTACTATGGAAGATGGAAGGTTTTCTCTTTTATTTTTTCATTTTCAATTGTGAATGTTTGTAACTATCAGATAAATGAACAAATATTGTCGAAAAGTTACATTTTTGCCCGTAATAACCTCAGGTGATACAATTTCGTTTGTGGAGGAACAGGAGGAAATCATTAGTACGTGGAACGATAATTCTAATGAGATTGCTGTTAGGAATATTCTTCCGCCGGATCCGGTGCACGATGTCAACGAACAAGAAACACGGGGTGGTTCTATGCGGCCCTCAGCCAGCATAGTAAATCATGAGCATAGAAATCATAACCTGAAATTAAAAATGAAGTGCTCCGCGCGATTCTGCAGCAATGGTTTTAATTGCAAATCGCCAAGAAAGCTTCCGGATGGCTATCCAAATATTGCTTGCCAAAGGAAACTTTCCAACGTAATCAAATATTAGATAACATATATGACTCCAAACAGTAAACAATACGTGAGCCCCCAGAACGCGTGTCCTGCTTCACGCTGCCTAAGCTTAATTTGCATTGGTTGGGATAGGGTTGCCAGAGCCCCGCAAAAAAAAGCTAAATGATGATTATATTCACCCGAATAATAACCTCCCAATCTTCAATGCCATTGTTTGTTCCAGCGTATTTGTACTTTGCAGGTTTTGGAAATTGTTCAATTTTTTGAAAAATAGATAATCGGAATGAAAAAAATCGAAAGCACTGACATTTTCTCATGCCAATAATAAAAATAACAGCAATAGCTTTCGTTTGAATGAAAAAGCTAACCGATAATAAGTTAAAACTACATGAAATAAGGATGGTCACATCTCACCATAGGTGGATTAATTCAGGTTTATACTCAGAGACTTTCATTCTTTTGTGCATGTTCGTCCCAGAATATGAGATAAATGCATTTTTAACACCGTATATATGCTGATTGTTGTGGCTTTTAGTTCACAGTGTATTTGTACTTGCAAAAAAAAATGTGCGGGTTTCGGCCAATGTTCGATTTTTCGAACAGTCGATTCCCGGAAAATGGAAGATGGGAAAAAATAATTCTTGAACATTGAGGTTTCTTTAGCGTCAATAATCAAAATTACACCAATGGTTTTCGTCAAAAAAATAATTTTTATGGCTTGGTCGTTAATGGGTTAAAAAAGTAAAAAATTGAGATATCGGAAAAAGATTACGTAACAATTTAGATAATTCGTTTTGACGTGCTGAAAAAAAACCAGCACAAATTCTGAGAAAAACACATCACCGGCAAAGAAGAGAGCATCCACGCATCCTTAGAGAATAATCTGTATTTCTACAAATTTTCGGATTTTTGGAACCAAGAATCTGTAGTTACAAATTACAGATTTGGTGGTTTTATACAGATTTTTTGAAGTGAATAATATTTTTTCCCCACCTCACGTAGTTTTTTTTTATTTACAAGATTAGATCATTTCCGTTTGTATAGGGGTTGAGATTTTTCAATTGTTCGATAGATAATTATCTGGCATATATTATTTTCTTCTGAACTGTTATGGAGTGCCCAAATAGATTGACACAAAAATCTCATAAATCATTCATGAAATAACATGACATTTTCCAAAATATAGACTTTCGTTTTTCAATTTGTGAAAAACGAAAAATTTGAAAAATTTCCCTATCGTATTTGATGAATAATTGCAAAACTACCTTCGATTTGGGATGCAATCATTATTGATTGAAAAATTAATTAGCAAAGACGAAGGAGAAATTGTTAGTTAAGACAAAAACATTTCTGTACAGAAATGTCCTATGGGAACGTTATAAGAATCAAATGAAAGCTGGTTGAGAAGGCTAATATGATTTGCTATTGAAATAGTTGGCAGAGAATTGTGTTAGTCCACAAAATTTTTGAAAAAAACAAAAACAAATCGATTTTTTATTGCTTCCCGATATTTTTGTCCACTACATCTATTTACAGCAAGATAAAAATTCGTTCGTAAAATATTCCAAAACTTGAGAGTATTCTTGTACATCCCATCTTTATGCGTCCATTCTATGTAAAAAAAAATGCATTTTATTTGTAATGCAAAAATCGACAATTACTTTCCGGGCAACCCATGATAGATAATTATATTTGAAAAGCAAATCATAGTCACTTTTCCATGAGCAGGATTATTAGGTGGAGCAGATGGCAGAATTTGCGAACGTAGTGTGCGTGATAGCATACGCCGCCATAGCTACTTTTCACATTGTGACGTCAATATTTGTGTTTACAATCAATTGCCTTCCACATCTATGTGAAAACGCTTTTTTCGGCATTTATTTTATCAATTAAAAACAGAACTTTTTGTGGAGTTCCCACTGAATATGCGTATAATGCGACAGTGCCCAGTGGATATTTTTAAAATTATGTCGAAAAAGATGAATAAAAGTGATATTTTTGTGTGTCTTTTTCACTCTCTCACCTTCATAGAAACAAACAAATTTTCGTTATTTTCGCGATGATATGATGATGTTTTGAAGGCTCCCAGTACCGGTGTATCTGATTTGAGAAAAATAGTTTACAATTAAGCAACATTTCATTGAAAATTCTGCTATTTCCGAGGACTGTGAGTTATTGAAATATTTTTTCGATTCTTCCATATAAATTCCATATTGAATGAAAATAATGACGACACAATATATTGTTTACCAATACAAATATATCCTGCCTACTGCTCCACCTCATACGTACCTCATTGGTCATTTTTATAGTTCTGGTCTATCCATGTCTGAAACAGGTTCGAAATCAAAGATTGAGCTAACATCACATTATCCTTTATCTATCTATGTATATAAAAATGGATTTCTGTCTGTCTGTCTGTCTGACTCTTATGGACTCGGAAACTACTGAGCCGATCAACATGAAAATTGGTATGTAGGGGTTTTTGGGGCCGGGGAGATTTTCGTGATAGTTTGAGACCCCTCCCCCCTCTCTAATGGGGGGCTGCCATACAAATGAAACACAAATTTGTGCATTACTCGGGAATTAATCAAGCAAATGAAACCAAATTTGGCATGTGGAGGTTTCGGGGTACAATAAATGTATTTATGGTGGTTAGATACTCCTCCACCTCTCTTAGGTGGGGCTGCCATAAAAATGAAACACAAACTTCTGCATAACTCGAGAACTAATCACGCACTATTTGGGATGTTAGGGTTTTTGGGTATGATAAATGTTTCTATGATGGTATGACACCCCTCCCTCCTCTGGAATGTAGAGGGGTCCCATAAAAATATTACATAAATTTCACCTAAAAATATTCCAACCAAACATGATGATCGAAAATTTTCGGAAAACTTTGAAGGAAAAAGGGAAAATTCGTAAAATTAAATTCCCATATGTTCTACAATTACAAAGTGACAAGTGCTGTTAGTCCATTTGATGTTTGCGCTTTGCGCGAAATTGATCTTTGTTCTAAACTGGAAATGGATTTTAATGTGATGAAACGCACTCCTATACCTTCTTCTATCTATACCAATAAAAAAGTATCGCCGAATGTGTTGATAAGAGCAGAACTAGAGGAAGAAATTGTCCGATTTAGGGCTGTCTTAATTCTATCATATTTTCTGTATAGAACGTTTGTTCCATGTAACGGAGAAACATGTTATTTGCAAGTGGTTGAAAATCGTGAACGAGAATTGTGTCTGAAAATAATCTGATATTATAATGATGAGTTTTGTTAGAAATACTAGGGAGAAATACTAGGTAAATTCAACGGGGTCGATTAGAAGATCAATCAATTAACAGTTCTGCGATTGGACCCATGAACTTGCTCATAGTAAGAAAACGTGAATGTTTGAAGGTATTGATAACAAAAAACAAACGTTGGGCGGGACGAAGTTTGCCGGGTCAGCTAGTGTAAAATAAATAACGTATCAAATTTTTTGTAGTTTTCATTTTTTCCCAAAAAATTGTAACGAGCTTTTATGTTCAACCTAATCTATCCTCTCAAACTGTTCTATTATTCGTTTTTTGGCTCCGAACTATACATCTGTTAACCGATCGAGTCAAAAGCAATTGGTTTGTGCAAATTTGGCAATCATCCCACCATCGTTCGACGTTAATGACATTGAGCTTTGTATTTCATTTCTGTGAACCGAAAATGTTAATGGATTTCGAGTGGAATTAACACGCTCACATATGTGTTCTATGTGATGAAGTAACACATTTTCTGCATGTGATTTAAAAACTTGTACTGAAATTGAACATGAGAATAATTTTATATTATGATAAGAGAATTTAGCAGAAATACAAAAAAAATCAACGAAAAACAGTTGGGTAATGGTCAGGATACCACCTTTGCAAATGTCGTTTGTGTTTGAATCGCGAATGGATTGCAGCAAACAAAAATCCATCTCGATCGGATTGCGAAATTCAAAATCCGACAGGGTTTCAGAATATAGGTCACTATCTCCTCTACTATCGGTGCAATTTTGTTCTAAGCGTTTACAAAAACCAGGAAATCTACTGCACTGTGGCCAAATAAACTTTCAAAGTATGATACGAGGTATGGCTATTAAATAACAAGACTGATTACGAAAAAGAGTTATATTTTAAAAATTACGGTTCAGCGATATGCTCCCCTTCAATATACTCCCCTTGGCTCCTCACACACCTTTCCATACATTTTTTCCATTGTTCGAAGCACTACTGAAACTCTTCTTTTGTGATGACGTTCAAAAGCCGCGTCGCTCTTTCCTTCTCCTCTTCTACGGACTGAAATCGGGTACCTTTCAACACGGATTTGATCTTGGGGAATAGAAAAAAGTCGCATGGGGCTAGATCTGGCGAGTACGGGGCATGTTCGAGCACTGGAATGCCCTTATCGGCTTCAACGACAGCGCGTTATGGACAGGTGCGTTGTTGTTCGTGTTTTTCGTCACACATGATTTCCGACGCGCACTACAAACCACGTTCCATTCAAACCACTGCTACTTGCAAACTACTATAGTGACAAAAACTTGTTTTCGTACGTTTATAGCAGACACTTCAAGCTACCGAACGCACTATTCGTTTTTTCCCCATCCCTCTGAGGCGTCCTCCAGGCGCGCAGTCTCGTTATTTAATAGCCATACCTCGTACATGATAGCGCAAAAGTCAAATAACATCCTATAATATAAATATTTAGCACAAACAGCTCGAAATAGCACAAACAATGTGCGTTCAAAATACTGGAGTTAACAATATATTACTTTTGACGTAGGACAACGTCGTTTAATGTCTCTATAAATTAAACAAGGAAGGAAGGAAATAAATTTAATAACTAATTTTGCTGCGAACGGATTTTAGTCCGAAAATGGATTAAATTGATGAAAATTGGAAGCATTCCCATTTTCCCATAGATTTGTTCTGGCAATCTGTGCGCTTCCCTAACCGTGCTGTCAATAACGGGCAACTTATACAGCGGCGTTAATTGAAACAACGAGGGGGATAACGCAAAGAGAATATTTTCGACGTAAACTCTACTCTCGCACAGTGAGCACGCTGTCGCTAGCGTATGAATATTGCATATCCTCTGGGAAAAATTTTTACTTCGTGTTTGGTGGTCATCGAACCAACATGGTTGTGGCGAGCGTCGAGTGGGAATGAATTGTGATTCTCTTTCTGTTTATTTACCCTCGTTTACCCTCGAGCTGTTGAAGCGAGCGAATATTTCACTCGCTATGGATCTAGCATTGCAATCAACACACCAAGCGAGCCATGACAAAGTAGGTGCAATCATAATGTTTTTCGCCAAATTAAGTAGGGAAAAATTGAGCTGGGCCGGCTCACAGAGCAACTGATTCGTCTGCTGGAATGTTATGTGTGATTTAGTTTCGCCTTCCAGTCGCGAAACTGTCTGCAACATGGATCTACCCAATATGGCCCCCTTTCCGATGCAACAATCTCCAAGCTTTGTTAACGGTTTTGACTGAGAATTCGAGAAACGGTCATTCTCGCGATGTTTCGTTTTTATCGATGCATCTGTATGTTATCGTGTGTGTTCTCTGTAAAACGCTTGTTTGGTGCTGGTTGAATGGCGATGCACGAGATGACTATAGGTACGATACCACTAAGAAACACTCAACAACCTGAAGTCCGCCATGCCAATACAGTAGAACCCCTATTATCCGCGGAATAGTCTGACAAGGTTACCTCGGATAACGAAAATCACGGATAACGCAATGGAGGAATAAAATAAAGTGCCAACGCGAAAAAAAATATATATTTCAGCACTTTTTATCCATAAAGAAATCATTAAACTATGCATCTGCATGGTCGTGTATACCATAGGACAGACTACTGTAACCACATTATTAACAGATTAACATAACATCATAACATTTTTGACATGTCAGTAATCACACCTTATTTACGTGTAAATGATGTTTATATGCTTATTGTGTTATGATTTATCATAATTTAATAATTAATATTTTTTTACAAATACAAATACAAGACTATTATGGAGCCCAAGGAAGTTTGGTTTGTGTCGCCGATCAGGATTATAAGTTTCTTCAAACAGATTATTCCTGATTGGTGCCTATCTCGCTGGGTTTTTCATACAAATCTGTATGCTTTCAGACGGTTTCCGGAATAAAGTTTTATGAATTATGAAATACTGGCTTCTCAACATATAAGATGTGTAACATTACATAGAACGATATATTCCTAGTCTCACACAGAGATATCATACCTGATGTCGAATTGTGTGAACCATCGATGAGAACCATCTTCGAGAGACCTTCGAGTTTTTCGTTTTCTTGCGAGCAATGAGGAAATATTTCATGTTTTTATTGAGAGCCATATTAGATGTATTAGACCAGCGATGAGAGCTGTAGGGGAGGTAGGGGTAAAACGGACGTGTTAAGAGATTTTAAGAAATTTTGAAGAAAGGGCCTGGCCGGGTAAGGGAGTAAAAAGTGCCCCCAAACCAAATCACTAGCTGTATGGCAAATATTGTAAAGGATATTAAATAAGAAATTTTAGTGGTTTATTTGAACCCCTATGTGGTTTGACGTAGGATCTATAGTGAAAAACGTACTTTTTCGATTATTTCACGCCATCCTCAAAAGATCCGAGATAAAAATTTGAAAAAAAACATGAATGTGCATCTTACTAGGGTGTATCAAAAAAAAATTTCATCAAAAATTTTAGTACTAAAAAAATATTGAAATTTTGAAAAAATTTTTTTTGGGATTTAGAGATTCAGTACTACTCTAATTAATATTTTAATGTGTTTCTACGACTTTTCTAGATATGTGTGATTTTTTTCAGATTTTTTTCAGTGTTGCGCGGTATCAAAACATTTTTTTTATATATCCAAAGAGTGGTTAGGTAAGGGAGTAAAAAGTGCCCCCAAACCAAATCACTAGCTGTATGGCAAATATTGTAAAGGATATTAAATAAGAAATTTTGGTGGTTTATTTGAACCCCTATGTGGTTTGACGTAGGATCTATAGTGAAAAACGTACTTTTTCGTTTATTTCACGCCATCCTCAATAGATCCGAGATAAAAATTTGAAAAAAAATACTGGATGTGCACGGTGTATCAAGAAAAATTATCAAAAAAATATTTCATCAAAAAATTTTGTACTAAAAAAAATATTTAAATTTTGAAAATTTTTTTTCGGGATTTAGAGATTCAGTACTACTCTAATTCATATTTAAATGTGATCTTACGGATTTTCTAGATTGATAAATATCTTCAAGCTGTTTTTTTTTCAAATATCTAATAATAAAAATAAAATAATAAAAAAAATAATACACAGTACAAAAAATGTTATAGATTTTCTGGCATTTCGAAATTTTGAAAAAAAAATATAACTTTGAGACCACAAATCCGATTTGTTTTTTTTAATTTTAATCTTTCAATTGAAATAATGCAGACGATGAAGAAAATTATTTTTGTGTCACACAATGCTCTTAAAAATTCAGAAAAAATTACACCACATGTAGAAAAAAGACACATACGAACGCATTTAAATAAAAATTTGAGCAGGAGTGGGTCTCAAAGTTATATTTTTTTTCAAAATTTCGAAATGCCAGAAAAGCTATAAATTTTTTTGTACTGTGTATTTTTTTTATTTTATTTTTATTATTAGATATTTGAAAAAAAAAACAGTTTGAAGATATTTATCAATCTAGAAAAGCCGTAAGAGCACATTTGAATATGAATTAGAGTAGTACTGAATCTCTAAATCCCAAAAAAAAAATTTCAGAATTGAAATATTTTTTTTTAGTACTAAAATTTTTGATGATATTTTTTTTGATAATTTTCCTTGATACACCGTGGTAAGATGTACATTCAGTATTTTTTTCAAATTTTTATCTCGGATCTATTGAGGATGGCGTGAAATAAACGAAAAAGTACGTTTTTCACTGTAGATCCTACGTCAAACCACATAGGGGTTCAAATAAACCACCAAAGTTTCTTATTTAATATCCTTTACAATATTTGCCATACAGCTAGTGATTTGGTTTGGGGGAACTTTTTACTCCCTTACCTAACCACTCTTTGGAAATATAAAAAAAATATTTTTTGATACCGCGCAACACTAAAAAAAATCTGAAAAAAATCACACATATCTAGAAAAGCCGTAGAAACATATTTAAATATGAATTAGAATGGTACTGAATCTCTAAATCCTAAAAAAAATTTAAAAATTTCAATATTTTTTTTGGTACTAAAATTTTTGATGAATTTTTTTTTTGATAATTTTTCTTGATACACCGTAGTAAGATGCACATTCAGTATTTTTTTTCAAATTTTTATCTCGGATCTTTTGAGGGTGGCGTGAAATAAACGAAAAAGTACGTTTTTCACTATAGATCCTACGTCAAACCACATAGGGGTTCAAATAAACCGCCAAATTTTTTTATTTAATATCCTTTACAACATTTGCCATACAGCTGGTGATTTGGTTTGGGGGCACTTTTTACTCCCTTACCCGGCCAGGCCCTTTGAATGCAGTTTCGTGCAGTTCAATATACTGTTTTTCGAAAAAAAAACTCGGCCAAATGTTTTACAAAAAATGGTTTTTCAATGTTTTTTACTGAAATTAAAACAGTTTTCGGTCTGTAGAATATTTCTGTCGATGCGGGTATAATGGACATATAGTGGGGGGAAATATGGACAGGTTTGTAATGTATGATACGTAGAGGTTTATCGATCGCGAGAGGAATAATTTTGCTCCCTCTCAACGTTTGTTTGTCCCGCAACTAATATATTACCTTCCATCATGTATTGGATGACATTCAAGTCTGGACAGCGCAAGCAATCAGTCGTTTACTTTCGCGTTCCCGTAATCGTGCTCGAGTGCCGTAAGCTGTTATTAACCTTACTCGCCCTGGTGTTTTTATTATCACGCGTTTACCGTGGTCTTGTGGACATTGTGTTCAACCTCGGAATCAGCGAGTGGAGAAGCCGCAACAAGTCCTGCCAAAGTGGCTGGTTTTCATTTCTCGCCAATTCATCGCCATCGCAAATTGGAGTCGGACACGGTGGTCAGTCGCACGCACACAATATCAGTGTGGAAGAACGCGCTTAGTGGTGTGATACACCATTTCATTTGTGCCGAGCGCCCAACACGCGATCAGCCGATCGCTAAGTTCAATTGTACTGGTGCATCTCGTGTGAATCACTGTGAGTGAGAACGTGAGAACGAGCACCGGACTGAAAAGTGCACAATCGCAGCGGCGTCTGCAATCATCCGATCGAGCAGCAGCCGTTACCGCAATCATCGCACTGGTGTGCGTTAGCAAGTAGTTTTATTATTTTATTTTATTTATTTTTTATTAGGTTATAGGAATCATTCAAACTATTGCAATTATCAGCCACATAAATGATGGATGAAGGTGGGGGGTCTTTTAATATGGAGATCTCCTTCGATGACTCCCTTTCCGTTGCACAAAAAGGTGCCGGAAAGTCGCTTAAGCGCGTTCCGTGTGATACAGAAGAGTCGTCGATTAAAAAGCCCCCCTCTAAGAAATCCACAAACCTCGCCACTCATCCCCCGAACCCCACCGTTTTAACTCAACCATCGATCTCGCATTCCTCATCTGTTGCTCCTGATCCCTCTCAACCATCCACCTCATCTCCCCCTTCTACCGTCTCCGTTCCCGCTCAAACCTCGTCCTCGTCTTCTTATTCTGTTGTGTCCTCTCCCCGTGTCAAGGTTTATCCAGAGGATGCACCTGGAACTGGTCCCTGGGTTGTTTTCTTCCAGCCCAAACCCAACGGGATATCGCTGAACGTCATTCAGATTATGAAAGATCTGACAAAAAATTATTCCTCCGTGGTCGAAATGAAAAAGGTTAGACCGAACAAACTGCGTGTTGTCGTGGCTGATCGGAAGCAAGCTAACGAGATTGTTGTCGACAATAGATTCATCCTAGAATATCGCGCCTATGTGCCCTGCCATAACGTAGAAATTTCGGGGGTAATTACAGAAACGGGTCTGACGAGCGAATTTATAAAAAAGGGAGATGGCAGATTTAAAAAGCTTCCTCTGTCGATAGTTAAAATTTTGGACTGCCAACAGTTAGGAAAAGTGTCCCAGGAAGAGGGAAAAACAAAATTCACGCCGTCCGACTCGTTTCGAGTAACTTTTGCTGGTTCCGCCCTCCCTGACTACGTTATGGTAGACAACTTGAGGCTACCACTGCGACTCTTCGTGCCAAAGTCCATGACTTGCAACAAATGCAAGTCAGTTGGTCACACAGCAGATTATTGTGCCAACAAGGAGCGCTGTGCCACTTGCGGAGAGCAACATGTGGGGAAATCCTGCAGTGCGACTGAGCATAAGTATCCATATTGCGGAGGATCCCCACACGTGCTCTCAGCTTGTGAAACTTACAAGAGTGGCTGGGAGAAGCAGAAGCGCTCGAAACGCACTTTTGCGGAAATTTTAAAGGGCGCTTCTCCACTGGCTCAACAACAACAACCAATCTCAACACACAATACCTTTTCCGCGTTGCCAGTTGATGAAATGGAAGCGGACACAGCTAGCGGGGGCACACCGTTTATTTTCAAAGGGAATCCCCGGCGCAAAAATGTGACCACTCCCAAAGTTCAAGAACAAGTCCCCACGGTTATATCCTCTGTTAGCTTGCCTAAAAAATCGAGTGCAGCGGACAAGCAAAATCAGGTTCCTCCTGGCTTCCATGGGAATATTTCATCTTCGAACGACCCAGCACTCGAGGGGACATCAAAAACCCCAACTGTCCCTATTTTTCCGTCCAGTTCAACTTCCCAATCGGGATTTATAAAGTTGTCTGACCTTTTGGATCAAATTTTCAAGTGTTTTAATGTTTCCGACTCCATCAGAACCATTGTCATCTCAATGCTTCCAGTATTAAAGACAATTTTGCAACAATTGATGCAAACATGGCCCCTCCTTGCAATGATTACCTCTCTTGATGTCTAATTCAAATAGAGATGTCGGAGATATAACTGTTTTACTGTGGAATTGTCGTAGTCTTATCCCTAAATTGGATACATTCAAATTTTTAATTCATAACTTCAATTGTGATGTTTTTGCTCTGTCCGAAAAATGGCTTTCTTCGCGAGATGATATCTCTTTCCACGATTTTAATATTATACGCTTGGACCGTGATGATAGATACGGAGGGGTGCTTTTGGGGATCAATAAGTGCCACTCATTTTTTAGAATTGACCTTCCACCTATTGGAGGGATCGAAGCTGTTGCTTGTCATGCAAACATCAGAGGACCTCTGTATTGTCAGCTTGTATTGGCCTCCGAGAGCTGCGGTTAGCCGCAAGCAACTTGTTGATATGTGCTCACTCCTTCCTGAGCCACGATTGATCTTGGGAGACTTCAACTCTCACGGAACTGCCTGGGGGGAACAGTACGACGACAATCGTTCATTGTTGATATATGACCTTTGTAACAGCTTCAATATGACCGTTTTGAACACTGGGGAAACAACACGTGTACCTAAACCTCCTGCTAACCCAAGTGCTCTTGACCTCTCGCTTTGCTCGAATTCACTATCGTTAGATTGCAAGTGGAATGTAATCCAGAACCCCAACGGTAGTGATCATTTGCCAATCAAAATTTCCATCACCATTGGGTCGAATTCTTCTGAATCTATAAACATGGCATATGACCTCACAAGACACATTGACTGGAAAAAATATGCGGACGCGATTGCTCTAGCCATCAATTCCAGAGATGGTTTACCTCCATTGGAGGAGTATAACTTCCTTTCTCGTTTGATATATGACAGCGCGGTTCGCGCTCAAACGAAATCCATCCCAGGTTCCACCATTCGCCGAAGGCCTCCCAATCCATGGTGGGATAGCCAATGTTCCAAGCTTTATGTAGAAAAATCGAATGCATTTAAAGCTTTTCGGAAACGTGGAACCCCTGAAAATTTTCAAATGTATTTAGCCCTTGAGAATCAGTTCAAAAATTTGATCGAAGGGAAAAAACGTGCTTATTGGCGAAATTTCGTGGGAGGTTTGTCACGAGAAACGTCAATGAAAAAATTATGGAAAGTGGCTCGAAACATGCGAAATCGCTCTTCAACGAATGAAAGCGAAGAATATTCACATCGATGGATTTTTAATTTTGCACGGAAGGTTTGTCCTGATTCCGCTCCTGTGCAAAAAATTGTTCGAGATATACCACAAGATAGGTGCGATCTTGATTCCGAGTTTTCGATGGTAGAATTCTCTTTTGCTCTCCTTTCTTGTAACAATTCTGCTCCAGGATCGGATCGAATTAAGTTCAACTTGTTGAAAAACCTCCCTGGTGTGGCGAAACATCGCTTGTTGAATTTATCCAATCGGTTTCTGGAACATAATATTGTTCCAGATGATTGGAGACAAGTACGAGTTATAGCTATTCAAAAACCTGGAAAGCCCGCGTCCGACTTCAATTCGTACCGCCCAATAGCAATGCTGTCTTGTATACGGAAATTGTTGGAGAAAATGATCTTGTTTCGCCTTGATCGATGGGTTGAAACGAATGGCTTACTCTCAGATACACAATATGGGTTCCGCAGGGGCAAGGGGACGAATGATTGTCTTGCGTTGCTTTCTTCAGAAATTCAAATGGCTTACGCCGAAAAAAAACAAATGGCTTCAGTATTCTTGGACATAAAGGGGGCCTTTGATTCAGTTTCAATAGAGGTCCTGTCAGACAAATTACAATCTCGGGGTCTGCCGCCTCTAATGAATAATATGTTATATAACTTGCTTTGTGAGAAACATTTGAATTTTTCTCATGGAGATTCGGCAGTGAGTCGGATCTCTTACATGGGCCTCCCTCAGGGCTCATGTTTAAGCCCCCTTTTGTACAACTTCTATGTAAGCGACATCGACAATTGCCTTACACAAAATTGAAGCCTATGACAACTTGCAGATGATGGAGTGGTGTCTGTCGTAGGATCAAATGAATCCGACCTGCAAGAACCCTTACAAGATACTTTGAACAATTTTTCAACCTGGGCCATTGGGCTAGGGATCGAATTCTCCACGGAGAAAACAGAGATGGTGGTTTTTTCTAGGAAGCATAGACCAGCAAAACCAAAGCTTCAACTTTTGGGTAAACCGATCACTCATGCTATGTCATTCAAGTATCTCGGGGTCTGATTCGACTCCAAATGTATTTGGGGGGCCCATATTAGGTATCTGAGTAAAAAATGTCAACAAAGAATAAACTTTCTCCGTACAATTACCGGCACCTGGTGGTGAGCCCATCCCGAAGATCTCATTATGTTGTATCGAACAACTATTCTCTCAGTGATGGAGTATGGCAGTTTCTGTTTTCAATCAGCTGCCAAAACACACCTCATTAAACTCGAGCGAATTCAGTATCTTTGTCTCCGTATTGCGTTGGGATGTATGCCCTCAACGCATACCATGAGTCTCGAGGTTTTGGCAGGCGTACTCCCACTAAAAGATCGCTTCAATTTATTATCTCTTCGGTTCCTCATCCGGTGTAAGGTTATGAACCCATTGGTGATCGGAAATTTTGAGCAGCTTATCGAGCTAAATTTTCATTCAGGATTCATGAGCTCATATCATGAATTCATCTCCATGCAGGTTGATTCTTCTTCGTATACTCCCAACCGTGTTTGTTTTCCTGACTACATCAATTCCTCTGTACATTTTGATCTGTTCATGAAGGAGAAAATCCATGGAATTCCAGATTATCATCGATCGGGGATCATTCCTACGATCTTCAATACAAAGTATGGGCGTATCAATTGTGATAATATGTACTATACAGATGGGTCCTCAATGAATGAGTCCACAGGATTTGGAGTGTTCAACGTATTTTTTAGCACCTCACACAGTCTTCATAATCCTTGCTCAGTGTATATTGCTGAGTTGGCAGCAATTCACTGGGCGCTGGACAGCGTCGCCTCACGACCTGTTGAACACTATTACATTGTAACGGATAGTCTTAGCTCTGTCGAAGCTATCCATTCAGTGAGGCCGGAAAAGCACTCGCCGTACTTCCTTGAGAGAATACGAGAAATTTTGAGTGCTTTATCCAGACGCTGTTATGTCATTACCTTTGTCTGGGTCCCTTCGCATTGCTCCATTTCGGATAATGAGAGGGCTGACTCATTAACAAAGGTAGGTGCAATTGAAGGCGATATTTATCGGCGTCAAATCGCCTTCAATGAATTTTATTCTTTAGTTCGTAAAAATACCATCGCTAACTGGCAACGCAAGTGGAACGAAGATGAATTGGGCCGGTGGTTCCACTCGATTATCCCTAAGGTTAGCCTCAAACCATGGTTCAAAAGTCTGGACTTGAGTCGGGACTTTATTCGGACCTTCTCCCGACTCATGTCCAATCACTGTTCTTTAGATGCGCTGCTTTATCGTTTCAAGCTTGCCGACAGCAATCTCTGCGTTTGTGGCCATGGTTACCACGACATCGAACACGTTGTTCGGTCGTGCGAGCTATATCTTGTCGCCAGATCGAATTTAGAAAACTCCCTTCCGGCCCGAGGAAGGCAGCCCAATGTGCCGGTGAGAGATGTGTTGGCTCGGTTAGACCTTGATTACATGTCCCAAATATATGTTTTCCTTAAAGATATCGATCTTCGAGTGTGATTGTTCTTACATCCTTTCCCCCCCATTTTCCCCTCCTTTTCGTCCTTCGCGAGCTATCGGTTCCCTAACATTAGAATAAGTTAAATTGTTAATACATATTAGATGTGAGGATTTTTTTTTTGAGTTTAAGAATTCAGTGTGATGTGTGAGTATGAATGTGAAAGTGAGTGTGAGTGTGAGTATAACATGGTTACAATCTCCTTACATCCCATCCTTTTCCTAAGGAAAATGTGTTCTAAACTCGAGTCGACCGCGAGTAATCGGTTTCCTATTTCATTAACCGTAGAATTAAGAAAACATGTTAATAGTAAAAGTATAGTTGAGAGTTTGGCTTCTTTAAACCTATGTAACTAAGCCTGTACAAATAAACGAATTATATAAAACAAAAAAAAATGTATTGGATGTGATCTCAACATACCACTGTCCATTTCACCCCACCAGTACAATTATTTTAATAATTTAAATTTTCCACTCACAAATGAATTGACTTTGCCGTACATACCTAATATCGTTTCTCTGTTAACTCAAAAACTGAAATATAATCATCAATAAATTTAATTTTGATAATAAACTACAAAAAATGCTTGAAATCGAAGCCGATAAAATTACATCCACACGCAGAATCATGAATGATCTTCAGTTTTTGTTTAACTTTACAACTTTTGATCAGTACTCATTGTCTAAGGGTGGTTCAAATATTATAGAATAACATGTACAACGGGTTCTCATTGACAGAAATTTGAAATTCAAAATGTAACTATACAAATCAAACACCTGTTCATAATATCCCCACTGCCCGTATTACCCGCACTTCCCCTATAGAGGAACATGGTCTAGACCAGATAAATTAGTTAGGTCTGATATCATACTGTGTATGTTATTGTTGAGAACCATCATTGAGATGTCCTCGTTCCAAATTTCAGATCAATTAAAAAAAAATTATTCGAATAACAGCAAACAAAAAGATGTGAACAATACAGATTGTGAAAGAGCTATTTCACAGCGCTCTATCATATGCAACAACTTTGTCAAAGACAGTTTTTAATGTATTTAAAACCATTTTAATCATCATATTTCTCAATTCAATATAACCAAAGTTAGAACGACAGTCAATATGCGCAAGTGAAGCTGGGATCGGTTTGTTTTTGAAGCGCATACTCCTTCGGGATTTATGACCTGCTTGAAACATAACACAAGTCTCATAAACCCAACAAAAGTATATCCATAAAGGAATTATGTGCCATGCTCCGATGTACCTTTGCTGTTTTATGGCGTTATTTTTCCTTATTACAGCATAAGCATGCAAATAATAGTGCTCCCTTTCCATTTTCCTTTCTTCGCTTTGTGTTACGGAGCAGAGTTGTTTTGAGAAGTTTATGAAAATATTTGTAGTTTAGGAAACAAACCCTCGAAGAGTGTATTTTTCTCACCCCAAGCGAAATTTTAAAGAATAAATATGAATTGTCGAAAGTTATTTTTGTATCGTATTGAAATCTTCAACGAAAAAGAATGTTTTGTTCAAATTTAATTCGAAAGGTATTATGGGAACTATGATCATAGCGACGGTATTGATGATATTATTGTGGCGCTATTTTTTCTTGTTTCGGATATTTCGGACTCGATGGACAAAACGAGGTGATGTAGGGTTAATAAAAATGACCTGCTCTTCAAATAAATACATGTCAACAACCATTATTGATAATAAAAGTCGATTTGATTTTATGTGTTTATTTTGCTATCCCTTACCTTCGCTAGATATGATCAAATATGTTCAAGTGTTTGGTTGCAACTGGCATCCTGTCCACTGCTTATAACGATAGATACATAACATTCGGTTAAGTTGAACATTTCAAGAACAATTGTAAAGACTACTTTAGGCATGGGGGAGATATTGAGTTTGCCAAATTATATTGCGTGGTCAACGTTTAAGACGCCTCAACCTCGGAATGGCACAAGTGCTTCATAAGTTAGCTTGAACACATTTTGATTATCGTGAAGTGTATTTTTAAAAACAATAAAGCTATTTTCGATAGCATATTCTTGTTTTCACTATTGTATCCAAAATCATATCGAGTCCCACAAGCAAAAAAATGTACACAGTGTGTTAATTTCGGGTCTCTTTACAACCAGGAGGACTAACTATGCATTGATACATTCATTATAGAGAATTAATCTTTATTTGTCAAATACCACACATGTGAATGTTTTTCGGAAAGACGTTTGTAAAGAAAAGTGTTTTTCGAAAAGACGAGTTCAAAAAAAAATGGAAGGTCACAGATACCGTTCTGAATCATATTTCGGACGCTTAAGACATATGATGCAGAAAACAGATTTCAACTTAATGCACAGGTATCATTTGGTTGATATTTTTAATAAATTAGTTCAACATGCTTTTAAGCTTTCCACTTTGGTACCTATTTGATTGAAAACATAAAAAAATCATCGAATAAAATGCTTTTCAAATCCAGCGGATAAGAATCAAACTTCGGACACCATTTATAAAAAAAACAAATTTGAGACAGATTGAGTTCAAATTTCGGACACTTTATTTTGTAATTTTTTGAACGAAAATTACATTATACTTGATTATATTTTACAATCAATTGCGAAACACTTACCAAGTAATCGCAGTAACCTGATAACGATGATGAGAACTGATGAAACACAAGAGAAATTTAAATATTGATGAAAGGGTAAATTCTACGTGCTCACGCTAAGCAAACGACAAACACAAACGATAAAGAGTGGATTTTGGATTTTGGATGGATTTTTTTTTCTACTATGTAATCATTCAAATGTAATTCTCTTATGAAGTGATAGTGAAACTAAGGAATTCTTCTAAAGAAGTAATTGTGAAAATAATTTTATAGTTATATCATCAGTGCATTGAGAATTTCAAGATATTAGAACAAAGTGTCCGAAATATGATTCAGAACGGTAGGCTAGAAATGTTCTGAAGCGCAAAAACCTCATGGGTATGTCACATTAAATGTGATGAGTTTAATATCAACACGAATGAACAGTTAGAAGTGCAAGGAATTACTTCAGAATCATTTACTGCTGATTTTGCATAAAAAACAATGTGATTACTGGGTAATTTGGCTTCAATTCATAAAATCCGGAAGGTCATAACATGATTTAATGGATAGGGGCTTCAAATTCTGGACTGGTCTGCTTGTTTACCAAATCAAAACCAAGAGTAGATGCAGCTTACAAGCAGTATGAGTGATTTGAAGAGCTTAAACGAGCAGTATCATCTGCGTAGAACACCTTACAACATGGTGCAGCTTGGTCGAAACCACCTCGAATGGGTTATTCGAACTGATTGAGAACTGAAGATGACATACGAATTAGAAAATTATTGTAATTCACGTGAAATTGACGTTAATTTTGTAATGAAGTGAGAGTTTTTCCATCTGGTTCTATTGTTAAGAAACACTGGAATTTTAGTTTTTTTAATGTTTCGCGCCTGGACACCACAATAAAGTGAATACAATCGACTTCTATTCCTGGAAACTCAGAAAAATTGAGTAATTCTACAGTTGAGAAACGCCGTGAAGTCAAGTCCTTTCATTTGATACCCATATTGATGGAATTTTGAGCAAATATGTGATCCGCCATTTTGTCTTGGCGGCCATTTTGGTATTACATTTTTCATGAATAACTATGTTCTACTGGTCAAGTCCTGCTATTTGATACCCATATTGATGAGGGTATCGAAAGAAAATATATATCGTCATTTTGTTGTGGCGGCCATTTTGCATTTGCATTCCTCATGAATAACTGTGTTCTTTCAGTCAACCCCTTCATTTGACACCCATATTGATGGGGTTTTGGAAGAACCCATATTGATAGGATTTTGAGAAAATATGTAATCCGCCATTTTGTAGCGGCCGCCATCTTGGATTTTTAAGATCATGAAATACGCAGTTTTATCATGACTGCAGAAATAAAGGTGTGTTCCAAATTTCAGATCAATCGTTCAACAGGAAGAGGGTCAAATTTCTATTAATGTGGTACAGCGCTACAGACAAATGCGTTCCATACAAATATACAGATATGTTACAGGGCAAGCTAAATAAAACCGTTTAAAAATGGACTAATTTAAAAAAAAATTACTGAAGATAATTCAATGGACCAAATTTTTCTTGAATACTACATTTGTTAGGCTTTCTAAAAAAACGATTCTATCTACAACCTTACGGTAGTTGACCGGAACTTTAGCCATGATCGATGAAAATGTAAATGTCAACATGTTCTACAGATCTTTCGTGGCCTTGGCGATCAACTGTTTTTCCCCAAATTTATTAGAGTAGATCCTCCGTTTGGGGTTCGCTCAGCAATTTTCTATCGGTCGCAGCTGGGAGGCTTTAGGAGGGTTGGCAAACTTCCGTACAACGTCTATCTCCAGCTGCTCTTTCTGGGTAGTTGCCTGCTGCTTAAACACGGCCGGCTTAGACTAACGCTTCCACATAAAAATGTCCAATCTAGCCCTGTACTTGCTCACAGTTTGGCCGGTTGCTCCGGCCTCCCGGCGCAATACGCGGCACGATGAGGCTAACTTGTTCTCGGTCTCCCTATTTATCTTCTGCTGCACTATACAGTTGCGAAGCGATTGTGTCACATTTACCCGAAACCCACTCACCCGAAAGACATTCACCCGAATTCCACTCACCCGAATGTAACAAATACCAGAATGCGACAGCTACTCGTATGTAACATCTACCCAAACTGACACTTACCCGAATGCAACAATTACCCGAATGTAACAGTAACCCAAATGTAACAATTACCCGAACGTAACATCTACTCGAATGCGACACTTACCCGAAAGAAGAATAAATTCGAATAATACGCAAATTTTATTATTATGAAATATTTGTATATTTATGTCTGATCAGTGTCATCATATTTGTCCCGTACGTTGATTTCCATTCAAGAAGTATTTTTCGTGAGTAGTGCAATTCGAGAAATAGTGGCGTTGGATGAAATCCTTTTCAAAATAATGGAACGTGACAGAATGCAGTTTTATAAAGTATTATGAAGTTTATCCATTCATATGGATGACTTAGGTCTTCTTTCATTTCCGTATTGCTCTTTAAGGCCAAGAGATCATTCATGATCATGGGTCATGGGCCTTAAAGAGCAATACGGAAATGAAAGAAGACGGCATGTCAATTGTGCCTACACTAATTTCTAAAAATGACACAGCGAAGTCTTCAACATCTTTTTTGAATTTCCTTATTACAATTTCTCATTTTACTTCGAAACTTCGTAACAGGAGATTCGACAAAATTTATAATCTGATTTGTCGGAATTTTTCCTTCTTCATTCGGATAAACATTCCATTCCGCTAAATGTCGCATTCGGGTATTTTTCACATTCGGGTATATGTTGCACTCGGGTATTTGCTACATTCGGGTGAATGTCATTCGGGTATGTGTTACGCTCTGGGAGGAAACTGGCAGTAAGAACAAAGTATCGGACGTAATTGTTTCACAGTTTTCATCAAGGCTGCTGCAAATCAACTGAAAAAAGCGTCGATGTATTTTTGTAGAAGGCCCAATAAACGTAGGATTCAAGGAAAATTTGATCCATTGAATTATATTTTGTAGTTGTTTTTTATCGCCAACCGATGTTACGATTATGTCCAAACCATTAGCATTGGCGTAACTTGATTTATTATTTCCAGACATTCGTTGGAATTGCGCGCCTTTTTCAGTATATGTCAAAAAGTTGAAGCGTAAACAACATAGTTTTTTGCCACTTCGAATATGTCGAGTTTCATACCAACGAGAGTGTTTTTGCGGGGAGTGTTACTTCATTACTTCAATATGAAGAAAAAAGCTGCGGAAAGACATCGCATTTTGGTGGAAGTTTATGGTGACCATACTCCAACTGAGCTAACGTGTCAGACGAGGTTTGCACGATTGAAAAGTGGTAATTTTAACTTGGAAGACGAAGAACGTTACGGAACGTTTACTCGATCAAGATCCGACACAAACGCAACAAGAACTTGCAGATACACTTGGAGCGTTGCTCAGCAAACCATATCCGATCGATTAAAAGCAATGGGAATGATCCGAAAGATAGGACATTGGGTGCCTATGAATTGAAGCCACGAGACGTCGAACGCCGTTTTTCACGTGCGAACAACTGCTCCAACGGCATAAAAGAAAGGGGTTTTGGCGATTACAATTGGGTCCATTACGACAATTCTAAACGTCAGGCAACGTATAGATACCCCGGCCATGCCTCAACATCGACGGCAACGCGGAATATTCACGGCCAGAAGGTTATGCTGTCTATTTGGTGGGACCAGCTGGGTGTGGTGTACTATGAGCTGCTAAAACCGAATGAAACCATTACGGGGGACCTCTACCAACGACAATTAATGCGTTTGAGCGGTGCACTGAAAGAAAATTGCCACAATACGAGCAAAGATACGATAGAGTTATTTTGCAGCACGACAATGCTCGGCCGCATGTCGCGAAACCGGTCAAAACATACTTGAACCGCTGAAATGGGAGGTCCTATCCCACCCGCCGTATTTTCCAGACATTGCTCCCTCCGATTACTCGATCGATGAAACATGGCCTGGTTGACCAGCACTTCTCCAATTTTAATGAAGACACGAATTAGATCGATTCGTGGTTAGCCGACAAACTGGCCGATTATTTCCGCAAAGGGATCGGCGAATTGCCAGAAAGATTGGAAGAAGTTGTGACTAGCGATGGGCAATACTTTGAATATTGCATTTGTAACCATCTTTGCAGAATAAAGCATTAATTTTTGAAAAAAAAACCAAGAAACTTACCGGTACTGCAACCAGATATCATAGTCGAATCAGTAGAGCGGTTTTTAAAACGAAATCCGAATTTGTCATTCCGAAAACCGGGAGCTATTTTAGACATGAAAAAATGAGAAAAATTACAAGCCCTTCTTGGTAATTTCAGTATAGCCTTTTTATTCGATCATTTTTGAGGCGGCCTTTTTGAAGACCTCCATATCACATCATATGAGGGGCTTAGAATGAAAGGGGTGAAAGTGATTTGATCGATTTCTCTACATCGGCTCTTTCTTTGGGTCATAACTTAGCTGCAAATACATTCCCAGCTGTATTTACCAACGTGGAAAATAGGTCAGAACCTCATCTATCGGATTGTATAGCAAACTTAAATTGGAACGTTTTTGCAGTTGAGTTATTAACTAAATAAAAAGTTGATGAAGAGAAAACGATCAAGTCACTTACACCCCTTGCATTCTGAGCCCCTCATATATAACATATCGAGCACATAAATTTAAATTTTCAGTTAGTGTCAAGCGCCAAGTGTCCGTCTCTCCGGACTTAATCTTATTTTTTCAAAGATGCCGGACACATTCATTTTGCAAAATTTCTGCCTCAAAGACAAATTTTATTATAAAAAGAGACCCATGCTCTCAATTTGTGGTGTGGCTATATAATTTCTGTTAAATTCCGGAAGAAAAATCAATATTTATTTGAGGTTTCCGTCTCTACCACCCTTCCTCTAGTGAAATATAACGCCAGGAACAGCTGCATTAAACCAAGGGATAGTTACTCTTGTATAAATCAACATCAATTTTGACCAGCTCATGTTCCTCTCAGCTAAAAGCCAGATTGTTTGAAAGCTCCATGTGAGCATTATTATTCAGCAGCTCAGTTGAAACGCAGTTATCAATAACAGACGTCATATTCAAAAGATGCGAGGGGCATCTCTGTCAAAAGATGTGAGATGATGTGCATACAATTTGAGGTTATAAAATTTGACATTTTTGACAAAAACATTTGTGGCGGATAATTTGTGTTACAAATTATCCGTCGTATTCACCTTTTGATTTTTTTTTGACGTAGGACTACGTCTTTCATTTCTATACCGGGGTGTAAAATCAATGTTTCGAAAACGAAGGCGTTACGCCGGAGACCGAGATTTTGAGTGTTAATAGCTCCTAAACAACTGAACGAAATGGTATGATAAACACTTCATTCGAAAGATAAAATGTCTACGCGTTCTATACTTGTTACTTTCTGATCCAAAAACTTGTTTCAATAGTCTTAAATTTGCTTTCAAAACAGTCTATTGAAAACACCAATAGGTATATAAGCGAGCGCCGCTTGGAAATCCACTCAGTTCTTATTGAACAGCGATTGGAGCATGTTGTCGCTGTTGTGGTAAAGCTCTTCATTTATCATGAAAGCGCGGAAGAACGGTATCAGCAAGAGCCTGTTTGTGCACCTTAGGCCAGAAGGGAATCCATCAGGAGGAGAGTGATGCCACAAACGGTTCCCCGGGAAGATCTCGAAGCAGCCGCTACACACACACACACATACACGCGCGGAATTCTTTCCGTTTGGATGCCATTCAGCATCGAGAAAGATCCGGAAAATAATCTGCCAGTTCCTCTGGGAATTTAAAAATACATTCATGTGAAAGAGTTAATTTGAATGTTTTCTATCCATGTAACACTGTGACCAAATATGTTTCAATCAAGTGCTATTAACAGATGGTTATCGAGTTAGCATAAACCACTGGTGGGCTTCCAGTATCGAGGAAAATGTGGAAATATCTAATCGTTACTGAAAATAATCTGCCAGTTCCTCTGGGAATTTAAAATTACATTCATGTGAAAGAGTTTATTTTAATGTTTTCTATCCATGTAACACTGTGACCAAATACATTTGGTTTTCTGATTCTTCAATCAATCGCAATTAACAGGATAGCTTCTGAAGATTATTCTTCTCCATCAGTAGGATATTTCTGTATCCAGTATTGTATGCGCCCGCAATCGATTATTGCTCAGTCGCCGAAAGTTCCGAGCTCAGAGAGTTCATTCCCCTCTAGTTTGCCTTCCAAATTGCCACGCCTTCTCTCGATTTAATCACGCACAAAAAGCATACTTAAGACCGTTTTATATTATCAGGCACGTAGCGTAAACGGCACGTACCGACACCGGCAGACAAATACATGATGTATTCATATCATCAGGCATAGCAACTTCTCTGTACGGACCGACAGCGCAGACGGAGCGGAGAAATGCTACTGGTGATTGAACCGATGTCGTACCGAAGAGCGACGAACGCATCCACACCACGAACTTCGACGTTGGGTTTGTATGTATGATGCTACTCGTCCATGTAGTTCGTGCCCGGCACCGGCAAAATATTCTTTTCGAGAATTCCTTCATGCATTTCACTGAAGCGTGCTGTGTATGCCCGGAGCCGTTCCGCTATATATACGCATACACATTTGGAACACACGCAATAATATTTGTCTTGCATGAAACGTGCCGTGCCGGTTACGCTACGTGCCTGATAATATAAAATTACCTTTAAGCGATATTCTGGTGGTGAGACGCTTTCATTTTTCGTGAGGACATCGACAAGACAACATCGTTGCTGAGGGTGCTGGACGGCGAAGGATCCAGATCTGCCCTGAAACGCAAGCAGTTTGTTTGAAACTGTGAGGGAGCACAGAGAAGCCGATCCTTCAGGAGAAGAGAAGGTGACCATCGAAGCAGCCGCTGCACACACATATACACGCACGGAATTCTTTCCGTTTGGATGCCGTTCAGCATCGAGAAAGATCCGGAAAATAATCTGCCAGTTTCTCTAGGAATTTAAAAATATATTCATGTGAAAGAGTTTATTTGAATGTTTTCTATCCATGTAACACTGTGACCAAATATGTTTCAATCAAGTGCTATTAACAGATGGTTATCGAGTTAGAATTAACCACTGGTGGGCTTCCAGTATCGAGGAAAATGTGGAAATGTCTAATCGTTACTGAAAATAATCTGCCAGTTCCTCTGGGAATTTAAAAATACATTCATGTGAAAGAGTTAATTTGAATGTTTTCTATCCATGTAACACTGTGACCAAATATATTATTCTTCCCCATCAGTAGGATATTTCCGTATCCAATATTGGATGCATAAAACCTTGTGCCTCCAACGTAACGCTTTCGTTTTCGAAGTTCTACAAATATTCATTCATTCAGAATGAATTCAGATTCAACTTCAAACAAATGATCTCTAAATCAACGAGAGTCCTACGTCACCCTTGCGGTTATACCATAGATATAACCCACTTCCTGTTTTTCTGTAAAAAATAAAGGCATAATTATTAGGATATTTTTGACGACAGTTCCATTCAATCGGCTTCGACCGAAGCATTTAACGTCTATATCAAAATGAGCTGGAGAACGCATCTGATTGTGAGAAGTGTATGGAGGCTGGAGGAAGCTACTTTAAATAACAAAGTCTACAACTAATGAAATAACTTGACCATTATTGAAACTTTATTGATACACTGTTCATATACAATTGCTTTAATCTAATATCCTAAAAAATATTGATTATGGATATGTTTTGATAGTGTTTATAAATATTTCAGTCGCAGAATTATTATGGGCAAATTAAAAATATGCCGCGAAAACAGAAAACACGTAATAGCCAGATTTTTGGTGGGTTTGTGAACCCAGTCAAAAGCGATAGAACCCAATCCCCTCTATTCCGCGCGACAAATGACCTGAGATGGCTCAAGTCACAGTACAGTGATGCTTCTGAATCCGGACGCTTTTTTATCCGGACACTTTTTCATTACATTCAATACTATGCCAAAACCATGACATTTTTTGCGTGTTGAATTAATGTGACTGATAGTTACTATTGTGTCAATTAAGTTTAGTGTCAAACATAGTACCTAGCTGTTAACAAAAAAATGTAAAAAATAAAAAATCAATGTGAATTTACAAACCCATGTCCGGCACTTTCAGAAAATGATTTTAAATCCGGACCGGTCAAAATTCGACGATTAAATTTCTCTTTGAAGGAGTTGCATAAAGTTATGTTAGAAGGCTTGGTATGGAGTATGGAGTGTGGAGCAAAGATATTCGATCCGGGAAACTGTAAAACTCTTCGGTATACAGGACGGGGTCGATTATATGATCCGTTTGTATGTACGTGGGTAACTTAGTAACTTTGTCTGTAGCACTGTCTCACATTAATAGAAATGCAACCCCCTTCCTAATGACCGATTGATCTGAAATTTGGAACACACCTTTATCTCTGCAGTCATTATAAAACAGCGTCAAGAAGAACGCAGTTATTTATGAAAAAATCAAATCCTAAATGGCCGCCAGCAAAAAATGGCGCCATTTTTTTCCAAACCTTATTAAAATGGGTATCAAATGAAAGAGCTTGAATAGTAGAACACAATTATTGATGAAAAATATAAATCCAAGATGGCGGCCGCTACAAAATGGTGGATAACCTATTTTCTCAGAACCCCATCAATATGGGTATCAAACGAAAAAGATTGACTAGTAAAACACAGTTATTTATGAAAAATGCAAATCCAAAATGGCCGCCACCACAAAATGGAGCCATATTTTTCTTCAAAACTGCATCAATATGTGTATCAAATGAAAGGGCTTGACTATTGGAACACAATTATTTATGAAAAATGCTAATCCAACATGTGTCAAGTCAGATTTCCATTATCTACAGTTAGTTGTTTCATTACATGCCCCACGATTTTATTTTAGTCTCACTAAAATAGACTTATGAAGAAAGGGGTGTGATAACTAATCATAATGAAACGGTTGAACTAAAAAAGTGTTTCTTGCTTATTTTATTTTTTAGTTTTTATTACATTATCTGTATCATTAATATATTTATATTTCTATACAATAAAACCATTCAACAATTTCTTTGAAATTTTGGACTTGCATTTGTCATAAATAACCGTGTTCTACTTGTCAATCTCTTTCGTTTGATACCCATATTGATGGAGTTTTGAGAAAATATGTAATCCATTATTTTGTAGTGGCCACCATCTTGAGTTTATATTTTTCATCAATGATTGTATTCTACTAGTCAAGCCCTTTCATTTGATACCCATATTGATGGGGTTGAGAGCAGTCTTCAGAAAACAAACGCAGCGCTGCGCTTGAGTTTGATATTCATCAGCGCAGGCTCAAAGAAAACTCATATTCTATCTTGGCGCGAAGAGCACAAAATTCATAAGCATGACAGCGCAAAATGTACACGGCGCAGAACTCAGATACTAAACATTACTTCTCACTTGTGTGATGCGCGTCTCATTCTATACACACAAACATACATATCAAATTCTAGCGCCCGCTTTGTCTTCCTGCGATCTAAGCAAAGCATAAAAACAACAGCGCACCCCCATTTGAACCGAATACGCTTGTGTGAGAAAAAGTATCTTAACAGAGAGAGCAGTCCAGTTTCAGGCGCGCAGTATAGAAATACGGCGCAAGCACGGTGCAAATTCCAGCGTAAAACTCAGCCTAACCCTGGACGCAAATCTCTGCGTAAGAACGGCGCTGACAACCAAACATTTCATCTGTGTTTCGGAGCGTGCTCATCCGCCAGAGCGCATGTGTGCACAAGGAGTGGGAGCTCAACTGGGTACAAAAATCTTGTTGCGCATCAGCACCGAGTTGCATTCTGAAGACTGATTGAGAGAAAAAATGTAATCCGTCATTTCATAGCGGCCGCCATCTTGGATTGACATTTTTTATCGATAACTGTGTTTTTTTAGTCAAGCCCTTTCGTTTGATACCCATATTGATACGATATTGATATATATCTATATATATATATATATATATATATATATATATATATATATATATATATATATATATATATATATATATATATATAAATGGAGTGATGTCTGTCTGTCTGTCTGATTCTTATAAACTCGGATACTACTGAACCGATCGACATGAAAATTGGTATGTAGGGGTTTTTGGGGCCGGGGAAGGTTTTCGTGATATTTTGAGACCCCTCCCCCCTCTCTAAGGGGGGGCTGCCATACAAATGAAACACAAATTTCTGCATTACTCGGAAATTAACCAAGCAAACGAAACCAAAGTTGGCATGTGAAAGTTTTAGGGTGCAATAAATGTTTCTATGATGGTTAGACAGTCCTTCCCCCACTCAAAGGAGGGCTGCCATACAAATGAAACACAAATTTCTGCATTACTCGAGAATTAATCAAGCAAATGAAACCAAATTTGGCATGTGGAGGTTTTAGGATGCAATAAATGTTTCTATGGTGATAACATACTCCTTCCCCCTCTCTTAGAGGGGGCTGCCATACAAATGAAACACAATTTCTTGCATTACTCGGAAATTAATCAATCAAACGAAACCAAAGTTGGCATGTGAAAGTTTTAGGGTGCAATAAATGTTTCTATGATGGTTAGACAGTCCTTCCCCCACTCAAAGGGGGGGCTGCCATACAAATGAAACACAAATTTCTGCATTACTCGAGAATTAATCAAGCAAATGAAACCAAATTTGGCATATGGAGGTTTTAGGATGCAATAAATGTTTCTATGGTGTTAAGATACTCCTTCCCCCTCTCTTAGAGGGGGCTGCCGTACAAATGAAACACAAATTTTTGCATTACCCGAGAATTAATCAAGCAAATTAAACCAAATTAGGCATATGGAAACTTTAGGGTGCAATGAATGTTTCTATGGTGGTTAGATACCCCTCCCCCCTCTCTTACGGGTGGCTGCCATACAAATAAAACACAAATTTCTGCATTACTCGAGAATTAATCAAGTAAATGGGCGGGACGAAGTTTGCCCAGCGTTGGTTTGATCGATTTCGTTCTGGTGTAGTGGCTGCGGAAGATACACCCCGTACTGGTAGCCCAATCGTCGTGGAAACCGATAAAATCGTTTTGATTGGATTGAGCTTGGATTCCAAAAAAAGCTGGTTGTATGGGTGCCACACGAGTTGACGAAATCTTTTAGACCGAATCAACACCTGCGATGCACTGAAACTGAAACGGAACGAACTCGACCCATTTTTGAAGAATATGGTGACTTGTGATGTAAAGTGGATCACGTACGACAACCTAAAGCGAAAAAAGTCGTGGTCGAAGCGCGGTGAGCCGGCCCAAACCATCGCCAAGCCCGGATTGACGACCAGGAAGGTTTTATTGTGTGTTTGGTGGGATTGGAAGGGAATCATCGACTATGAGCTGCTCAACTATGGCCAGACCCTCAACTCGGTTCTCTACTGTGAGCAGCTTGACCGTTTGAAGCAGACGATTGACCAGAAGCGGCCAGAAATGATCAATAGGAATGGTGTTGTTTTCCACCAGGACAATACTCGGCCTCACACATCTTTGATGCCCCGCCAGAAGCTACGGGAGTTCGGATAGGATGTCCTCTTGCACCCACCGTATAGTCCGGACCTGGCTCCAAGTGATTATCATCTCATCCGGTCCATGCAAAACGCTTTTGGTGATACTAAGTTGGCCTCAAAAGAGGCTTGCGAAAACTGGTTGTCTGAGTTTTTTGCAAATAAGGAGGGGGGGTTTTATAAGGGGGAGGGGATAATGAAGTTACCTTCTAAATGACAACAAGCTTGCGAACAAAACGGCGCATATTTGACTTGAATTGGATAGTTTTAAGTATGTTAAATAAAGCATCAAATTTCGATCAGAAATACGACATTTCTTTTTCGCCAACCCTATATATAGCGCCATCTTGTAGTGGTCATCTTGTGAAAATACAATAAATAATTGAATGAATAAAAAACTGTTGTACCAAACGTGTTTCCATTTAGTCTCACTACTTATGACGCACCCGTTAATAGGTTCTACAAGAATTAATAAATAATTTCTCTCAAAGAATTTCAAAGAAAACAAGTGTCCGGATTTGAAAGCAAAAGTGTCCGGATTTCAAAGCATGATTAAAAAAGTGGCCGGATTTAAAATCACAACACAACGTAAGAAATTTCAAATTTTGAACAAATATAACATGATATATAACATATAGGCGAAAGGCGAGACGATAGATTGTCGTCATAGAAGATTTGAATTCTTATTCATTATCAATTCGGGTATCAAAAAGGAGCTAAAAAGAAAGGTGACTTTCAGAATAGAAAGGAGAAAATTTTCTATCTCACTTGCGGCGCAGAATGAAGAGGTGTATAAAATGATAAAAAAATTGTCGTGAGCGTCATTCCATGATGAATATCAAATGATGGGTAACATCATGAAACAGTTCTTGTTTCTGTGAGAAATGTATGTTTCGGAGTATCATTTTGATTTGATTTGACATCAATTTTTATTAGATTTCGATTTTGTTTAATCTATCAGTCATCGAAATGATTATTTGTGTGTTCATCAACGTGCAATATTTACCCCAATTCTATCCAATAATCTATCTGAAACCTTATGAAAGAATCATCTGCGCGTGAATATTTTATATCCTTTCAAAAAAAATGGTAAATATTTGTAAATAAATATTTGTAAAATTCTTCAACAATTTAAGATTTCCTTGTGTATTTTCTGAACTTGCAGATAAACATAGCTTCTATATTATCTACAAATAAAAAACATTGAAAACAAGCATTACGCGTTATCGTGTTCCTAAGAAAGTAAATTAGGCCACTTGAGTTCCAGTAACCCGAGGAAACACTCCTGAATTATTTATTGAGACAATAAAAAAAGAACTTTTTTAACCCGAGCTCAACTCTGTTCTGCCGGGCCCAGCGAAACCAAAGGATTGGGGTTTGTTTTTACGGTTCAAGTACCCTTATCAACCTGTTAGAGGATACACTCAAGCATTGACACGTAGCACAAACTGCAACACAGAAGCCATCTCAATAAATTGTTGCTTTTGTCGAGATTTAGTTGTTTATTGTTTATACGGGGGTGCATCTCTCCGAACCCGTTGGTGTGTTGTGGTGGTAATCAGAAGCTTTACGCACAAAAAAATAAAACAATATAAAACCAAACTTGGCGCCACAATTGCCGACATCGGCCGTCGTGTGTCTGGACGCGCGGTGCGTCCGAAGGAAGATTTTTCTGATGATCAAAGCCGCTGTCTTGAGTTCTTCAGCTTGGGGGGACCTGGGCTCGAAAGTTACCTCATTTCAGTCACCAGGTAACTGGACTAATTCGCAGGACAAATGGGAATTCATTCCGAAAGCCTTTGTTTTGTATGCGTGCCATTAATTAAAGCCAGAGCCAGGACAGGTACTTTTTCTTGACATTTTCTGGATGCCTGCTATATATACCCCAAGTGGAGGAAGGATCAATTCAGTAACAATCCAGAATCAGGACACGAATCATACGACTCATTTTAAATTCAGAATTCGACCGAAAGGCAGAGAGAGAGTACGTGATCTGAACAATAGTTGTTTAATTTTACACAATAACATACATATTCTGGGACAAAAGTGAAAATGCTTGGTGCCGACATTTATCAGAGTTTGAAGCGCAAGATGGTCACTGCCTTGCAGATAAGCAGTAGCGTTGTATCGGAAGGAATCCCCATCGATGAGCTATGGCGAACCGCCGCGGAATGTAATTCTGCGGGTGAAGATTCAGTGAGTAGCTTGGATTCGATAACGGAGGCGGTGCTCAATGACGAAGGATACCGGGCGTTTAGCAGTGAGATTCACCGCACCAACAGTGGGACTATGGTGCGCGGTGTGTTGACCTTCATGGAACGCCGACAAAGGGCGGGAACCATGACGAAAACTGTGAACCGGGACATGGATGAATACGAGGACTTCATTGATGTGGTGAGTGATTGTTTTGTAGCTTCCAATTTTTTTTTGCAATTCATGTCATAAGATTCACTGTAATTTATAATGAATTTCGCATCGTATTACGCTTAACTCAGTGCAAGAAAGGAGTTTGTGTGGTTATTATGAAATATTTATACGTGTACAATCT
Source organism: Toxorhynchites rutilus septentrionalis (assembly GCF_029784135.1). Lineage (NCBI taxonomy): Eukaryota > Metazoa > Arthropoda > Insecta > Diptera > Culicidae > Toxorhynchites > Toxorhynchites rutilus. The sequence goes on from NC_073745.1 coordinate 271,760,834, forward strand.
ATTTCATGAAATTTGCTCAATATTAATTTCTGAAAAAATCAAATATTTCGCGAATATTTATTGTGTCCTTTTTTTCTCATTCATTCAGAAGAAACTTTGCAAAATCAGCATCTATCGTACAGTTGATCATGTATTCATTTCACCTCACTACAGTTTACCTGACCACAGGTAGCTTTTATTTTGATCAGAAATAACGGTCAGTCATGGGCGTTTCTTATCTTGGAATTTCCTAAAGTATAATCCCCAAAGAGAAAAATAGTTAATTCGTCTTTATACTGTTAAACTCGTTCAATAGATGTAAATGTTTAGATTCTGCCTGGGTGTTTTTTTACCCACCATGTTTCAATGACGGTATTTTTTTTTCATTACAATGATTGTATTGGTTTTTTTTCAACTCAAACATAAAACACGTAATTTTGTACCCATTCGAACATTCAAACTAAAAAAAACCCTGGTTTAATGATCGCAACTGTAGAACCATTATTTATCGTGATCTGGCAGATCAGGAAAAATAACAAAAAATCCTAATGATCTTAAATTATTCAAAACTCGTCGGAACAAAGTGACTATGCTTATTCGTCAGGCGAGGCAAACGCTCTATGGTAACCGGATTGACACCAATGTTCGTTCTAAGCAATTATGGAAAGAATAGAAAGCCTTAGGTCTAGGTGAATCTAAGAAATCGTCTCCTGTGTCATTTGATCCAAATGAAATAAATGAAATTTTCGTTAGCAATTTTTCTGAAAGATCGAGCTTTATCAAAAGAACAACAATTGATCCCCTATTACACGAAGATCATTTTATTTCAATCTAATAAGTGAAATCTATGTCGTAATTCCATTATTCCACATGGCACATAATGCTACAGGTCTTGATTTTTTTCCAACAAAATCAATCCACTTGTGATTAAACCTATAGTTCACTTTTTCAACTGCATCACAACAACAAGCATTCTTCCCGAGGGTTGGAAGAAGTCGAAAATAATTCCGATCAAGAAGAAAGCTGATTCAGACAATATTCAGAATCTTCGTCACGTAAGCATACTTTGTGCGTTATCTAGGGTACGAACGAATTGTAAAAAATCAAATCTGCCTTCATGTGAATCAAAATAATCTGTTTAGTGCAATTCAATCCGGATAAGAGACGACCAGTTGTTCTATTACTTCTCGATTTTTCTAAAGCCTTTGACACAATTTCCCACGAAATGCTTTGCAAAAAATTGGCTCAAAATTTTAATTTTTCTAAGCTTGCAACCGCACTAATTCAATCATATTTGACCTTGGCATTGGTATTCAATCCAGCTTCTGTTTTGATAAATGTGGGAAAGTGTACGCTGGTCTTCGTACATTGTATGCTACTAGGGTAGAATATAGTATCAATCATGGTAGCAATAGTACCAATCATGGTAAGGGTCTGTCCACATACCACATGTACAATTTTAGGGGGGTAGGGGCTACGGAAATGTCCACGCTTGTCCACGGTGAGGGGGGAGGGGGTATAGACAATATCCACGTAGACACGTTGAATGAATATTTCGAAAAAATTGGAGTTTGACTGAGATGTGGTACTCGGTGGAGTAACTATTTGGGCCGTACTCACCAGATATTGCATCTTCAGATGCCGTTGAAAAAAAGGGCAAGAATTTCGACTCATGTGATGGCATAAAAAGTATCCTGCACAGTTTTTTGTCGAGAAAACAAAAGGTCTGTGGATTTGTGGAGAACAAAAAACGGTCACATACAGTATGTTTCAAGAAGTTAGAACCACTCAAGTTTTTGAATTTATCAGCGATCAGGAAAAGCTCGGTTGAAACGAAGTGTATATAGCGAAAAACATTAACTATCTCCGTTAATTTTATAAAGGAGTGATAATGTTAAATGGGGAGTAACATCTGATTCTAAAGTTATGAAACACTGATACGTTGTTTTTTTTTTTTTGAAGGATTACAAAGGATTACAAAAGTTTAGTGAACAGCATCAACTATTAGGGACAGATTATTTTGAGCGTTTATAACATTGGCTATTTGAATTTAATTGTTCTATTTAGGCACCAAACATTAAAAAACAAACCCGCCAGTGTTTCATAACTATAGAACCAGATGGGAAAGTTAGTAGTAGAACGAAGTATTTCGGAATCATTTGTTGCTGTTTTTGTGTCAAAACCACCACGATTATTGGGTAATTGGCACCAGTTAACGAAATCCGGACGGTCTTCAGGGACTAGGGACTTCCCAGATCAAAACCCATTCGAGAACTTGTGATGAATAATCTTATGAAGGGTAGATGTAGCTAAAAAGCAGTATCATTATTTGAACGGACCTAGAACTAAAATGAGTTACGGATTAGAAACTGGTTGTAATTCATGCAAAATCGATTTAAATTTTGGAAAGGAGTGATAGTTTTCCATCTAGTTCTTTATTTGAGAATCACCGGCATTTTTTGTTTTTTTGAATTTTTAGCGCCTGAACAAAACAATAAAGTTCAAATGGTCTGTCTTACAATTGGTCTGTCTTAATTTTATAAAGGAGTGATAATGTTAAATGGGGAGTAACATCTGATTCTAAAGTTATGAAACACCGATACTTTGTTTGTTGTTACAAAAGTTTAGTGAACAGCATCAACTATTAGGGACAGATTATTTTGAGCGTTTATAAAATTAGCTATTTGAATTTAATTGTTCTATTTAGGCGCCAAACATTAAAAAAACAAAACCCCCAGTGTTTCATAACTATAGAACCAGATGGAAAAGTCAGGAGTAGAACGAATTATTTCGGAATCATTTGTTGCTGTTTTTGTGTCAAAACCACCATGATTATTGGGTAATTGGCACCAGTTAACGAAATCCGGACGGTCTTCAGGGACTAGGGACTTCCCAGATCAAAACCCATTCGAGAACTTGTGATGAATAATCTTATGAAGGGCAGATGTAGCTAAAAAGCAGTGTCATTATCTGAACGTACCTAGAACTAAAATGAGTTACGGATTAGAAACTGGTTGTAATTCATGCAAAACCGATTTAAATTTTGAAAAGGAGTGATAGCCTTCCTTCTGGTTCTTTATTTGAGAATCACCGGCATTTTTTGTTTTTTTTTAAATTTTAAGCGCCTGAACAAAACAATAAAGTTCAAATGGTCTGTCTTACAAATGTTATTATATCCTACACTATATACTCCATTTCACTCGGAAGCTTAAAGAACTTTCTAGGTTAAAAACTGAAACAGCTAAACCAGCTTACGTTAATTTATGACAGAAAATGTCCGAGACTAGATTCACTAGTGATGTTCCTAACTGAACAGTGATACAAATAACTTCACGGAAATGTTAGGCAATAAACCAAAAATTGATTACAAACCGCAATGAAACTAATGAAGCTAACATTTTTATCAAGCGAAAACATAGAATAGAAAATAAAAACGAATTTAAAATAGAATTTATACGCAATACAACTTTTCCCCCAGAATTTTGTTTCCAAGAAGAGAAGAAATGTCCACGTGGACAACAGAGGGAGGGGTATAGAAAATGTCCACGCTTGTCCACGGAGGGGGAGGAGGGTGTTTAAAATCACGCTTTTTCTGTCCACGTGGTATGTGACTTCGACTTCGACTTCGCGCTTCGTTTCCATAATTTTTGTCGAGTGTATAATCAACGACATAGTATTGCATACTAGGAATAAGATTTAGAGTCATAGTTTTATTTAAGAATTATTATCGAAGTATTATTTGAATCCTATTAATACTTTTTCCATGTGACACCGACTATTACCATAATAGGTACACTTATTACGAAACTCCAGGAACACTATTACCATAATGGGTACATGGAAGCAGCATTTTCAAACATGTTTTTCATACAATTTAGTCAATTAATCATCCAAATATCAGTGAGAATCTTCAAGAACAGAGTTCAATCTGCTAGAAAAAGTATATTTATGTATACTTTTGAACTAAAATAGAGTATTTATTCGCCAATTTCTGTAAGTTGGTGACATATGTCCTCCATAATTGGTACACTTACCCTACTTCTTTCCTCAGTGCAGAAATTAAACTCAAGCTTCTCAAAAGTCTTGCATTACTAGGGATTCCATATGTCCTGATTTAGCAGAACATGTCCTGCTTTGAGATTCATTTGAGGCGTTCTAATTTATTTTTCTTATTTGTATAACATTTGTCCTGATTTTCATAAGAAAATCAATTGATGCATATGTGATTCATAAGGGTTGGTAGGCAATGGGCAATATGTGCATTTTGTCATTTTGTTGAAACAGAAGTTTGGGATACACAATTAATCATTACAGTTAAATCTGTTTTGGGAAAGCATTTCCAGATACCGAAATATTGCAACAATATTCAATTGGAATCCACTTCCAATCCATACTGAATTATGTGGTGTAAAAATCAAATCGCTTAGAAGATTTGGGCTTCAGAAGGAGAACTTGCGTTTTATACATCATAAAAGCTTCACGCGCGTGATGTCGTCATGTCCGGAGTGTCTTCACCGCATGATTCGTCTGAGAAATATTCTTTCTCCTCTTTTACTTCTTACGTTCATCGTCTCTAGTCTCCAAAGCCATTGCCTTGAGAAAGTCACTCGATCCCTCGCGCGTCCAGCTCATCCAGCAACGGTTTTGCCCAGACGGTGTACTCACGAAGAATGTCTGATAAATATTTTGAAAAAATAGATTTGAGTACTTTGGTCGTTTGAAGTGCAAACCACATACAAAGTGTTTCATTTATTTAAATCTTCAAAAAATGATAATGGTTTGGTCATGAGGCGAGACTAGACAATAGAAGGGTAGATTCAGGACCAGCTGTTGATTATTCAATCAGGTTGTCGACTACCTGGGAAAACCTTGAAAATTAGGGAATATCAGGGAATTCAAACAATGTCAGAGAAAATCAGGAAATATCAGGGATTGTCGTCATCAATCCGAGAAAAAAAATGCAATTTCGTCGTTTAAATTTTTGATTATTGAAGTAATTAGAGAGTTAATGAAAGTTAATGTATGTCACTAGTTTGACTCCCTGTAAGGTTTTCAGTATATGTTGTTCTTTTTTGTCTGTTGGTGAACTTTGTCCTTCAAAAGGGTTAACAGGGCAAGAGAAGACAGTTTCTACATTCGCACTATTTTTGCTGGCGTTTGGTAAATATGTTTGCGTAAACAGAAAGAGAAGTACCATAAAATCTTGTTTAGTTGGCAATCTTTGGTTTGGCAATTTTCATCGGTTTAAAGAAAAATGTTTTCTATGTTACAGGAAATATCCCTGTTCTCTGTAACATAGGAAGCATGACAGCAAAATGGCAGGCCAAGGCAGGTTGCAAGATCCGTATCTTTCGCCATGGTTGATCGACAGTAGCTAGGATGCGCGAGCTGTTCCATATGGTAAACTCTGGAATGTGGGTAGCTTCGGATTGCATACATATACACGGTGCGTCCAAGAATGGATGAATTCAAGAAACTCTCCAGAATATTATGACAGGGATATTTTACACCGCATGTTTTTATGAAAACATGCATGGGGAAACGGTTGTGCTATGCGACAAGTTTATGGTGCTATGTTTCACTATGGAGGAATAGCATCAATAAAATTATCCAGCTAGTTACTGCAACGTGCTCCGAATTCTTATTCTCTTTATCTAGAAGACAAGCAAAGCCGAAAGAAAGAAGTTTTTGTGTAAAATGAATCAAAGTTAATTAAACGGCTATGAGAAGCAGAAGCGAAATTGTTCGAGGTGAAACGAGGAAAATTTTGGAAAACGCACAGAAGACAGCTAATAGATTACAAGAAGCATCGTTTCGTTAAAACCGTAACAGTTTCGTGAAATTGATCGAAATCAAAATGGAAATGACTCGCTCTGAACAAGTGTTTAACGCTTTGAACGAGAATGACGAGTCTAGCTCGTCATGAGCTTCCCTGAACAAACTGACGTTATGACGTTGACTGATATATACGGCTACAAGAATGGGAGTATTCTATGCGAAAGTGATAATGACAGTGTTGAATTGAGTGAATATGAACCGTAAGTTTCTATATCAATCCCTCCTCTTAGAACCAAGAAAATTAAATCGTCGGCCAGAGCAGTACTGATCGAAAATAAAATGTCGTTCAAGGGGTTAAGGATCCTTTAACCGTCCGAGGGTGATAAAAAAGTGAAATCTAATTTGCTTAATTTGCAAAAAAAAAAGGACATCACGCGCTTTGTGCAGGAAACCATAATTGTGAATATAATTGTTTAATTATAATTTTCTCATTATTTAATAAAATATATTTATATACAGCAATTCAGCTTTCAAGAAAAAATAATATAAAAAAGCACCGAGGATCATCCGCTCGCGGATAATAGGGGTTCCACTGTATGTTATCCCACCACATTCCACTTCCAAATACGGAAAATCATTCTTCGTGAGAGGCGTTTCACATTGGTATTCATTACCCAACGATCTTACTCTAATAAATTCAAAAATTGCATTACATTAGATGAACTAGTTAAATTAAAATTAATGAAAGTTTTATTAGTGCCGCACTGTTCTGTATCATTGTAGCATTTGACTGAGACTAAAGTCTCAAGTTACATAATATTAAATAAATAAATTAAGATTGTATTTTCCTTCAACAAATATATAATCACAACTTTCATCCTCCATTACAGCTCCCGAAATCATATTACGAAGACACGGATCCATTCTTCCTCGATGAATCTCTGCCAAAAGCCATACCGACATCCATCGCAACCGTACCGGAAACATCTGGAAACTACGTTACCGCAATCGAATCAAACACCACGAATAGTAGCGACGAAGCGATTCCAGAGTCAACCGCAGCGCGAGCACTACAATTCTCCGAACGCGACGACGAATCGGACAGCGGTCAAGGAAGTGGTGGCGAGTCACGCGCTTCCGACACTGTTGACACCGCGAACATTTCCGATTTGATCAGTTCCCTCGAGTGCTCTGCTTTGGATATTGACCTAGCCGAGACGAGATCCCCGACGGTGGACAAAGTTCAGCAGAACCGTTGGGGCGCGAGCATCTTTTGGGACTTGAAGAATAAGTTACGCTCTTCGTTGCGGAAGCCGAAGAGCGCGGAAAAGCTGGGCAAGGAGTTCGATAAGCTCCCGGAAATGCCAAGGACGACGCTAAACATTGAGGAATACAAGAAAAAGTATCAGGATGATGCGGAACTGGAGCAGCTTTTCCAATCACTTTGCAATGCCGAGTTTCCGGCGCAAAGTCCAACGGGGAAATTAATCGAGCAAATCAAGGAACAGATACACGTTAAAAAGCAGTTGAAAAAAGCCCTAGCAATTGGTCGAACATCCGCGGAGTTCCAGTGCTCTGGACAGCTAGTTGAGGCAGAACGATTGCTGCTGCTATCATCTTTACGAGAAATAGCTGCAAAAAGAGAACTGAGGGATATAACTCGCAATAAGATGGCAGATAGTGACCGAAAGGTTGACTTCGTGACGGTAACAAACTTCCAATTTTCGTTGGGTGAACGAGCCATAAACGACACCTTGTTTGACTATTTCTACGTAGTGGTTTGTTCCTATAAGAACCAGATCCACGTGACACAGGCTGTCCAACAGTATAAGAATCGTGTTTACATAATGAACAGTAACATCACGTTTCATGATCTGGAGGACGGATACGAAATTAAGGTGGAAATCTTCGCTCTCAGAATGAGAAAAAACTCAGCCTATACCAACAGCCCACGAAAAGACAAAAAATCTCCCATCAAGACGAAGCTACGCCAGCAAATCAAGAAACTCTCGTCGAGTCGTCCTAGTTCTCCGCCGTGTTTGGATTTCGACAACGAATTCTCTCGCTTCAAATCCCAGGGATCGGTATCCATAACCGCGTCCAACATACAACCCTCGGGTTCCGCTAATCTCCAACAAGATTCTACTGTATTCAATTCCACGTACCGTCCTATTACGAACAACTTCCAACAAACCATACGACAGCACGGCAATCAGAATGTCTTTCTTGTGGAGAGCTCCAAGTTTTTGATGCTTGACGAAATGAACTACAACTCCAACCTGCTCGGAAGCATTGAGATGACCATCAAAACTGAGGTCCTATTCGCCAACCCCACCGTGAGTGGGTTCTTGACGGTAGGGGAGCGGAAAGACGACAGGCTCGATTGGAACCGCAAGTGGTGCAAAGTTAATGGGTTCGAGCTAGAGTTCTACAATTACCCTCAGGAGAGCCAGGGAAATGTAAGTTTGATTGTATACCGATAACAAATTTTCGCCATATTTTAAACTTATGCATTCATCTTCACAGATACCGACACTCGTGATAGATTTGAAGAAGTGTATCAACAAAACGGTGGGGCATGTCGGAAGATCAACATGCTCACGACCTCGTACGTTCCAGATAAAAGTACACGACGGGGATGATTCCGAGTGCTACGATGCTGATCTTTACGCGAAGATCTGTCGCTTCCAGGATATTTTGGAACACGAATACCACCCCCGACGGTCGTCCTGGAGTGATACCAAGAGTTATCTACTATCCGCCGATACAGTGCAAGAGCTGAACACATGGCTCAGGGAGCTGAATCGTGCTGTTTCGTTTCTGAACACGTGGCGAGTTTGAGATTCGACCATTTGTGTTCATCGCAACAGTTGGGAAGATAGTTTAGTTAAGCTCTTGTTACTTACTTGTAGGAAAATAGTTATAGTCGCAGTGACACAATATGCCTCAAATTGCTGGCAAATGATGTGAATTTTAAAATAAGTATCTTTTTTTTATTTATGGGCACATTATTAGTTTCTCTTTTTTTATCGTCCGATGGTTAGATACAGCTTGAAAATTTCAAAACTCGCGAATGCAGTGATACTACGTCAATTTTTTTTGTAAATACTATGTTAAGGTCCACAAAAACAAAGTGTAGCTCGTAGGGAATTCGCTGAATATTCTGATGTTGTTAAAATGAAAAAGTAGTAAAAAACAATATGTATTTTTCCAACTAGCAATAATCGCACCTCAGATCAACTCATTAGTTACGCTACCCCCACTTCGCAAAGCTTGTTCTTTTTTACAATATGAAAAACCCGTTCATACCGTTGAAATAAAATGATTGGTTAAAATTATAATCTGTAATGATTTTTTGATGTATTTTAATGATGTTGATGGTCCCGCCTTCTTCCCCTACAGAGGTTTCGATGAAGACGAGTTATCTGAAAGATAATAATAAATAAAGTTCAAAAAATTGCAATGTCAAAAGACAAGCCAATACTCAGTCATGTCCGCCACAGAGCCGATACGTTCCCGACGAGGCCCTTGCAGCCAAGTGGTCCACCAGAGCACAAGTTCAACCGCCGGGCTTGTTTTGGATTGACTATGAATATCCTCATTCAGAGAAATCGAGAAAATTTCTTTAACCCTCCTGTACTCGCGTGCAAAATCATAACACGTATACTCGCGCACGGTGTCGCAGACCGAAAATTGAACTTCTCTGTAATGTTGCCATTGTGTATTTTCCAGGCATTATTGGCATTTATTTGAAGAAGAGGGTATTATTAAATGAAAAAACTCCAAAAAATATGTTTTCTTCGTCTTTATTATGTTTTAACCCATTTTATGCCAAGCGTTCGAAAAATCAACAGCAACTTTGATAATTTTTCATGTATTTGGAAAGCAACCATATGGTAATGTTTTTGCACTAAGAGATAGCTTAATTTATTAGCTACCACTTACCATCGATTTCATTCAATTTTGTGTAACTTTTTTGGGTAATAAATTCGATTTAAAGCAAGTATGTTTGAAAGTTGTTTTCAATTTCAATTAAAAAACCCAATAACATACAAAAATATGTGAACTTTTCTACAGTATTACTTTGACAATAGGACATACATTGTGATATAGGACGAAACTCATTCGATTAAGCCTCCTCCAGGAAAGTAACAGTCGGGGAAATTGAGTGTTCGAAAAATCGAACATTGGCCAAAACGAACAAGTTTTTCTGCTGAATCCACATCAACACATCTAACCTCCGCAACGCACTTTGATTTGTTTATTTTGGAAGACGGAAGGTTTTTCATGTATTCTTGCTTTTTCAATTGTGAATGTTTGCAAATATCGATTAATTTAGCAAATATTATTGAAAACCTGTATGATTTGTTGTCCTTAATAACCGTAGGTTATGACGGCCCGTGGAATTTCGTTTTCCGCCATACCGAATAATAACCTCCCAACCCTCTATGCCATTGTTTTTTCGTACTATTTTGGTACTTTGCAGGTAATTTTGAAGCATTTACATTTCTCCACAACCAACTATAAAAAAAAGGCATATGCTTTCGTTTGAAAGAAACACCCTGCCAGTAATAAGTTAAAATTACATGAAATAAGAAATGCCACATCTCACCTTCTTCTTCTTGAATGGCGTTAACGTTCTCTGTGGAACTTTTGCCGTCTCAACGAATGCATTAACTAGCGTCATTTATTAATACTTAGTTGAGATTTCTTAAGCCAAATAATAACACGCCTTCAATGTATTCCGAGGGGCAAGCTCTAGAATACGCGTGACCACAGTGCAAGTCGAAGGAAATTTCTCTGACGAAAAATCCTCCGGCCAGAACGGGAATCTAACCCGAACACCCGGCATGATAATGTGAGACACTAACCACTCGGCCACGGGTGCACATCTCACCTTAGGTGGATTAATTCAGGTTTATACTTAGAGACATCCATTCTCCTGTGCTTGTTCTTCCCGAAATGCAAAATTGATGCATTTATGAATACCGTATATTTGCTAATTGAAGTGACTTTTTGTTCGCAGTATGTTTGTACTTGTCAAAAAAAGTGCGGGTTTCGGCCAATGTTCGATTTTTCGAACAATCATTTTCCAGAAAATGGAAGATGGGAAAAAAATTATTCTTGAACATTGGTGTTCCTTTAGCGTTAATAATCGAAATTACACCAATGGCTTTCGTCAGAAAAATAATTTTTACAGCTTGGTCGTTAATGGGTTAATAGATCATCTAATTCAGCCTCCTCAAAACAGTAATTGTTGATACTCCAACACAAATAACGAAATTCAAATTTTTTCTGTTTTTAATTAAATGCAAGCAACTGAATATAATTCATGGAAATATAAAGAGCTATAAAATAACATAAAAACGTATTAATCGATTGTGGTTCCATTGGAGTTAGAATCAGAACATAGCATAACTGCATGCTTGAAACAAACATATTTTTTACATTCCATGCAGTTGATGCGGGTTTTTCGGGTCTTTTATTGAAGAGAAGAATGTATAACGGCCTTCTAGATAATCACCAGACGATGAAGGTTCTGGAATATAAAGTTTGTATATTTCTAAAATTCTTTGTCTCTGTATTCTTGGTAAACTAAGAATTAATACCTTTTTTTAGATGAGACATAAAAAGATTATATAAAAGGATTTCTAGGAACTTCCTTTTCTTCTTCTTGTTATCTTCTCGATATTGTTCATTATAAAAAAATTTCCCGGAACTGTAACTGTTAAAAATTACCATAAGCCACCGATTAGTTTATAGTTTACTGTTTACAATTCTTCCACAAGTGAAATTCTTTCACAAGTGTGTATATGTATGACCATTATATTTCTCGAAAAACTATACGAGTGTCATTTATACGAGGGTCACTATTTATATTTCGGGAATAGGACAAAAACAAATAGTTAAGTTACGAATATATTTTTATTTTTTTTTTCAAAGTACTCGCCACGATGATCGATACACTTTTGCATGCGCTTAAACCAATTTTCAAAGCATTTATTCCCCAAAAATCAAATTAAGTTGATTGACGCACTCTTGTTCAGTTCCATTTTTTTGCCGAGACCAAACTTTCAACTAAATATAAAATAAACAAATAGCGTCCGTATGACAAAATGTTCTGAGTACGTATATCGTCAAAAATGTCAAACTTTACGATGGAACCGTCAGATGGACTCACATGACATCAGTGTTGCCAATTCCCGAAATATAAATAGTGACCCTCGTATTTTGCTTTTGAACGTATGAATCTAACGATGAATATATCGACGAATAGTTAATATATGGATCCGTTCAATTCAATTACAAAAGGGACTGAAATCAAATAAGAATAGTCCGGTAATGATTTTATGCATTATATTCAATAGAAATGGCACACGTCCCCTTTGTACCAACACATGCGATACGCTAAACGATGACGAACGACGAATAACGAAGCTAGAGAGAATCGCTAAGTCGTAGTGTTGATAAAATGAACGAATTATTGATTTCTCGGTCTGACTGACCAATGCGCGAGTATAGGAGTGTTAAGAAAAATTCCTAGACCGGCACATAAAAAACTTTCAATTTAATAGGCTTGTTCTGTCACGCAGTGTACGAAATTCGTGTCGGTACAATTACTGAACCCACTTTAGCTATAATTATTGTTTAATGTTCGCTATAAAGCGGCCTTACACGATCAGTAGCATTGACATTATCAGTAATGGCAATACTAGCAACACACACTCCATTCGGCATTATCATTATTCTTCAGTTCCTTCCCTGATCTCATCGGAGAAGGACATGTTTTTCTTTCGCTGCAGAGTGGAAAGGAAGTATCAAGTTTTTTTTCTATTACTCTTTTGCTACCTATTTTTAAAAAATTGTGTTTTACAGGTATACATACTCGCCAGCACTCAGGATCTAAACAGGGCACCCATCGACTACCTGGACTGACATCGTCACCGGCTTACAGTCAGCTACCCAGCTTGTTGGAGTTACTCTTCGAAAACAGGTAGGCTAAGTTCTGCTTTTTGCTACCCTTTTTTGCTTTTCCTTCCTGTTTTTATCGTCCTCATTAACAAGATATTAATTTCTTGCTTTCACAATGGAAGTGGATGTTACTAAACACCACAGTCCCTCTGCCCCTCCCATTCCTAATAATTAATCAACTATCCCGGAGCCGGGGAACCCCGATCCACCATCAAAAACAGCTCCTCGGATTAAGTCCTATCCTGAAGATTCCGATGGACCGTACAATGTTTATTTTCGCCCCCGTCAGAAAGCTTTGAGAATTTTGACAATAGCCAGAGAACTCAAAAAGAATTTCAGCACGGTCGATTCGATAAAACTAATTAGACAGAACAAGCTTCGCGTGGTTGTCAAAGACCGCAAGCAAGCCACTGAGATAACGCAATGCAAACTTTTTACGGAGGAATATTTTGTTTATATTCCTTCAAAAGACGTTGAAATTGATGGTGTCATCACCGACCCTAGTCTAACGTGTGATGAAATATTACACGAAGGAAAAGGTCGATTCAAGAATGCCAATATTGATCATCTGAAGATACTTGCTTGCAAGAAATTGCATTCGGTATCTCATTCCGAAAAAGGGAAAGAGTACTTCGAATCAGGCTCGTTTCGAGTAACCTTTCCCGGAAAAGCTCTTCCACAATTTTTGGAAATTGAAAAGGTTTTGATTCCGGTGCGCCTTTACGTACCTAAAGTGATGAGCTGTATGAAATGCAAGCAATTTGGGCATACAGACTCCCACTGCAGCAACAAGATACGTTGTGCAAAATGTGGGGGGATGCATGAGGATAAATCATGCTCTGAAGATGCCGATAACTGCATTTTCTGCAAAGGAGAAGTTCACGATCTTTCGTGAATCGCGGGAGGCAAAAGTTAAGAACTCTCTCAAACAACGATCCAAGACGACCTATGCTGAAATGCTCAAAAGGGCTGTGGCAAAAGAGACCCCTAATCCTGGAACACAAGAGAACCCTTATGCAATTCTGCCAACCGATGATTGTGAAAATTTTACTTCCATTGAAGAAGCATTCATGTCAATACCGGGAGGCTCAAGAAAAAGAAAAATTTCTGCTCCTCTTACTCCTCCAACTCCTCGTAAGAAGCAAGAAAACTTTAAACCAACTGAGAAATCCTCTGGAAGTGATAAATAGCTTTCTTAGGTACACACTCGAATATCCTTTTAGTATGCATTATCTTAAAGGGAAAGTAAAGTGAAAGGTCCAATAGATTTTGTACAGTGTACCTCAGTCGAAATGCCGATTAGGCAGTCAGGTTCTATTGTAACAAACAATATTGTTCTATTTAACAAATGTCTTTTGTTTACGTCTGGCATTTAAAAAGACGATCGAATAAAGAATTCTCTCTCTGTTTTTGGAAGTTGAAGTGGACACTACTTATTATATTACCCCGAACGAAGGACATTTCACGCGCAGCAGTGAAAGGTGAGGCAGGGCAACTCATAGAATCAATCGGAATTAGTGCTGTGAATTACCCGTTAGCCTGGCAAGCTTTAGTCAACAGGTATGCTAACAAGTACCTGTTGAAAAAACGGCATTTGCAAGCAATACTGGAAGTTCCACCTGTCAAGAAAGAAACTTCAGCGTCCTTACACGGAATTGTCGATGACTTCGAACGGCATTCAAAGATATTGAGACAAATTGGTGAACCAGGTGATTCCTGGAGCACAATCTTGGAACATGTACTGTGTAGTCGACTACCGGACGAATCTCTGAAAACATGTGAAGACTATGCATCCACTATTGAGGAGCCTACGTACAACGTTCTCGTTGAGTTTTTATAGTACCGTATCCGCGTTTTGGATTCCATCTCCGTGAATCACACCCACTCACCAACTTCTTACGTCACGACAACAAATGTTTCAACAGCACGAAGGTCTTCCAATCCTAGTCGCAAAATTGAAAATTTCGAGTTATTGATTACATTTGGTTAACCATTATGTAAGCTATATACCACTTTTATCAGATTTGGAAAATCACGCATACAGCAGGAATAACGGATCGAAATTGTTATGATTGATCAACGAAAATCCCTCATAGTGTGCAGTCAGAGTGGACCATGTATCATTTACCATGGCGAAATGGCTCTATACCATGTGCAGACAGAGTGGACCATGTGACAATCATTTGTATATTGAATTCAAACAACAAAACATTTTCTTTGAGCTAAAAGGTACCTTGTCGAAATGGGCTTGAACCCGTTAGTATAAAATGTATACATTCTGAGTATATTGAAAAATAAACTTGGTCCACTCCGACTGAACGGATCAGTGAAAAATGCTGGTCTTCAGTGTGAATGATCGCAAAATGTACTATTTCAGAATACGATGTAGCGATGACAATGAATTCAAATTGGACGATTCTATTGACGAATACTGTCTAAGATGATTAAAAATGGGAATTCAACACGTTTGCCGTGCAATCATATTCATGCCAGCAGTAGATGGCAGAGACTATTATGCTGAAAGCAAACAAATGTTTTTGCAGTTCCAAACTCACACTCCTTCTCGCTCTAATTTTCAAAGCAGAATGGCACACTTTGACTCACAACTGTTAACTGATTGAGAAATATTTAGAAATTGTTCAGTCATAGTGAACCAACTCTCAAAAAATGCTTCATTTGGTTCAGTCAGAGTGGACCATGCACGTTACGGCCAAATAACTGCCTTTTTTGGCATGATACTTGATGTTTTTTAAAACTATCATACGTAAAAGTATTGTCAGAGAGTAGCCAACATTTCTGAGAACAATATTGAACGAAAAAATTAAATGCTTTGAAAATTGCAGAGCACTAAACTTTATGTTCGTTTTTCTTGAAATCCTAAAAATGTCATATGGTCCGGTCTGATTTAACACCGACCAAATGTTTCTATGGTGGTTTGACACACCTATCTCTACTGCCACACAAATGAAAGACAATCTTCTGCATAACTCGAAAACAAATCAAGCAAATGGAGCCAAATTTGGGATGTCAGGGTTTCTGGGTACGAGAAATGTTTCTATGAAAATATGACATCCCTCCCACCTCTGGAATGGAGAGGAGGGGGGGCGGTGTGCCATAAACATAGTACACATATTCCAACCAAACATGACGATTGAAAATTTTCGGAAAACTCTAAAGAAAATGAGAAAATTTGCGATAATTCAATCCCCATATGTTCTACAATTTCATAGTGACAAGGGTTGTTAGTCCATTTGATATTTGCGGTAACGAAATTTATCTCTGTTCGAAAGTGGAAATGAATTTTGATGTGATAAAACTCACTCCTATAGCTTCTTCTATCTATATAAATAAAAATGGATCGCCGAATGTGTTGATAAGAAACTCGAGGAAGGAATTGTCCGATTTAGGGCTGTCTTTATTCTATCATATTTTCGGTATCAAACATTTATTCCATGTAACGGAGAAAGATGTTATTTGCAAGTGGTTGAAAAATCTTGAACGAGAATTGTGTCTGAAAATAATCTGATATTATAATGACGAGTTTGGTAGAAGTACTAGGAATTTTCTAGTATAAGGTAATTTTAAAGGGTAGATTAGAAGATCAATCAATGAACAGTTCTGCGATTGGACCCATGAACGGGCGCTTAGTAAGAAAACGTGGATGTGATAACGAAAAATAAATTTTGGGCGGAACGAAGTTTGCCGGGTCAGCTAGTAACATACATATTTTTTATTTTGTTCAACAGAAAGAGAGCAAAACCATACTCATTAAAATAGGTTTGTTCCTAATAATTGATTTAACTTACTCTACCACAAATGTAACATAAGTAAATAGCTACCATGGATCAACTCAGCACAGCTTATGGCATCAGAGCTTCAAGTAGTCGTGGTTTGCTGGAAAGGCAATGAGATCATTTCGATTCACGATCGACAAAGATTCGTTTGATTATAATTCGAGCAGTTGGCTAACAGTTTGAATCAAGATGATCATAAAAATCATTTCCGTGCATTAAAATCCATATTTTGCAAAGTTGTGGCTGCTGCTGCCTCCTAGTTATTGTTTTTCAACGATTGATTAAGTAGCACTATGTTTCAAAACAGGAATGTGTTTGTGTGTGTGTGACTATCTTTTGTATGGAATTTGATACCTAACAGCTATAATATTATTTAGTAGTTGTTCTAGTAGCTATTTGGAAAACGCTTAGCATTTTAAATTTTATCGTTCTTGAAATCTGCTGGTAGAAGAAGGGCACTTGTATTCTAAAACTATCTGAGATTCGCTGTTTCCAGCTAAAAATATATTACACTTAGGCAAAAATCACTTCGATTTGGAAAATTAAACTGAGAAAGCGTAGAGCATAAAACTACGTTTATTCTCCGCGAATATTGTTTTCTTCCCTATGTTTATTTCTGATACATAAAAAATCTTTAACAACTACAACATGAATAAAGATCCGATATGCTTTCGGGCTTGAATATGCGCTGTTGATGAACGCATTTTTGTAGGAACAAAAATTTGGCTTTAAATTTAGAAATATAGAAATTTTTCGGCGACCGAGAATTTTGATCGAACATCTAAAAAAAATCATCAATCGTATCTTAGAGATACAACTCGCGTTTGTATGGAGTAAACGTAGTTTTGTGCACAACCTAACTGTTATTGCACAAATATTTTTTAAATTTATATACGAGAGAACGGTTTCAAATTCTCCACTCTTTTAAAAACTTAACAACACGATTCAACTCGTTGAGCCACATTTGCAGCTCGTTCGGTGTATCGACTGAAAGGAGATACATCTTAGTGTTATCACATGATTGCGGCTGCTGGTTGCTGCTACCGCCATTATTTTGATTGTGCTGATGAGAATCAGAGTCTTTGTAGCTGCTGATACCGCTGCTACTGCAGCTACCGGTACCTTTCGGAAAAACATCTATCCGGAATGTGCGAGGTCGCGAGCATGTTGCACGATCTGCCAAATCCACCTCATCACTGTTGCATTTGGTCAGATCAATTTGAAGCGTCGGTAGCTGAAAGATAAAGCAGTGATGAAGAAAAACATTTAGGGTTATATTAATTGTAGTTTACGATACCTTTTCCTGACACTCTTGAGGATAGTTCCAAAACTCCAGCACAAACCCATTCGCTTTGCACCACTTTCTGCTCCAATCGATGGTACTGTTCTGACACTGTCCCACAGTTAGGAAACCACTGATGTCGGAGTTGACAAACACAACCTCGCTCTTGATGCTCATTCCGATACCGCCAACCAGATTCGAATAGTAAACCACCGAATCTAGTTTGAAATATTTGAAGTCTTCAACCAAATAAACATTACGATCGCCCTGGCGTCGCACCATCTGTTGGAAGTTGCTGGATGCCGAGAGCACCGGAGAATGGTGGCGTCGATTTTCCTGCTGTGTCTCGGCACTACTCGGCGGCTGATGACTGACACCATTCGAAGGACACAAGCTAGACGCTGAAAGCGTTATGAAACCTTGTGACTTGAAGCGGGAGAATTGGTGGGTGAAATCGGTGCTCTGGGGCGAGTTTGGTCTGCTGTTGGTGAGGAGTTTGACCGGATTACGGAACATAGACGAAGTTGAAACAGAGCTATGATTGATTTTGTTGTTCTAAAACATCATAAAAAATATGTTAATATTCGTAAACAGTTTTGTTTTTATTTCTATGTACAGACAAACCTACCTTACTAGAGGGTTGTTTGCCCTCCGAACCATAGCCTCGATTTTTTCGCAGTCTCAGTACGAACACCTCCACTCGGATCTTGTAATCTGCATCCAAATTTTTAAACTTAATTTCACAGTTTCGGAAACTCACCCGATCTCCGAATCGTTCTTTCGACATTGTAGATTTAACCTGATTTTTGTAAGAACACACGACCACATAAAAGTAATTGAACAACATATCCGTGACGGCAGTTTCCTTCAGTGGAAACTCTAGATGGTTCAACGCGACCAGGCCTATCTGTCGGTCGTCATTTTGTGTCGTCGCTGGATTCGTATTACTATCAATGACGCTTCTCAGCTCATTTCGGGCCGCCGTTTCCTTCAACGTTGAAAGCAACAGAAGCCTTTCCGCCTCAATCAGTTCGGATGAGCACTCGAATTCACGTGTATTCCGACAGATTGACAGGGCCTGTTTTAGTTGTTTTTTAATATCAATTTGTGACTCGATTTGCTTGACCAACTCGACCAGATGCTTGTTGCCCTGTTCCTGAAGCGCACCGGAATTATTGAGCGATTGATAAATCTCTTCCGATGTGGTTTCATCATCGTATTTCCTCCGATACTCGTCCGGATCGAATGCGACTCCACGGCTGCTCGTTTCCCACGTGTTTTTCGGTTTTTCGTCGAACTGTTTCGCGTTCTTTCGATGTTCGTTCTTAAAATAATGTTTACTTTTTCGAAACGACGTCCTCAACTTATCCCTGAAGCTTCGATAAATATCGCTCCCATTCATTCGCATTCTTCCGGATAGCGGTGTGCTGTTGACCGGTGATGCACTCGACAGGGAGTAATCGAGTGCCGTACGCATCAGCTCAGAAACATCAACAGTTCGGTCCTGCTTATCAGTACCATTCTTGCCGTTGGTGCCTACTCCCGTTTTGTTACGGCGTGGAGGAGTGAGCGGTCGGAAATCAACCGTGTCGTAACCCGTTATGAACGCTTCCGATTCCGTGTCGATTGTGTCGATCTCCGAGATGGAAATACGCTCCCGCAGAGATGTAAACAAGTCGTCCAGACCGTTGTCGTCGTATTTTGCAAGCGAATCGACCTGTGGGAGAATCATAGAAAATAGTGTTCAATAAACATGAAAAGAGGATTCTATCAGCATACGAGTAATGAACGTATTCCTACTAGTTACCTCAAGAGGAAAAGTCAGTCTAAGTCAATAATTTGTACAGATAACCAAATGAATGTTACTCGGCATTCAAGAGATTATTCTCGTTGTTATTGAACTGGATTCTCGAAGACATCACATTGGCAATGGGCCCGGAAGCTCTAGCAGCGCACTACAACGTGTAGATGAGGTAAAAAAAACGAATATATGACAATAAATGAGACGAGTGGCGCAAGTACAGCCGGAAAGGACATTTGCAAGCAGTATGCGATTTCCAAAGAGTCTTTGTCATGGTTGAGGAAACGCAATCGAGGAATATTGAAGGCATAGGAGACCTGTTTCACGGAATAAATCGCCGCAGAAGATCGCTGGAACAGAAACAACCACTCAGAAAAAGTGTAGTAGGCTAGAAATATTGTGGCGCGGTATTGTATTTCAAAACAAAAATCAACCCGGACAAACGTAATGCACCAGGCAAAAGTATGTCGTCCGACGATGCTAATGGCTCGTATCCTATGTTTCAAACTAACCGTACAATCAGTGGAACACAGGTTTGCGTGCATGACACGGGTCGGCGGGTCGGTGGTGCACTCGGATCGCGTCATCTTGGCGGCTTGGGCCGCCTCGATTCCTTTACTTTGATACCTTTCATTACATTGACCTCAGAATAAATTTCGAAAAACAAGAAAATAAATTTATAATACAAATGGAGACATTTATACACATGACCTTTATCCCGCGCCACTATATTTAAACCTACTACACTTTTTCTAAGCGATTGTTTCTGTTTCAGTTGTTTACTGCTGCTTTTAGAAAATCCTGATTTTCGGTGATCTTTCGTTTTTCAAAAAAACTCAAATTTTTACGTCTGTGACGCTAATAAATGAAGTTCGAATGAGCATATATTTTGCAAAGGGTATATTATTGTGCAAATCAACATTTCGCAGCAAGTTCCGAATGAAAAATCGAGATAACTATTTTTTCTTGGTACCCAAAACCATACTTTTCGTTTCGCATTCCGAAAAAAGGCCCAGAGTGTTGATTTTTGACATTTTTTGGAGATGACACTGGATCTCGACGTTTCATGCAATTTTAAGACATTTGGCATACATTTTTTTTTCGAAAACCCCGATTTCCTTTCCCCCCTTGGGTGATTTTTAGATTTTCAAAAAACTCAAACTTTGACCGCTTTGTGCCACTCTCCCTTAAGTCCGATTGAGCTATTGGTAACTATTTGAAATTAAAGATGACCATTTTCATTGGCACCCTAATACACAGACTATGGGATTGTAATGTATAGCAAACAAATCTTAGAGAATGTTCGATTCGATTAGTATGCAAATCGTTAAAATCCGTTCGCAGCAGAAATAATTTTTAACGTTTACATTATTTCATAAAAACGTGACCTGTTTTCTGGTTTGGAACCCGTAATGAAAGACGTAGTTCTTCGTCAAAAGACAACACAACGATCCATCAAGATCGATCTTTTTCTAAAGATCGGTTGAACGCTATAATTGGTACGATGCAAAATGCACCATGAATTGCTGCTCTTCCTCCAGCCTCCAGCTTCCTCCAGGTTTATGCAATTTTTTAGACCGTTCACATGTACCGAATTCGAATATCTCAGTCCATATCTTAATTATATAGGAAGGTGACCGGAATAAATCGCCACAGTAAACAACTGCAACAGAAACAACCGCTTAGAAAAAGTGTAGTAGGCTAGAAATATTTGGCGCGGGAAAAACATCATGTGCCTCACATTTCTATTATAAATTTATTCTCTTGTTCTCGTTTTTCGAAATTTATTCTGAGGACAATGTAATGGGGACGAAGTCCCCATTTGGCGAGGATAAGGAATCGAGGCGGCCCATGCCGCCAAGATGACGCAATCCGAGTCCACCGCCGACCCGCCGTCGGAAGCGGCGGTGTCTCGCACGCAAACCTGGGATCCACTGATTGCCCGGTTAGTTTGAAACATAGGATACGATCCTTTAGCAATGTCCGACCGAGCTCTAGCGAGCGTCGGACGGTATACGTCTGCCCGGGGCGTTACGTTTGCCTGGGGCGATACGTTTGCCCGGTTAATTCTTGTTTTGAAATACAATACCGCGCCACAATATTTATAGCCTACTACACATTTTATAAGCGGTGGTTTCTGTTGCAGTCGTTTTCTGTGGCGATTTATTCCGGGAACCATATAGGAAGGAGCTGCGTGAAAATGTGGGTGGCACTGTTCACCTGTCTCATTCACCATAGAGGTGGCTGGAAACGGATGATTCGTGCAGTTAAATCAGCCATGAATTAACAGTTCGGCTGAAAAGTTCTAAGGTTGACCTCTAGATGGAGCCTCTTGCAAAAATCTACCTGACTATCACAAAGCACCATCATTCAATGGATACGTGTCAAAATTTGACAACAATAGGTCGATTGGTTCGTGAGTTCCATAATTGAGAGTGAAGCAACTTTTGTTATTGTGTAAAAAATGGAAAAATCAAAAATCAATTAAAACAATGGCAAAATTGCATGAATTGGGCTTCGAATTGCTTCCGCATCCAACGTATTCTCCAGATCTGGCCCCCAGCGACTATTTTTTGTTCGCAGACCTAAAGAAATTCCCGCTGGCAAGAAATTTAAGACCGATGATGAAGTGATTACCGAAACTGAGGCCTATTTTGGAAAAAAAAACCGAAAGAGTACTATAAAAATGGTATCGAAAAGCTGCAAGATCGCTATAATCACTGTATCGCCCTCGAAGCCAATTATGTTGAATAATAAAGTTGAATTTTGCAAAAACAAAATAGTTTTACTGTGTTACCTTATAAACTTTTCAGTCGATCTGTTATGTTCCAGAGGCTAAAGGGTGTGTCACATCAAATTGCATCACGGAAAAAACGCTGTAGAAATTCGCCCAGTAGACCGATCCTTTTGAAAATTTTAGACAGTAAAATAAAAACTATTAAACAACTTTTAGCATTTTCTTTTTATTCATACTTCGAGTCCAAGCCCGTATGCTCGCACCTTCCTCTTTACACCGTCCATAAGGTTCTGTACAACGTCAGGTTGTAGTTTTTTTTAAACAGAAATCCATTTTCTCTTGAAGTCCGCCTCCGATTTGACAACTTTTGGGTTCTTCCGGAGGGCCTGCTTCATAATCGCCCAATATTTCTCTATTGGGCGAAGCTCCGGCGCGTTGGGCGGGTTCATTTCCTTTGGCACGAAGGTGACCCCGTTGGCTTCGTACCACTCCAACACGTCCTTTGAATAGTGGCACGAAGCGAGATCCGGCCAGAAGATGGTCGGTCCCTCGTGCTGCTTCAATAGTGGTAGTAAGCGCTTCTGTAGGCACTCCTTAAGGTAAACCTGCCCGTTTACCGTGCCGGTCATCACGAAGGGGGCGCTCCGCTTTCCGCAAGAGCAGTTCGCTTGCCACACCATGTACTTTTTGGCAAACTTGGATAGTTTCTGCTTGCGAATCTCCTCCGGAACGCTGAATTTGTCCTCTGCGGAGAAGAACAACAGGCCCGGCAGCTGACGAAAGTCCGCTTTGACGTAGGTTTCGTCGTCCATTACCAGGCAATGCGGCTTCGTCAGCATTTCGGTGTACAGCTTCCGGGCTCGCGTCTTCCCCACCATGTTTTGCCTTTCGTCGCGGTTAGGCGCCTTCTGAACCTTGTATGTACGCAGGCCCTCCCGCTGCTTGGTCCGCTGGACGAATGAACATGACAAATTCAGCTTATTGGCGACATCCCGGACCGAACTTCTCGGATCACGTCTAAACTGCTTAACTACGCGCTTGTGATCTTTTTCACTGACGGAGCATCCATTTTTGCCGTTCTTCACCTTCCGGTCGATGGTTAGGTTCTCGAAGTATCGTTTTAGTACTCTGCTGACCGTGGATTGGACGATTCCCAGCATCTTACCGATGTCCCGATGTGACAACTCCGGATTCTCGAAATGAGTGCACAGGATTAATTCACGACGCTCTTTTTCGTTCGACGACATTTTTCCAAATTTACGAAAAATTGACAGTGAAGCATGGCCAACGTGATCTATACACTCTTATCTGAATATAAGCGAAAGCTGAAGATATAATTCCTAAAAATTAAATTTCTACAGTGTTTTTTCCGTGATGCAATTTGATGTGACACACCCTTTAGACAGTTGAACGAAGAGTCATTTCATACGTTATTGACTGGAGCAGAACCGATGCTCAATTTCAATCAATTGATTTTAATACCAAAAATCAGTGGAAGAATCGCTAATCCCGAATCATTCTCTTCTGCTTAATTCGAAGATCACTTGTCAGTCGATGAAGACCCCGGTACAAGAAGGTATTGCACTGAAGAGTAGCTGAAACCTTATTCAGAATGTTCTGGATTGATTTTGGAATCGTTGAGTTAAAAAGTATTTACCAACAATCTCACTGAGAACTAGGTCTTCTAAAAGAGGTCCGAAAATTGGGTATAACATGTATAACGATAGAGGAGAAATGGTGAATGTGAAGAAAGTTGTAAAAAAAAATCACAGGAGGACGATTAGTTGTGGTTAGTTGCTCCATATAGGAGTTTTGTCTAGGAATTGTCCTTGGGTGATGTGTAAATATGCGGGAATATCGATTGGTGTTTTCCCCGCCGTTGAGATGTAATTATCTACAGCAAATCTATAGGTTACATTTGGGAATAAATAAGAGTAAAAGTATGCAAGTATGCCCCAAAATTGTATTCGTGTCTTCGCCGCCAAAGGCAAAGCTGATATCGTGACATCCACCGCCCTCTCTCAATGGGTAGAAGTTTTGCCAAATAAAAATTTGCAATGCCAGATTTATGACTGAGAAGTTGGTAGAATGCAGAGCGCGATTTGGAATCTATATAAATAAAAATGGAATGCCAAATATGTTGCTAAGCGCAAAATCCGAAGAATGAATGGTCCGATTTGAGCCGTTTTTATTTTGTTGTATTTGTTTCTGCCCGTTGATCAATGTCATAGTGAGAAAAAAAATAAGAAATGTTTGAAAAACTTTAAAAGTTCGAAAAAAATAATTCTCATGCTAAAAAAAATAAAATAACAATGACATTGTTGTTAGTCCATTTGGATTTCGCGTTTGCGAAATTAAGCCTCGTGTTCCGTTAGTGAGAAACGAAAACGATTCTCAGGTGGAAAATAAAAATTATGAATGAAAATTTACTTTTCTGTATCAAACATGTATTCCGTGTAATCGTGTTATTTGCAAGTGAAACAAGAATCTTGAGCGATTATGTCTGAAAATAAATTTATATTAAAGTGGTGAGTTTTGGAAGT
Organism: Toxorhynchites rutilus septentrionalis; assembly: GCF_029784135.1. NCBI lineage: Eukaryota > Metazoa > Arthropoda > Insecta > Diptera > Culicidae > Toxorhynchites > Toxorhynchites rutilus. The sequence continues at coordinate 271,785,720 of NC_073745.1, forward strand.
TAGAAGTAATATGAAATTTATAGTAAATGGAAATAGTAACGAACCAAATGGAAATTGTAAAGATCAATGAATGGAGAGTTCTGCGATTGAACCCACGACCATTCGCTTCATAGGAAAACGTGGATGTTCGAAAGAATTTATATCAAATAAATAATTTTGGGCGGGATGAAATTCTCCGGGTCAGCTAGTATTTCATAAAATTGATAGCGACAATTGTGCACAGTTTGTATCTTCAAAGATTCGTAAGTTTTTAGTAGCGAATGCTCAAACTTGACAAGTTCGGTCATTCTTCCACATCCTTCCATGGTGCAGCTGAAGAACTGGTATAATCAATCAAATCATTAATTTTGAAGTCGCGGGAAACCAAGGTGTGAATGGTTTGGTAGCTAATTTCTTGAGAAAGGCTGCTCATTATTCCTCCTGATTTTCGTCAGCCATGATGATGCTAGGTAGGAATATTAGAATGTTTTTGGATTTAATGAGCCTTTGTTCCCAGCCGGTCTGGAATTAAAGCAGGATAGTCAGAAACATAATTGAGTGGTTAGAAATAGAGTTATCGTTCGTGATTATACTAATTCAGCAAGGAAGCAGAAGACATATACTTCCGAATTACGTGTGTTCCTAGCGGAAGAATCACCCATGAAGGTAGATCAGAAACTTTCTGTTGATGAAAATTAACAAAGCTTGATTGAGGTCGACAGCAGTTTTACAGCGTTTGTTGCGAATCCACAATCATCTAATCATTCTGCACCATTGAAAATTTCTGGCGATAAAGATGAAAGGCAAGTGGCAGTGGGGTTTGGAAGTGGTTGATGAAAAACAGAGAAATATGGATGGGAGAATTATTAAAAAATAACTGAATTTTCATTGTTTTAGTTTCTTTCAAATTTTTGTTGTTTAATCAACATTTGTTTTTAAAAATCTTCAAAAGCTTAATCTGGGGGATGTAAGTTGCGAATTGCTATCAGTGTACAAATAACCAACGCATCCCTAAATAATAGTAAATGTAACTAGATACAGAAGTCGATTTTTTCTAGAAGCGAATGAACTACGAAGTTTAAAGCCTCTTAAAGCCAAAAAGAAGAAGAAATCAATCCTTTGTACAAATAACAATCAAATAAATGTTATATTAACGTTATTATTGAACTTACCTCATCATCTGTATCAATGCAACCCAGTGGTGCTCTCCCAACCATTTCTGCTGCCACAGCCGATTCCAGCAGCTGTTCCTCACAAGTATACACTCCCCGTTCCATTGTGCCGCTATTGCTCCTTTGAATATTGCTACTAAATGCCCCATATCCCACCGAATTTCGCAGTGCTGTTTCACCTTTCTTCAGACCACTACCAACGTTTCCCATTCGCTTTCTTAGAACAACCTCCTCGTGCACCGCCCCGTCCCGATGTTCCTCCAAAGCGGGTGCCTCCTCCACGTCCTGCAAAACCGAGATATCATTGTCTTCATCCACGGGGTTTGAGTTACGTGGATCACCAGCAGCAGCTTCGCTGCTAGTGTCTTTAGTGAATAAGGAACGACGGGGTTTATTACTTGTGTCTGAAGGTGTTTGAGGACTCGATGGTTCGGCGTTCAGCTGCTTCTCATTATGAGATTTATTTTTGATCAGTGGCTTAGATGTTTTGTTAACCACCGCGTACAGCAGGTTAGGATCATTGTCTACCATCATGTAGCGCCGACCGCAGGATTCGCCACTGATAAATTCGTTTACAATGGTTTTGTTGTTTTTGGGTGAAATTTCCTGATATATGGGCTCGTGGTGTAAATCGGCGGCAACCTGAATCCGTCGTTGCAGATCGGGGCGATCCAAATATTCGCTGCTAGTGGACACGTGACGATTCCGTTGCGGGGAGTTTGCTGTGAACTTTCGGTATCTATTCAGACAAGCGTCGTCCAGGATGCGTTCCCGGGAGTTATTCAGTTCGGTTTCTACCACCTGCCGGACGTTGTTCAGAAAGTCTCCCATTCGGGCAACGTTATCCAGGTTCAAATCATCGTACGATTGAAAATCGCCGTGTTCTCGCGGAGAGGGTGCCAGCGGACTTTGCTTTGAGTTTTCGTTAGCTTTGAACAGCTTCTTCGGAGAAATCTTGAGATTCTTAAGTGTTTTCAGAAACTTGGAATCGTTGAGTTTCTGCTTGTTCTTGATCTTGCTTGTATCATCCTCGGATGCCATATCTGTGCCGGAAAAATTAAGCACAGTGCGCGCTGGAAGATCGGGCCGATAACCGTGCTCGCAACGGGCAGGAGCTGATTTTGCCTGGGTGAGATTGTTTCGCACCATATCGGATTTTTTGGGGCACGATCCACATCGCAAACGATCCGGCGTGTAGCCCAGATGTTTGTGGAGCTGTTTCTTGGTTGAATTCTCCGAGTCAAGATTCGAGTCCATCTCTTTCTTCTTCGGAGTCTGCTGATAACGCTGCTCTTTTTCCTTATAATTTTGTAAATTAATCTTCTTCTTGGATGCCTCAAAGAATGACTTGGTTCGACGGACCGCCGCCTTGCGGAAGGATTTTTTGCTAGCTTTGTCGTTGCATTTTTTACAGAGCATAGACTCTTCCGGGTCCGGCTCGTGGTCACTGCGCCTGCCATCGTCTAAAAAATGTTTCGATTCGGTTGTTCTTTCATTTTCCAGGAAATCCACCATCGTACTGCGTCTACGATCGGGACTTCGACGATTCCTTTCGCCTCGCTCGGAATCCAGAAACAGTTCGGTTCGTTTTCCTGCTTGCGGTAATTTCTTGTAGGGGGTACTTTTTATTTTCGAATTGGCTACAAATCGTTCAAAATCGGAATTCGAAGAACTCTTGCGTCGAGGAGTTTCGGGGGCATAATCTACAGTGTCTATGTCTAGTTTTGGCCCCAAAGGATTTTCTTTGCGATGACAGCAAGCAGTAGATTGAGGTGCTGCTCGCGAGTGAGAAGTCTTAATCAACCGTTTCCGAGTTTCGTCATCCGAATAGTGTAACATGCTGTAAATGTGGGGTGGTATAGCAGAATCATTAATCTTCTCCTTCGGAGCGACCCATCCGATATCGTGGGAACGCTTCTTTTCCTCGAACTTCCACCCAATCAAATCCTGATCAGAATCCAAATCTTCTAGCTTGGGACAGGAAGGTTTTTCCGTGGCGGACTTGCCCGAACTCTTGTCCGAGCTCGGCTGAACATCCCCGACCCATCCAACCTTGGCTTTCGAGCTCTTCCGGGAAGTGGCAAACGTACGCGGAGGTTTCTTGGGCCCATTGGTGTAATTCGATGTGGAAGAATCCGAAAAGCCTTCCGATTTGCATTGATCATGTCGGTCGAGTTTCTTCAGTCGCTTTGCCATCAATTTGCCAACGGGTCTCCCCGAATATCGCGGTGTGCCTTCCAGCTTGCCGAAAGACACTGTGGAATCGAACGATTCATCAGCATCAGCGGATGAAGGCTGCAGGGCAGAATCGCTCAAAACTTCGGTTGGGGCCGGGGCTGCCGTCCTGCGATTGATTCCATACAGCTTGTCGAAATGAATGGTCGAATCGAGTATCTCATTACAGAAATTATCATCAATTATCTTCTGTCGACTGATATGGGAATTCTCTAATTTCTGCTTCAGTTTCTGCTCGCTTTTGTGCTTCTGTTTCTTCTCCGTCTCTCGAACTTTACGGTGCTGTTTTATTTTGGCCTTATTCAGAATAACTGTTGAAGTAACCTGCATATCTTGCGTCATTTCTTGAATGATATTGATCATTGGTTCGTCTTCGTCATCGACAAACTCACGTCTAAAGACCTCTGGACTTTTGCGGTCCCTTTTTGTTTCGTGATTATATTTAGCATCTTCATCTTCGGAACAATTATCGTAACAGGAAGCTGGAGATTTCGAATAATTATTGCAATCTAAGTAGTCTTCACTCTCAGCGGTTATAAATTTATCGAGCAAAGATTGATCACTGTATATTTCAGTGATTCTAGAATCTTTCATAAAATCATGATCAGAACCTTCCTCCTCCTCCTCCTCCTCCTCACACTCGGTGGACGCTTCTTCTATTCGAGGCGATGGCGCCTGAGATTGCTCCTCCTCGTCCTCCGACGTACATTCCGGAACTTGCACGTGCACAGCCTTCATTTCGGGACCCGTTTTCAGCGGTCGCGTATCACAATGTTGTTCGGTAGTCTTATTGATAATATTAATCGTAATAGTAGCACCTCCCGCCGTCACCTTGTGACTTTCCCCCGTTCCAACCACCACTTCCGGCTCGTTTCTGCCCAAATTCTCCACGCTCACTACGTCCCGGCTAACCTCACTGAACGCGGAACTACTTCTAGCACTCCCCAGGCTGCTCACACTGCTCACACTCGCCGTATCGAAATCACTCGTTTCAGTCTCGTCTATGGGAATCCTCTTGCCACCGCCCTTCCCCAGCTCATACTTGGCCACCATCATCATGACTCGGCTTTCGGTACTATTATTGTTTCGATCGCGCCGCAGTTTCACCAACTCCAGAAAGCCAAAATCTAGTTCATCTGTGTGTTCATTCTGGACGAGCTGTTTTCGTTTCTGCTGTGCTGTGGTCAGCGGCTCATTTACTTCCACCAGCGCCAATGATTTTGCTAGCACTTCAAGTGGATCTTCCGGCTCATTCTCGTGCTTCCGCTGTTTCGAATCCACATCACAAGTACCGCTCCCACCGTCGTTATAGTTGCTGCTGCTGTTTTTGTTGTTGTTATTGTGGTTACCGATCTCTGTAAGTAAATAGAAGGGGAAGATGAAACCATATGAATGATTTGGCTGCCAGAACATAGATTCTACAAGATGTAATTTGACCCACCACTACCCACAGAGGAGGGTAATCAATCCAAATTTGTAATATCACATCCCGCGCGTGTTCACGCACTCAAGCGTTAGCATCACTCCCGAAAAGGGTTGTTGAAATCGTTTTGCCCAATAATGGCTCCAGACCGCAACGTGAGGTTGTGGAGCGAGCGCGTGCCAACTACACCAACTTCACTGTGTAGTTGCACATAGTGTACTGGAACCGTAAAAGGCAGATCTTGGCAGATTGGGAAAGAAACGGCAGAAGAGAAAAAAAACGTTAGACTGCTTTCAATCGACCTCAAACAAAAACGGGCAAATCAAGAGTCGCCCTCACATTTCTGGCTTTTCCTACACACATTTTCCATTTTCGCGCGTTAGCGCTAAGAAACGTGGAAGAGCGTGGGGCTCTCGTTAGGGTTGCCAGAAATCAGTTGAAAATGAGTTGTTTTTTGACGTAGCAGGAAATCAGAAAACAGGTCACGTTTTTATGAAATAACTTTAACATTAATAACTTCAATAATTTAAAAACATTAAAGCTACCAATGAATTCTGACGATTTACATACCAAACAATTTGGAATGAGATTGAGATTTGTTTGAAATGGTATACATTGCGTTCCCTGATTTCCAATAATAATTTTTTTTTTTTTGTCTGTATTATAGTGACTTTCAACTCATTTGGCTGGTTCGTCACTTTTACTTCCATTTTTGGAAGAATGTCGGGAGTGAGAATTGAACTCGTGACCTTTAGCGTGAGAGGCATGGATGTTACCACTACGCCAGATCGGCTCCTCAATAATAATTTTGAAACATTCCCGTTTTCCCAAACATTTGTTCTGCTCATTTGTGCGCTTACCTACCCGTATCGACAATACCGGCAACTATTGCGTTCATTTCCACCCGTTTTCAACACCCATGCTGCTATAACACATATAGGGTAGATAGGGGCAATATGACCCCAGGCGGGGCGAAATGGGCCACCCTTCTTTTGGGCTTGTCATTGAACCAATGACACTTATTTTCAAACAATTGTGTTAGAAATACTCTACTTAAGTATCTCTGTGAAAACGTATTTAAATTCAACTGTTTTATAAAGATATTGAAGGAAATCTCACACTAACTGATAATCACGAAAACCATATAAAAAATCAGTCACCGAAATAAGCTCTGTACGCTTCATACTAAAATTTATTACTCTGCTCTTTATATCAATTCGTACTGGTATTATTTCTGAACATTTCCACTGATTTATTGCGCTGCTTTGCCGTTTCATGTAAAAGAACAGTTTATTTTCATTGAGCGTAAACGTACGGGACGGAATGAGTATAGCTGCTTGGGGCATTATGACCAGGTATTTCCATAACATAACCTGTAAATACTGCTGTCAAAATTTGTAAACATAGTTGGAAATAACTAGATGTGGAATCATGGTGCGGAATTATACCAGAACATCCGAACGTAAAAAGTGGTCACAGACCAGCTTGAACGCGGCAGCCTTAGTGCATTGTGTCCCGCGAGAAATACTCAAACGTTATTTACGTTGCGCAGATCCTTTGCTGCTCCAGAAACTCGGATCATTTGGTAATGTTTTAACGACGGGAGTTCTCTTAACTTGTAGATTATATTCTCTCTATGGAACAACGGTTCTACAGTGTTACGGCGAAAGGAATCCGGAAGCTGGCGCACGATTTGGCCGAAAGATGGCATTTCTCACCCTTTCAATAGCCAAAAGCAATTAGCCGGAATGGATTAGTTGGCTGGTTTTGGAGAGCGCCACCCACAACTCTCGCTTTGGACACCAAAAGCAATCTCCGCCACCAGGGCACAAGGATTCAATCGCGTTGCAGTCGGGAAATTCTACGATTTACTGGAGGACGTACAGCAGAAATACGACATTCCACCAGTAAGGCAATTCAACGAGGATGAGACATCAGTGATTCCAGTAACTATTTTCATCAATAGGAGAACGAATTAAACTAAAAATTATTGTCTTTATTCAACAGATACAGACCAGAAATTCCAAAATTCTAACAATGCGGGGGAAAAGGCACAAAAGCGCTATAACTTCAACTGAGCGCTGAGTGCTGAACACGGAATAACGATCATAGAATCTTCCACAGGGCACTCTATGTTGCTATTGTGGGGCACAATTCATTTCCTCTACGGACGGCGATGGATGGAACCAATGCCATCGATGCCACTCGTGGGTACATAACTGCACAAATATTCTCTGTTCCTGCTTTGAGTAACGTAAAATTGCAGTCCAATCACTTTGATCACATTGTTACTTTTTGTACATCCAAACTGAATGAAATCCAATGAAATATACGTGAATAGAATAAACTTTCGTTATATGATCATTTAAGCATGTTTTCGCTAGGAAATAACGTAACAATTATTTCCTAGCGAAAACATGCTTAAATGATTGAATCAACCAACATGGTCATATTGCCCCGCATGGTGGCCCATTTTGCCCCGTAGTGCTCTAGATCGCAGAAATGGAATACATTTTTAAAAGTGTAAATTTTCATCATGAAACTTTTCTAAAGCATTTTCATACAATGTCGATCGATCAATAAGGTTTCAAATCGTGAGGTTTTAACATGTAGCATAATTTATAAATGTTCATACATGATTTAGGACGTTTCGTTCTCAGGGGGACCATATTGCCCCCATCTACCCTACACACAGCTCGACAAGAGTGGAAAGAATGGAAGATATTGCAATACACAGAATTCTTTTTTTACGCAACTGATGCGTGCGGGCAAAAAAATCGCGTAATTTCGAACAAATCGCGTAGAAAAAATAGTGTAATTTTAAGAGTAAAAAGAGATAGCCCCATCACCGGCGCGCGCTCGTCACAACCGCTCTCGCAGAATTTCTTTTCTTCTCTTTCTCTTCGCAACGAAGCGACGGTAGGCAGTGCCAAATCGCGTAATTTCAGGAAAATCACGTAAAAAATCGGCTCATATGGTGTTAGGTTATGGTATATGGTTAAGGTCGTGATTTCATTCGCGTGATATCTTGGCTAATGTCCAATCACTACAACCGCATCTCTATCGCATTGGGCTTGCAGCAAACAATCTTTGTGATTGTGGCGATGGCTACCACGACATAGAGCATGTTGTCTGGTCGTGTATCCGGTTCCATGCTGCTCGCTCTCAGCTCTCTAGAGCACTGAGAGCACAAGGCAGACAATCGGATATCCCCGTCCGGGATATCTTAGGTAGCCGTGATCCTGATCTTCTGCTTCATCTATACCTGTTCCTCAGAAACGCCGATGTCAACGTTTAATGATGTTTCCTTCGTTGTGTCCCCGTTTCATATCCCTCCTCTCCGATCGATAAACTTTTACTTAGTCGCGGCAATACATACACACACTCTTTACAGATACACGGGCCAAATGTTGTGCAGTCCACTGATCATTCAACAAGAGCCAAAGGTTGTACCGCTCATGACAACTCTACACGAACTGATGATTGCGCCGGCTAGTGACCATTCTATGCTGGATTCCTCGAGTCGAGAAAGATGCACTACGCTAGATATGGGTTACAGACTAGGGGGGCGTTGCTGATTAATGGTCAGCTGCATCCCAATAGGAAGTATCCCGTGTCGGGCACACGTACGTAGCATTGGAGACAACAACAATTACGAAAACACTTGTAATACTAACCTCGAGCCAACCGCGAGTAATCGGTTACATATTACTAACATAGATAATAAGAAAAATTGTCAAAGTATTGGACTCCCGGCCGCGTGAGGCTAACGCCATATGAGCCTTGATAAAAATATATGTTTTGGAAAAAAAAAATAGTGTTAGCCTGACAGGACCAGGAGTTCAATGTTTTGACAATTTTTCTTTTCAGCTATGTTAGGCCGTCTACACATTAGGCAACAGCAACCCGATCTATGTTGGCGATGTCAATCGCATCGCCAACTCAGCTCTGCACATTGAGACAACTCGAACGCGATGAATTCGTTAAGTTTTTATCCGTCATCATAAACTGCCTAATCGCTGGCAGAGATGCCATTTATTTAACTGCCGAAAAAATCATACGGAGAGCAAATTATGAAAAATTGGTTTGAAAAAAACTACTTTACTTGGGATTTTTCTTGACACCAGGCAAAGAAAAAATAAATAAAAACTTAATTTCACAAATCATCGAATCAAATTGAATGCATACGCGGCTTCTTAAAACTACAATAGAATCAAAAGGGCACATTTGAAATACAATTTACACTATAGCAGAAAAAAAATCTGCTTATCTGGCATTCCTGGATGTACTTTTTTCGAAGGTGTTTCATCTCATATATCAAACAATAATACCATTTTTATTTAAAAAATGTACCGTTGTGTTGATATTCCTTCGTGTGTACAATAGATTTCAGAATTTCTTTTGGGTTCTGCTTTTTTTCTAAATTCTAAATATTTCTAAAAAATGGATGTATATATTTATTTTTCGTTGGAGTAATACCACAAACCAGCAAACAATATTTACAAACATAAAAAAATCATTGAAATAAGAATACAGCCGAATAGAATTATATAAGGAAAACAGAAAAATTTTCAACAATTCTTCTAAACAATGATTTATGTATACACTAACGCTAAATATGAAAAATTCTCCCAGGGGTCACATATTCGCAGACCGCACCTTCGCACATGGTACAATCGAGAATCAGGGATGATAACGGTTTCCCGGGAAATCTGACCAGAATTATCCAATCTTAGGCTATCTGTTGGTATTTGTTGAATCATTATTATAACCGACGGCATCAAGCTAAAGGTGACATATTTACCTAACATACTTATTTCGGCTCGCTGATAACAACAGACAACAACAATTGCTGTTAACTTGGAAAAAACACATCCAGCGGATTCTGTGCTTCTTGCTCAATCTCCAATATTATACGCATCCTTGACCAATTCAGCACTCTTCCCGGACGGTATATCAAGAGAACTTGCATATTGATGGCATTTCCTAACGTCAAACGAATATATATTATATATAAACTAAACCAAAGTAGCAAAATACTTACATCTCGTTCGTTCATAGAAACAGATGCGCCAATATTGTAAACACTGTTTTGCATCACCACTGACAGATATTGAAATTCAATGAACGCAGAAATCAAAACGTCAACAGCAATTGAACGAAAAGGTTGCCGACACAAATCGCGCGCGACTCGACATGCTGAGTTGAATCGAAAAAGTTGGTCCGACCAAAGTTGCCAGTTGCCTAGTGTGTATGCTCCCATTTGATTACACATGTTCTCAACTTTTTTGACAGATTCGTTAAGTTGCTTTCCAACTTAGGTTGCCTAGTGTGTAGATGGCCTTAGTAATACGTAACCGATCGCTTGCGGTTGACTTGAGTTGCCAACCTTCCAGTTTTTCCTCATTGGCAGTTTTTTGAAGCATGTAAGCAAAACAGCCTAGGCAAAAAATCTCCAGCAATTTCAAATTTCTACAGTTTTATCCAGCTTTTCTATTTTTTCGACACTTTAAGTGTGTTACTCCCCTAAATTATACTCTATTATGCCCAGACTTGTTTACACTAGAATGTGTTTGCCATAGTTTGACCCTGTGTGCGATCTATGCATATAGACATATGCCTGGGTGAATCGAGCAGCTGTATAAGGGTATTTACTTCTTTCTCTGCTATAATCCGTTAGGAACCAGTAAGTTTTCTGAAATTAAAACTTTCTTATAGTTGAAACCCTTGAATAGTTAAAATCGTCAGCCATGCGATGAATTTCATTGGAAAGTGTTGTCAAATGTGTATCGAAACGTTATGAACCACTCCAAATTTATTTTGATTATTAAAGTAGATAAGAACTACGATTATTTATTTTATTTTCTCGTCTTTTGCTTCAAGCATGGTGAACAACAGATTATTTCAAAGCGAAAGTCCGAAGCTAACAGGAGATTTTTTCTGTTATTTTTCCTGAATTACAACTTAACGAAACGTACAGTTCTAACCGGAAAATTATGTTAGTTTGAATAATGTTTATAAAGGTGCCGCGACTGAAATGTTGATCAATGAATATTTGTTCATATGTAAAATTTCAGACAACGCCGTAGCTTAATTGAAGACCGATTCGATAAGTTTTTACATTGCACTCTGCAAACAAGTTCTAAAACGGTTTCATTTCAATGATTCTTTGATCATCAACATGACGACAATTGATCCAACTGACTTCACTGTTCCAACCAGCTTCCAAGAATTATGTAGACATAAAAGTAAAGTACAATCGAGATTAGCTAGAATGACACAAAAGTATTATGTTGAAATTTATTATCACAAACAGAACGAGGAAAATTAAAAATACGTAAGTATTAACGCCACCGGAGCGTAATTTGGATTATTAATTTTTTTTTAATGAAATTAATTCTGAGGCCAGTGTAATGTAGGCAAAGTCCTCATCTAACGAGGATAAGGAACCAACCGGTCCCAAATCGCTGATGTGACGCAATCCGAGTTGGCCGATAACACTGAAGAAATTCGTGACACAGTTACATCGTACTTCAAAAAGTTGGACGCACTTCACGCTCGGAACAGAAAAACTCGTGCCTTGCTTTTTGTCCTAACTTTATTTTTCCGCGATTTCTGAGGCACTGAAACTTATTTTTTTAACGACCATCGTAGAAGCAAAATTTTTTATAGTTTTGGTGGATATCTTTCCCAACTTAACATAACTCTAAAGTCTGGTGCGAGTCGGCATCAAACTTTGCGTTTACTGCTCTGCTTTTGGGAAGAGATAATGATAATATATTTTCAAGTTAATTTAACACACTTTGAAAATAAAAAATAATGAATTAAAATTTACTGTTTTTTTATACAATATGTATGCTAGGTTATTGATAATTTCATTATTTTGCAAGTAATGGAACAATCTTGAACAAAAAAATATTTCTGATAATCATTAGTTTTAGTACTATATTTCTAGAAAAATGGTTGAATCTATCATGGTCAGAATTACGCGTTTAAAATGATTACACAACATCAAGAAAGAAACATTTCAATTTTTAATAATTCAAAACTATTTTCGAGATTGCTAAACTAATAGAATGTAATATGGCTCAGAAGCATGAATGTTGGCACTATACGTTCACCATCGCGGATTGACGATTTTCTCTATCAGTAATTCGTAGTAGATGATCCGAAAGGCGCTAACATACACTTGCCTGCCCTGACCAAACTTGCCAAACGTTTGCCATTTCTGTGATGATCGTTCTCGCCAGCAACAGATTCATAGTCCTACGTTGACAACGCGTTCGTGTCTTGGACATCCCCCCCCATTCTATTTTTTCTTATTAGTGATTCGTTGAAATTTCTGTAGCCAAATAAATGACGATTGAAATTGCTCAAAATTGCTTTCATCCGTCTCAACTCACCAAAAAATAGCTTGGGTCTCACCGTTTACATTTGGTTCAGTGAGAACGTTGCGAATACAATAACGAAACTTTCATTTGAAAATATACTGCTCGAATAAATTAATGTTTCAATTCGTTTCCGATAATGACGATAGAAAAGAACACTTCAGTATGAACGAGCTAAACATGAAATGCCAGTACCTTATATTTAATTGTGGAAAAATAAATAAATTTGTGACTGCATATTCCAATCATTGAATAACGAGTTCGCAAGTTGTTATGCTCCAACCTGTGTCGGAGCATAGCAAAAACCATCGAAGATTTTTGAATTCAATCATATGGATTTTATGAAATTTAAGACGTAGCACGAAGTTTAACAGGAAAGTATAAGGTATAAAAGGAAAATCTAAAAATTGAGCATGTAACGAAATCATGCAAGATTTCAAATGCTTATAACTCGACCTTTCCTTGATAGATCACATAGATGTTTGCAGTAATCTACTGGAAACATTTGTATGCATCACAATTGAATAAAGGATTTTTTTTTGATACAACCATTGGATAATTGAAAAATTTCAAGCATTGTCTAAGCAGAAATCCGACGTTCTGAATGGTCAAATCTGTGATCATTAAATTGTTCCCACCCAAAACGAGCAACTAAGCAGCGAGGCACAATTTGAATGTATCCGTACAATCGTAGTATATCACCCTAACCAAAGAAATTTGCTGCATTGCAGAATGATGTTCCATTTGTAGTGCTTTTCCACAATATATACAAAACGCAATGCAATGCAGAAAGAAAATATTAGCTAGGCCCCGCGAGTATAAAAACATCATTTGCTAATCTATTTCTAGTCTCGCTTCAGCCAGCGAGTAGGTGTAGGCTCGATGAAAAAATGTACCGCGATGATTTTCTAACTGTCAGTTGTGTGTAACTGAATCAATCGTACTTCACGTTCGTTTTTCTCGAAATCATAAAAAAATTCTGATGATCCGGTCTGACTTAACACCGACCAGATAATAGTGTTAATTTCTGTAGCATAGAAAGCAGTGAAAAAACGGTGAAAATTACCAAAACTCCATACTTTCGCTTCAGTTAACAGTCGGGAAAGAATGCTAGACAACTTAATGATTTTATCGAACCTTTCTGCCTTAATGACAACTTAATGATTTTATCGAACATATCTGCCAAAGTAGCGAAAATAGCGCCAAAGATCAAGCTCAAACAACATACAGAGTCAAATTAGTCGAATACAATTGTTTTGCTCTCATTACCTTTCTAATTGCTTCAATAATCAAAATTTTAATCGGCTGAATTGCATTTTTTCCTGATTGGTGACAAAATTCCCTGATGTTCCCTGATTTTCCCTGATTTTCCCTGACATTGTTTGAATTCCCAGTTATTCGCTGATTTTCATAGTTTTTTTCAGGTTGTCGACACCCTGTTACAATGCTGCTATTTGATATTAGCGATGCTGAGTTGGTGTCACAATAGAGTTATAAATTATTGCCTATGCTTGCTTAAATCTTAGGTCTTAGGACAATAGAAAAAAAACTATATTTTACAGTTTGATAAAACCGAAATCGCAAATCAGGTAACTGATAACATAGTGGTTCACCAGAATCTCCGGGAGCTTTGTAGGGAGGTTTTTATTCAGTCATCTTAAAGTCCGGGACCTGTTCCCGTTATCCCCTGAATGATTTTGGTCCACAAGGAAAGTTTGAGAAAATCAACTGTCCCAATCTATGCCAAGGGTTAATGTAAAGAAATACTTAATTATCTCCAGAGTTGCATGTTATCGAACAGAATAAAGCATACTTTGCATGAATCGGATTGAAGTTCACGTAAGAATAGTAGATTTCTTCTTCCCCAACCTTATATAAACCAAGGGGATCACATAATTCAAATAACCATTCTATAAATGAGGAATAAAATGTTGTGACAGAACTTGTGCAAATTGTGAACAGAAGCGGTAGAGATGGTTTGACAAGTTTATCCAACATTTTCGCTGGCGGTATTATCGTTAGCTACTCTATTAGCCAATTCCTAATGAAAAGCGTTTTCGTTAAACACCTGTTTCCGATTGATAATTTGCGGATGTTTTGTCCATTTATCTTCATGAAAAATGTACCGCTTCCGGCGTACATTTAATCAGAAATAATGTTATACCCACTTATACGTGATAAAAGCTCTCGTAATTAGAACATAATTTCACACGTTTGGATGCTTTTATCATGCACAGATGATGTGCCGTTTAAACGATAATTTGATTCCAATAATTTACGCCAATAAACCACGTTAAACGTTTTCACAGCTGCCAATACTGGCAGCTCGGAACGCGCTGCTTCAACATTGCTAGCCTCGATTTCCTCCGCAATCTTAATTTGCACTTCAACTTATTCATATTAAGGCAATCCGATCGAATGGTCGTTTCGAGTGCAACGCAATTGCCAACCGATGCCAAGAACAACCACACAGATGTTTTGTTAGCTTCGAACTCCTACTCATCGATCGAATCCCGGAGTCAATTTTGGGTACCTATCATTACACGAGGTTACTTTCGGTGTACCAATTTCTCGTCGAATGAATTTGGTGAAGGTTGACGATGGTGTGGGCATCATCAGTACGAGTTGCATCATCAAGTAATGTTGGTGCTCCAGTTGCGTTCGCTTCATTTCCAATAAATCAGACCATTGAGTGATGAATGGAATGGTGATGTAAACCTACACATCGATTGAACAAACACATTATAATTTCCATATTTTCTCTTCCTACCCACCAGCCACCATGTGCGTTTTTGAGGATTGCTGGACCTTTCGGCAGAGCAATACCGTGATTCTCGGCCGCAAAAACCACAAACTGAGCTGCTAATAAGTTCGACCGCAAGCAAGCACACTCGCTAAAGCGATAATTACCACTTATGGTGGTAAACAACCACCGCAGGCATCCGAAACTACCTGTTGTTGCGCGTTTTTATTTAGCGAACGTGAAGAAATGCGCACCGCGGAGATATGTTATAAATTCTACTTCCTCCACTAGTCAACAGATGTCGTTGCTGCGGCCGCGAATAAACGACGCGGAGGGAAGGAAGAACTCTAGAGCAACATGTCAAAAGGGTCTATCTTCTTTGATCGTTTCTCTTCATCGACTTTCTCTTTCGATATCCACGGCCTTTCAGACTGATTTTGCTCTAGTTTTACCATATAGTTTGATAAACGAGGTTCCCTTTCACACTCCTTATCGTAGAACACATCAGGAAATGCTTTTACCGCTGAGTTATTAATGAAAGAGAATGTAGATGAAGAGAATCGATCAAAGAAGATAGGCCCTTTTGACATGTTGCTCTAGAACTGTAATAATGCCGGTTCTGGAGATGCTGCGTGCGAAGATGGAGGGGAGAGCAAATGGAACTTGTTATGCTGGTGAACATGTTTTCTTCACTTAGCTGACAATTAGGGTTACAAAGAGCCGAGATTCGGTCAAATTATATTTAATGATGACGCAGACCAGCATGAAGTGGCTGAATTGTATCCCAAGCGCTGCTGTGCAACAAAGATTTTCTTATGTGACATTTTGCCTTGAAAGAGAAGTTGTGATTTGAGAGTAAATTAAATTCGATTAAAGCCGACGTCTGTTTTTTAATCGCATTAACCGTTAAATAAATGTCCACGCCATGGCGATTTATCAGCACCGTAAAATGCATATAGAAAGTGCATCACGAAGAATCTCCACGGAAAGTTGGACAAACCCACACAACAGAGAAGCAAAAATTTGTATGAACCATAGACTTTCCACGCCACATTATTCCTGTGCCAAATGAATGATACTTTATTTTATGGGCCCTCCGCTGACTTGTTTATATTGCTGGTGTGCAAATTTTGTATCCCGTTTGGCAAGATTCCAGTCTTTCGGAGTCGCAGCGAAGGAGAAAGACTGCAAGGCCAGAAGATGTGTCTTTGGTCCAACAGAAAGAGTGGTTTATGGCGAAGCGAACGGGGTTTACTAATGGGAATGATGGCGACAAACCAATGAAAGTTGCGCAAAACAAAGACTCTTTTTCTGTGAAGAAAAACCACAAACGTTATTTTTAGTTAACGGATTTGTGAACCAATACGATTGTCAGTGGCATAGATTCTCGAGTATTGTACTAGAAAATCCAGCGCCTTGAACTTGACTCGATACTGTCTTCATAGTTCTTTTGTCGAATCTTCTACCCTGCAGTTAACGCCTTTTTTATTGCACACCGCAATATATTTCATGGGAAGCCTTTGCGATCGAACGCACCGGGTCATTATCCGTTTACCAGTTTATAATTTCTTTGCGTCGCGATTTCTTCTCCTTCACTGCTTTCGATTCGTACTGGTAGTCGGCAAGCAAACAAGCAAAGCCGGTTAACATTTCAAACACGTTTGCTTTCGAAATTTGAATGTTTCTGACTGTCTCTCCCCCTCTTTCGGTAGGCACCGGCCTCGGAAATTCCGTCGGCGTTCCACCTGTTCAGGCATGCCGAGATTCAATGATGACACTAGAGCTTTCTATGGGCGTTCTGAAAATGTGAAATCGACCTCCAAAACAACAGAAGGGACGCGATTCGATTATGTGCCTCATTATCATCATATTCTTGTGTGTTGAATGTGGTGCAAAGAAGTCATGACAAGTCCGCTGCCTACAACTTCACTGTTTACGGTTTAATGTGTACCGCAACATTACTTTGAGCACACAACATATTCCAGCGACCAGCGTGAATCTTTTGGATAAGTCAATAAACTGCTCACATTAGGCGCTCTAACTGGCTCCGAATCAACGACACCTGTGTTTCTCTCTACAATCCGAGTGATGGTCCAAGTTTGTTTTGTTTTCATCTTCTCTATCTCGGCGATGCACCTGAGAGCTTGAGCATCCTCCAGCACCACCGACAACAGGGCGGAGATGCGTAGAGAAACGAGAGTGGTGTCTCATTTGCATCCAAAAACCAGAAATAAAAACCCGTAAACAGTTAAATGGTCGTTAGCACGCTAAACAAGCATGGCGGGAGATTATCTGGTCTGGGTGATGCGTAACCTTACCCAGAAATACCGGAGCAGAGATGATCAGCGGTCGCGCGGAAACACAGCGTGACATAATGATAGCTATCGATGTTTAATCAAATTTGGCGTCGCTCATAATTAAATAGAAATAATAAATTGTTCACGTTTGGGGTTCTTTGTGGTAGTAAATTGTGGAAAAAAAGTATAGGGGATAGTCTTCAGGACCCAAACACCTTGGTGACGTAGGACGCCGAAATTATTTTATTTTTATTCGCTTGTTTATCACTTCGAATATTATTCTAGAATGTTAACTCTTTAGTAGAATGTTGTGGTGGCCCTGAAAAGGGCGAATGGTTTGATAGGTTTTGTTGAAGATGGTCGATTCTTGATTCATTCTTGCCCTTGCGAGAACAATACACAAGCTGGACATATGAAGTGTTGCCACATGCACAAATTTATTTGAATTACAGATTTTTTCGATTGTTTTGGTACAGATTCTGTTTGGTACAGATTGAATTAGATTAATTATTTAAACCTCAAGGCTGCTGTAATGTTAAATTCCAGAAACTTGGAATCTTATCTAGGTTTCTACGATGGGGATTTACAAGGGCTAGAGAACGAATACCATGCCCTATAAGTGAAATTGCTCCGTAAGGAAAATTTTGTTACACAAAATATACACGTACTGGATTAGTGAACAAAAATCGAATGCAAGAGTATGTATAAAAATCATCCCATATATGAGTAATTTGATACTTGAGTATTATTTATTTAAGTTTTCATGCTAATGAAACAAACTTTTATATTTTTTATATTTTTATATTTAATAATTATTATAATCAATTCCATATTAAAATATAGATTACTTGGAAGTGTCCGAATCGATTAGTTAAAAATCTTGTAAATCCAATGATAAATAAGCAATAAGCAATAAAGATTAGACAATTTTTCGTGACGAGACCGATTTTTAATTATTTAATTTTCCCCCCAATACGTTCCCGAAAGACGGTTTGACGTATCCCTACGTCATAATAGAAGATTTTTCGAGATAATAGTTGTAGTGAGAATGAGAACCATGAATTTGGAAAAAAAATCAGAATGGCTTTCTACTTTTTCCAAGAACAATAACAAGATTTTATTTGCTTTTATTTTTATTGCTTTGGATATCATGAAGTGTCCATTCGTGTGTATCAGACTCCTCTCGCACATCTCGCGTGTACCAAAACCAATTTTTTCAAATAGTTTATATGTTATTCCTTCAGTTTAGTGTTCAAATCAATTATAGATAGCTCGAGAAGCAAAAATGCACATTCATGATGCTTCAGTGCTTCAACTTACTCCGTTCTGCGGGGCAAGTTGAAACAATGCAAAAGAGAACTAGAACTTTATAAAATTGATTTTTTTCGGAACATCCAGTGTGAATCTCTATTTTTTTATCGACAGTCACCTGTCATAGTTTGTATATGCTGCAAATGGATAAAAAATAAGTTATTTCGTGATTTTTCTAAGATAACATTCAAGTTGAACCTCGAAAAAAAAAGTTGAAACAACTTGCCCCGTTGTACATTAGCAGTATATCAGAATTTCACGGAAGCATTACATGCGCGTTTGATGCTTTCAAACATTAGGATAAAATCAAAAATATTGCGAATGTTAAAATAGGTTTTACTGGATATTGGATGTATGAATAGAAGCGATGATTGGAATGCTATTAATGTTTCAGAGTACCCTGGCTCGAGTCTCATTTGGTAATTTTCATATCAAATTACTCCTCATTTCAAACAATGATCTGTAAACCCAAATAATGAACAAATCTTAACATTCATGAAGGGTTGTGGGTTACGAAAGATATTTGAAAATATTAGGTTGGGGAAAAAGTTATCCATTATTTTCTCGGTAGCTGGTTTCTGGATATCTCGCGTAGCATGGATCATACAATCTCAGGCTTCAGTCTTTTGCTGTTTTTTGTTCATTGCATTCAGTTGTGAGTTACAGGGTGTTAACAATGGAGGTCAACAAATAGTAAATTCGGTACATTTCACACTTTTTCTTTTATAAAGGCGAAAATGCAAGCCATGCCGCTAACGTAAGAGTATTTCTATCTTATCGCTACACATTTTTTATCTATAACACAGTAGCCATTTAGGCGTAAGCGTAGTCCTGTTCTATCGATACACAGTTAACGGGTTTTCTCTCAAAATATTGTTATCAAAAGTACTGAAAACCACTGAAATATGCAATTCTGGGTCGTTTCTTGTTTCAATTACCCGTTAATGTATGTGGTCTTAATCATACCGGTGCTATTCGATAATTTCAGAACATTGTTTTCTCGTCGCTCCGCATGCTGTATTGAAATGATTCTATTTACCATCAGGAGAAATGGCGATAATAGTTATCTTTTTTCCTTTCCAAATTCGTGTTCGACTAAATATTACAATACGACTAAGGCAGTATTCTAGTCTAGAAAAAAAAAAAATTGTTTTCCTTCACATTTCTGTAGTTTAGGCATTGAAGAATATACCCTAGAAAAGACTTATCGAAAAACCCGTTATTTATCGAGTTAGAGCCATTTTAGTGATGTGGTATCTAACCTGGTACGGCCATAACAATGAACTTCAAATGCGTTTTTCTCGAAACTAGTTTTTTCAAACTGGCGTACACGATATTTCAAGTTCTACTGAACCGATTCATGTCGAATATATATGAATACAATCTGTATACATCTCTCTATCGCATGAACCTCTAAAAAATAATAATTTCAAATTTTACCATTTTAAAAAAATCGGGAAACGTAAGAAAAAACCTTTTTAAACCGCATTTTGATTTTCAAATGGCCGCCATTCTGTCAAAAAAAATGTTTTTGACTTGCCCGAGGTTCATGCTATAGCGGCATCTCTACTGATTCAGAATCTGTTTGATTTTTTAGTTTCAGATAAGCAGAAGTGCTGGAGTCGTGTACGCCATGGCACAACTTTTTTCTTCGTCAGCTTGTAACTATTCTAGTTATGAATATTTTGGGCCTGATTCTCGAATACACTTCACGGTGGAAACGAAATAAACGGCACGCCATTGAACTACGTTTTACGTGTTAGTGAAGTGTCGAAGATAATAATGAGTTTTCAGGCAGAATAAGCACTTTTCAAATAAAAAATCATTAATGAAAATTAACTTCTCCGTATCGAACTGGTATTCAATGTGAGTGGAAAACTTTATTTTCTTCATGTGATATAATAATCTCATACAAAAATTACATTTGAAGATAATTTGATATTATAATGATAAGTTTTAGTGGGAAACTAATCTCGTATCCAGATGTCGACACCGAGCCGTTGTCATCGCGGATACGTTTCATTCCGTTTCCACCGTGAAGTGTATTCGAGAATCAGGCCCTTTTTCTCCGTTCAACTTTTATTTTATTGTTAAAAGATAGATAAACAAATAATGCTATAATGGATCGTAAAAATACTCTTTGTTTTATTTTTACGGAGCTCGTAAAAACGTCCGAAAATCGTTTGCCTACACTAGAATACCCCCTTAAAGCTACATTTGGTGTTCGGTTGAAATAGGGTCTTGTAAATGTAAAAATGGCAATCAATTACTGCAATGGTGAAATTTGCACAATTATTTCCGAATGCGATGTCAAAAAAACTTCAAAATCTTGCCCGATGTTGAGTTCTAGCTTCTTTTTTAATTGAAATTTTATTTTATCGATCAAATTAATGGCATAACTCATCATTGGGCTAAAGCAAGATTCGGAAATAATTGTACAAATTTCACCATTTCAAACTTCTATTAGCAATGATTGAATGATAAGCAGTGTAGTGAAAATGTGTTTCGAAAAACTGTTCTAGCAGTAATTGATTGCCACTAACAATATGTTTATTGTTAAAAATAGCCCAACCCAACAAAAATGTTTTAAATATTCAACACCAGAGAATGCCACAACGAGTGTGGTGACTAACTGTATTCTCGAATATCAACAAGGACTCGATAAGACTAACAGCAGATCAACCATTTACATAATTTACTGGTTATTGACAGCGTTGTTGTGTCGCGGCGCTAAAGGTAAATAATTTTCAACCAATGTATACATGCCCATATACTGACAAAATCATCTACTTGCACAGAGACGAGTTTTATTTCTCCGTCTCCTTCGTGCCATTATGGGTGGATTTGTTTACGGCTTACACAGCCAGCTTCTACACGTTGACGTGATGCAATTTTCTTGTTTGTGTACCATACGATCACGTTCGATTGGAGTTGAGGCGACGGTGACAACGGGACGATGATCATGGTTTACAGCGATAATGTTATTGAAATATGAATACACACACCACATAATAATTTGCTTGGACGAGGCCAAAAGCATACTGAAAACACGTCGTCGTCGCGACATAAGACGCTGTCGCTGTCGTTTAGCCACAATCTGCCAACATCGAGGACAAAGGATGACGTGTGCGCGAGCATCTTGGAGAAATTTGCACAACTAGGTGGATTTTCAAACGAACAAGTGGCGTGGAAACGGGATTTGATTTATCTGATCATAACGGAACACTTCTTGGGGGAATTGATGAAGAATGGAGCGCTATTCAATGCTTTCGTTGACAAACCCCATAAGCTCCGAAGAAAGATCTCATTTGCATGCTCAGTTGCTTAGATCGTGTTGAACTGCTCGACTCTATTTCGAATCAATTTCACATTCCATTTGTGACCGACACGAAACGAGGACGGGTAATGGAGTAATTCACCGTCCTAATCTACATGTTCCCTTCGAGCATCGACGTTAATGTGAACCGAATCGATTCCCGCAAGTTACGCGCGTATTGTAATTTAGTTGTTTCGTGTTTTGTTTTATTTATTTTCTATTCCGAACACAGCCGCATGCAATGATAGAAAAAGAGTGACCATATTTTGACTTCGCTACGCCGACTAACATTGTGTTATGATCACGCCGAACGGCTCTTCTTTAAATACAATCTGCCTAATGCGTATGGGAAAGTTTTCAATGAAAAAAAAATATGGAAATTATCTTTCGTGAGAAGATCCCTCCGAAAATCACCATCTATCATTTTAGGTAATAATAGCCAGTAGCGTCTTACCTACACAACTCTCTTCGGCCAGCAATCGATCGCCTCGTTCGATCGTGGACCCTGTTCAGAGATGACGGAGCAACATATGGTCTTTGCTACTGTGCACACCATCACACCATTTCACCCAGACAAGACCGAGACAAGGTCGCTCAACTCCGGGGCTTGAGTTCCGCCTTCAAAAGTAAGCGAAGCAGAAATTAAACCAAATGAAGCAGCAAATTGGCGCTCTGTTGAACACTGCCAGATATGGCCTAAGCTTGAATTGGTTTACCTACGAAAGCCACGTTTGAGACGCTTCTCTGAAATGGCATTTCCATTACCCGTTATCGATTCTTCACGATGGATGATGAAACTAGTTTGTGTAGAAAATGTCAACAACAAACCATGTTTTGTTCCAATTCCTAACTTTATATCTTCCATCTGAAAAGGCAGCGTGCGTCAATCAAATCCTCTTCTGAGTAGGCGAGAGAGGATGGACATAACCAATATTGAAAAAGGGATGCATCGATCAGGTTCACATCAGACAGGCTTCACCATACTTGAGAACTTTAGATTGTGTATACCCGTTTGGTTTGGTATCTATAAGCCTTCACCGCTGGTGGTAGGAGGAATGGTTTCATTGACAGTGATGATTTATGATTTCAATATACGACATATGAATATAAGAACATATTATTACTATGGTAGGAGGTATGTATAATAGTTCATATTCTTCTCGAATGCCATCTACGTTCTTTGAGCATATACATATCTTTTATATTGTTATACATTCATTCCATGTCAATCCCATATAGTGGTTCTCAGATTTTCGTGAAAAGTGGTAATTTTGTTGTTTATCGCACAACATTAAACCCGTATTTTTTTTTTTTTTATTAGGGTGCTCATTTCCATTTCAGGACGGTTCAAAAAATCAACTTTTCTCCTTTTTTTAAAATTTAATAACTTTTGAACTACTACACTGATTTCGACGATCGATATATCAAATTGAAAGCAATGAACCAATCTTCTCTGAAAAATTATAACTCAGCAACGAAAAAAACACCAACTTGGTTTTTGGATATGTTATGTAAAAAACCTCAGTTTTCAAGAAAAAATTTAATTGAATCTTTCATTTCTGGAAAAACATCGAAATCGGTGTATTAGTTCGATACTTATGAATTTTTGAAAAAATTTTTGGAAAAAGGAGGAAAAGGTTGATTTTTCAGACCAAGCTAAAAAGGAAATGGTCACCCTAATGAAAAAATAAAAAAAATATGGGTCTAATATTTTACGATTAAGAACAAAATTACCACTTATTACGAAAATTTGAGAACCACTATATCGGTTTGACATGGAATGGCAAATTAACATCGGTTAATACCATGCCGAACGAACTCCTTTTTTCATTTCTGTTTCAGATTTTGTTTCATTCAATTGTTGACTTATCTGTTTACTCTAACAGCATAAGGGTACTGAATTTCGATGCTATATATGGTATGGTTTTGAAGTGCGCCTAGAATTTATCTACAAAGCAAACATTTCGACAGATTACAACTGATATTCAGCTTTATTCTATAATTTATTAATGTAAACATTTGATTGTTGAAGTATTCATTTAGTTTGTAGCGCACCTTGTAAATATTTTGTTTCAAAAAAGCAACTATCCATGAAACTTTCCTTTTTGGAAAAAAAAATTCCTGGTATTTTTACTAGCTGACGTCACAACAAGTAATCAAATTGTCGAAATCAAAGTTGAAGGGTTGTTCCCGAGACACGAACACATAGTTCAAGTAGGATTACGTTGCCATATTTTCGATTTGCGTTGCGATTTGCATGTTGGTTTTGGATATCTTTGAACATGATACATCGCAACCGCAGTCGAAACTAAAAACTCTAAAAACACGGTGAAAACGAAATAAAGTCTATATAACCTCGCATAAAAATCATTTCGTTTTTATCGTGATGTGGCAATTTTTCACGACTGTTCCATGCGAAAGCAGAACAGAAACTGATACTATTGGATTGCATCACGGGAACACCAAGCCGAATGCGTAAATGGGTGCGAATATTCCTTCGCTCGGACGCATTCACACGTAAACAATTTTTCATGACTGTTCCATGCGAAAGCAGAACAGAAACTGATGCGAGTGAAAGTACTCACGCCTTGCGTGTGTCCGCTATGGTTTCCCAAACAACAATTCAAGCGAGCAAAACAAATCACAGCTTGCATATATTCGCTATGACGGTTCCTCCAGGTGCCTAGATTTTGCGTCCGTGTTTGGGAACACATTGCGATCACCAATCATCATTAATGAGCTAGATTGTTATGATTTCAATAGCATGCTTTCAAAGCAATATTTAAGCTATTAAAACGATTGTCTTGGACCAATAAGTGACAATCACAATAATTCGTTGACATTTTATCTTTCGGATGAAATGATTATTATGCCACTCCATTCAGTCGGTAAAGAGGTATTAACGTTTAAAATCTTGCAGTCCAGTATCACTCTCTCGTATTCGAAACTTAGAACTTACACCCCGGTACAGAAATGAAAGACGTAGTCCTACGTCAAAACATTGAAAGGAAACAGTTAAATTCGAAAAAATCGATTACACATGTACAAAGTGGTTAGCCATTTACTACAGGCGTGCTAGATTGTTTGCATCAAGTTGTACTTTTTAATCATTTCCAGAACGTTGTTAATTTAAACTTCTGCGTTTTCTAGCAAAATTGATTTCGGTGAAGAAACGAACTTAAAAGATAATACAAATGAAGCAATGCATAATAACGCGCTGCTTTCCAATATGAGTGCACGATTGGCTACAACGAACTGTTCCTGGGTCCAGAAATGTGATACGTCGTATGTACTGCATACGCTAAAGTTTCATTGGGAGACACCAGGATTTTGTTGTGCAGGTGCAAAGTCAAATTACCATTAACTTAACAATCAGAACTCTTGCGCTCTAATAGTTGATTCCGAAAGACGTCATGCAATACGAATATTGTTGGCAAATGTACACTTTTTCAGACATTGAAGATTGTTTTTTTCCTAAAATATGTCTATATCTGAATTCACTCATTAATCTTGAAACTACAAACAATCCTATAGATTCAAATACAAAGTCAACATCGAACTGGATCGTTATTTCCGCCAGCGAACGAAGAACGCAAATTTCTTTAGATTTATTTCGCTGACACGTTAGAAACCGAAATAGATCAGTATTGTGCAAATAAAAGAGTCATGAATTAACTCTTCGCGGTCTTTTGTCTGAATGTTTGCTTGAACTTCCTAAAAAGAAAATATGAAACAAAGTGTTTTATTTTTTCAGACAGTCTCAGCTCAATAGAGGCAATCCGCTCAATGAAGGTTGATAAACGCTCATCTTATTTCCTAACTAGAATAAGACAACTATTGAGGGTTTTGGTCGAAAAATTATTCAAGATTACCTTAGCATGGGTTCCCTCTCATTGTTCGATTCCGGGGAATGAGAAAGCGGACTCGCTAGCTAAGGTGGGCGCTTTAGAAGGCACTCTTTTTGAAAGGCAAATTGCTTATAATGAATTTTTCCACATTCCTCGTCTGTACACGCTCGTAAGTTGGCAGCGCATGTGGAGTGGAGATGAGTTCGGTCGTTGGTTACACACGATTATCCCTAAGGTCTCGACGAGTGCATGGTTCAAGGGATTGAATGTAGGTCGTGATTTCATTCGCGTGATATCTCGGCTTATGTCCAATCACTACAACCTAAACGCGCATCTCTATCGCATTGGGCTCGCAGCAAACAATCTTTGTGATTGTGGCGATGGCTATCACGACATCGAGCATGTTGTCTGGTCGTGTATCCGGTTCCATGCTGCTCGCTCTCAGCTCTCTAGAGCACTGAGAGCACAAGGCAGACAATCGGAGATCCCCGTCCGAGATATCTTAGGTAGCCGTGATCCTGATCTTCTGCTTCATCTATACCTGTTCCTCAGAAACGCCGATGTCAACGTTTAATGATGTTTCCTTCGTTGTGTCCCCGTTTCATATCCCTCCTATCCGATCGATAAACTTTTACTTAGTCGCGGCAATACATACACACACTCTTTACAGATGCACGGGCCGAAGGTTGTGCAGTCCACTGATCATTCAACAAGAGCCAAAGGTTGTACCGCTCATGACAACTCTACATGAACTGATGATTGCGCCGGTTAGTGACCATTCTATCCTGGATTCCTCGAGTCGAGAAAGACGCACCACGCTAGATATGAGGTACAGACTAAGGGGGCGTTGCTGATTAAGGGTCAGCTGCATCCCAATAGGAAGTATCCCGTGTCGGGCACACGTACGTAGCATTGGAGACAACAACATCCCAATTACGAAAACACTTGTAATACTAACCTCGAGCCAACCGCGAGTAATCGGTTACATATTACTAACATAGATAATAAGAAAAATTGTCAAAGTATTGGACTCCCGGCCCCGTGAGGCTAACGCCATATGAGCCTTGATAAAAATATATATTTTGGAAAAAAAAAAAGTGTCAAATAAATGGGATGGAATCGAGGATTCAAGTTTCGCCAAGATAATGACCAAGAGCTCAAGACATATAGAGCCTGATCACGAACATCACTTCACGGTGAGAACAAAATGATTTGTATGCATATTTATATACATTTCATTTCGTTTTCACCGTGAAGTGACGTTCGTGATCAAGCCCATAAAGTTCGCACATGGTTACATTACAATTACTCAAAAGTTATTGATATTCCTCCACAATCTTCCGACATCGATCCCAGTAAAAAGTCGAGGAAGTTATCTGTGTAGGAAATTTAGAAACCATTGAATTTCTAAAAATAACGATTTTAAAAATTACTTCATGAACAAATTGATAAATATTCCTTCCGAATACATAAAAAAACTCGTAGATAAGGCCAAAAACAGCTAAGGATAGTTGCAATGAACTAGGGATACCATACTAATGATGGAATTCGGAAATTGGCCAACGCCTGCGAAATCGAGTAGAGATTTCAACCAGCGTACGGTTATGAGTTTGAGACAATTTTCATACATTAGCACACACATCCGCCATTCTTAGATAAATAAAAACCATTATTCTGAAAACAAATAGAAAACCTTTTAACTTTCATATGACACTATAACTTTATGGAGTACTATTACGAGTTTAAGTCACTGTATATTTTATATGAAAACAACACATTAAAATACCTTATTTAGAAAATATTTATCTGAAGTATACATAAAAATGAATAAATCTTGTTCATCTTTCATAATCTCACAAGTTATACAGATTTTGCCTACATAGTATAGTCATATCGAGAACTACCTAAACATGAGGGACGCAATAATTTCAGATAATAATTTCATTATAAAACACAATGATCGTTTGACAATTCTTCCGTTCACATGTTTTGATAGTCCTGAGCGTCATATCAAACGTAAAAGGACGGTCATCAAATGATGCAAGAATCGATTTTACATAGCAACCGTTCAAACTTGTTACTTAAAATGCAAATATTTTGTATTCAATTTAGTTCGAAAATTGTTTCATATATTGCTCACTTAGACAACGGTAGTCCCACGGCCACCTTGCGGGTATATCATAGATATAACCCACCCATTATTTTTTACGGTTGTTGTTTGCTCCGGTAATAGCGACAGGTTTCTTGCACACCACTTTTGGTTTGTAGTGTAAAATGCCTCACGGTTCGAAATATACTGAATTCCCACCATAAGGGGTGGAGTTTGTGCTGCAGTTTTCGTTCTCTTTAGAGACAAATGTATGCGAAGTTCTCCCGATTGAGTTGCTTGTATCGTTAGTGATAAGTGATAGTTTTTGAATCTAGAGGCTTGAAAAGACAAATTTGGGAGACAAATTATTGCTCTCTGAGTTTGAAGCCTCCAGCAACTGAGCAAGAAGCGCTCGTAATTGTATAATTTTCGCGATGCGACAGATTTGACTTTCTTCGTTTTGTACGTTAAAATAGTTTGTTACAATATATAACGATTTTGAGCCACATCAACACCAACATTTTACTGCTATTCAGAGAATATAGAATACGAAGATTATATGCTACTGGTGTTGGAGAACAATCCTCAGAAACTTTCCTGTTATTCACACTTGATCGAAGAAATTACAAAAAAAATGTATTTGATCGCTGTATCATATATAGTGTATTATAAGTATAAATCAAAATAAACTCTGCGTTTCAAAGCAATACAGTGGTAGACATTCGTTTAGCCGCACCCTATTTTTCCTCAATATTTTTAAAAATAAGTCAGACTTTGTACAGTTTTGCTCATAAAAGACGTTTATTGTTTATTTTCATCGAATTCATTCTAAAAAAAAAGTATAAATTCACTTTTTGTTTTGTAAGTAATTCAAATATATGGAATCAGGGTGGACATTCGTTTAGCCGCATCCTAAAATTTCAATAAAAGAAAATTTGTGCGGCAAATTTCGAGTCCAATCGGTAGCTAATACACCTCCATACAGAATGTACACCTCCATTTCGCCAAACTCGATTTGGCATTGAGTCAGACAGATTTTAAAGTGTTGCCGTATTGATTATAGCCCAACATTCCTGAATGACTGCCTTGAGACTGGAAATGTTGTCAAATTGTCATCCGTTTGCATAGACTATCTCGTCCAAGATTCTCCATAGGTTCTCTATGGGATTGCAATCGACTGCCAGCAGGTCATTCAAGAAGCGGAATGTCCTCCAAGGCAAACCATGCCTTCGATTGCTTGGAAACGTGGATCTATGCATAATCCTGCTGAAAAAACGACATCCTCGGTAGCGTTATTCTTAATATGGCCAATCAAAACGTCCTCCAGTAATTGAAGATACTTTTCCGAGTTCATTCGGGTGAAAATGAAACAAATGAAAAGCTCGCTGTGATAGGAAACGGCTCTCCAGACTGTCAAACTTCCGCCCCCAAAGTTTCGCTTCGATCTCACGGCATGCCGTTGACTTAAATTGTACCAATAGCAACCGTAACAGTCCGGACCATTCAAATTTAACTTTTTTCGCCGGAAAATACAACATTTCTCCATTCTAGTTCCCATTCCATGTATTGCCGGGCGAAAATGAGATGGTTCTGCTTATGGGTGGCGGTCAGTTTCGGCTTCCCTTGAGGTTTCTTCCACATGATGTTTGGTGACTCATTCAAGATGCGCGCAATATGCCTCTTCGTTACTGGAACAACCGATTCTGCCTTAATGTATGAGCAGGACATCGTTTCCTGGTTGCTCCGTGTCTTATTCGACCTTTAAGACGCAAAGTAACTTTGGTGTTCCCATTTGTTGGTCGTTATATCCCATATTTCTGGCACTATTTAGAGAAATTCCGTACCACTTTCTCAGATCGACCAATTTTTGTTACGATCGAGCGATTAGAAAACTTTTGTTCACTGAATATCTTTATTATTTTCCGCCCCTCTTCCGTCATTAGAATACCTTTCGCCATTCCTTTAAATTCTACGTAAGTCACTAATCTGACCAACGTTGCACATCTAATATTTTATCTTGTAACATTCCCAAGTATTTTTTCAAGAAACACAGATACAAGCTTGGTGATTATGCGAAAACTCGATTTTTATGCTCTGCGGCTGAACGTATGACGTTTGAATGTTTATATCCACCGATGCCGCCTTGTGTGTGTGATTGTGACGCACGTCCTTTCAATAAAAGTGACTTAAATATACTATCACTACAGCAAATAAGTATCCCGATGAAAAGAACATTCCTAGTTGTTTTGTAAGTGTTTCAAGTTTTTTTTTTTTCAAGTGCGGCTAAACGAATGTCTCTGTATTGATAGATCACTGTGTTGATAGTTCTGAAAAGAACTGGATTTGATTTGCTGAGAACAAAATCTCTCATGTTGTGCGGACTCTGCTGCGTGTTTTGATGTTTAGTTGGATATAACAGTTGCTCACTTTTGGTAACGGCATGCTCCAACCAACTGCACAATTATAACTAAAAGAATATCCGAGCTGGCGTTTGTATACAAACAGATTTCAATAGTCTGTTTTCGAAGCAAACTTCGAACTATTGAAACCTATAGTGCCTTTGGCACCTATAGAGTACCTAGGTTCGAGATATAAAGTATCACGTCAATTTGTATAAATCAGAAAAAAATATAATATAACATTGAAATTCTCCTATTCCAAAATCAATTTCCAAAACCATATCACTATTAGAACTCGGTCGTCAGTCCATTGTAACAGACTAGTTTCGATATTTTCAGATACAAATAATGCATTTCTCCCAAAGGAAGAATGTTTTCGAGCTTGGAGAATAATAACAATCGTATACGAACGATATAACATGAACATAATGCGGCGAGATCTAATCGACTCCCCTTAGAACCATAGTTGAAATATGATTTAGTTTTACAACAATACAGAACTGAGAACATGTTCTATATTCTTATTCTTGTTTAACAAGACTCTAAGACTGTAAGCGTGGGAATATATGCATCTAAATAAATCGTGAAATAATAAGGAGAAAAAATATAAAACTAAGCGAGGAACCCATAATTCCAGAATCCAGAGGAAATACCTGTCTTCGATGTAGCATTGAAATCGGAACATCAATGGAAGCAAGTTTCGGCTCATTTCTCATTGGGCCCTTTAATCTCTTTCCTGCTTTGCTTTATGCCTTCTTCTACCACCGAGAAAACCGGTCCCATTGTCGTCCACTAACGCTATTATAGCTCAGGTGTAATTTTATTAATCCTTTCTATCTCCCCCAGCTTCCAGTTTTTTTTTTCGTTAAATTATTTAGCAGAGAAAAGTGCCTATTTTGTTAATTTTTTTCTGTTGGGATCCAATTGTATCCAGCAAAAAAAAAGGCAGTAAGCGGTTTCAGGAGTGGACTGGGATTTATGTTCGTGTAAAATCTAAATGGTATTTGAAAGTGACCGACAGGTGTGGATAGCAAAATATGGCATTTGATTTCAGTGGCCGCACTCCCCATTGCTTTCTATTTCTTATTTCCACGTGGAACAGCATTAACCAGTATCATATTTCGCCAGTCATTTGCCAGTGTTTATGCGAAGAAACGAAACAAAACCTTCTTGTAGGTTTTTTTTTTCAAGTTTGTTATGACTTTAAATGATAGGATCAATCTGAATTATATGCTTCTCAAAATTCTATTGATGTTTCTAATGTTTCTAAATATTTCTTGGTAGGTTAACATTAGAAGAATTATCATTGGAGTCAATGAATCAAAAGTCGTCAAAAACTTCTCACCTGTACAACCCTTCTGTTTGGAATACCTTCTATTTGGAATAAAGTCGGGGCCCCTTTTTTACCGAACAAAATATCGCACATTACAGATCGGCCTCGTTCAAAAAAATATACACCACCATAGGTCTCAACTATCAATAGCAAATAAAAAAAATAGTATGCACAGCACTTCGTTCGGAGAGCGTCGTTTCATGTTACACACCTTATCAAATTCAGCCATTCTCATTCAACAGCTTTCAGAATTACTTCTTCGTCGCATTCAGAAATGGAAGCCATGGTAATTTTTGTTTATGTTTCAATCAAAATGTTCACTCATGCTATTAGCACAGTAACGGTTTTTAGTGATTTATCACGGAACGGATTTTCATCGAAGATTAACAGTAGTTACAATTAAACAGGAGCATGTATAATGGTTTTCAACGAAGCCGGTACATTAACAATAATGAAATTCATATATACAATCAAGATGTGCAGTTTTTTTGGATCTGTCTATTTACTGACAACGTCCGGAATACGAATCATGTCTTCTGCTAAAGCCCTTCTTTTTTCGATCAATCAATTCGTACAGCACTACACATCAAACGATGTTGTATACTGGATGGATGTTGGCTGTTGTACACCGAAAAATGAGGACTTTTTCAATTCGAACATTATTTTGGTTTCGATTATTTTGGATTTGAAATTTTTTTCATTCGAAAAAGAAATTATTTGAAAAAAGATTTGAAATTCTATAGAATGAGATTCCGAATTGTGCATTTTGAATCAAAAGTTCGCTCCATTATTTGTTCCAATTATAGGAGGGACAGTTAGAACTAGAAAATGTGTATGTTTGTACACTAACAACTCATAAAATAACCAGTTGCAACTCATAAAATAATGGTTAGTTCACTCTTGCTGTAAGCAGCTTACTCAATAGCAGCGATACTATCATTTTTTCTGGAAGTCTGTTTTCATCAATTTGACAATACGATTAATAACTCACTTTTATGGTGACCACTTCTGCTCAGATCTTCCACAGCGTATCTTCTCCGTTCCTCCTCTCTAGTAGGTATACCAGCAGTAATTCAAACAACCAAGCTATTACGTGGTGTATGGATTCGACTGCCACCGGCTCTCAATTGTCGTAAGACTCGGGGAGAAGGCACAGTTATTAATTTCTAATAGCAAACACTCACACACTAACTGGGAGGAAAAACTTCCCGGATGTTAGAGTACTGCTTACCATTCATTTTCTTGTCCAAGATTGAATCCACTCATCTCGCGAGCAGCCACTTCAGCACACAAAACACACGCGCGTAAACGGCACGCGTGACTAAAGCTGAGCAATGTGGTCGCCTCTTAGGGCGGAGGCCACGTTGTACCAACCGAGTACCTTTCGAACGCAACGAAATCAGAACATTTTTAAGCGGTTCTGAATTGGTTTATTTATGTTCATGGTATGCCACAAATTCGAATGCGCTTACGCTTACCCAAGCACTAATGGGTGTAGAGGATTTTTGTTTCTTTTCATTCGTCAGCGCAATGTTTTCAGTTTTTTTGGCTATGCGTTGCTGCAAAGTCGGAATCGACGAACCTGCCGCCCCCAGCTCACCCTCAGATTGTAGCGGCAACTGTTTTCGGCCTGCCGGAAAAGGAGATAGATAATTTGGCTCCGGTAAATTACACTTCCTCGCGGTTGATCCTATCGTGGCAAGGTTCCTGCTGGATCACTTCAATTGTCGGTGAATGACTTTCGGATTCGAGTGGTGGAGGTGTGTCAAGGGTTTGCTAAACACGTGCGCTCGGCCATTCATTCAAGTAAGTGAATGTTGAATGTTTGATATCGCCGATAAACATTTTTACTAGGTCTTTTAATGGTTTTTGTGTAAGTCTCAGCAGAATAATAATTTTCGTTTTTTTCGACAATTTTAACCGATATTTCAGGACCCCGAGAATGAGGCTAGTAATCGATTTGACAAATTTGAATTTAAATAATTTTATTTCAATTTCTTTTTTCGATGAAAATAGGGGGCTGAACAGGAAGTCACCGTTGGATTGTTTATGCCGCCACTGATGTTTATGCCGCCACATCGAGACACTAATGAAGAATAATCCTTGGTACACGAGAAAAGAATTAGAAGATTCCCGACAAATATCTAAAACCACCAAATCAGCATCTTGTGTAGCAAGGTTACGTAAATTGCATGGTAACGTAAATTGCTAGATGACTATTTATACGGAATGAAGTTGAAAAAAAATATTTTCTAGAGTTTTTTCATTCAATTATATCCTTTTCTTTAACACTAAACCTATCTGCATGTGATATATTCCTATTTCTACCGATGGCGGACAAATGACTGCTTTTCAAATAAACGTTCAATTTTTTCAAGTTAATTCGAGATGTGTGATTTTTTTCCGATTTTTTTAGTGTTACGCGGTACAAAAAATATTTTTTTATATTTCCAAAGGGTCTGGCAGGGTAAGGGAGTAAAAAGTGCTCTTAAACCAAATCACTAGCTGTATGGAAAATATTGTATAGAGTACTAAATAAAACATTTTAGCAGTAGTGCCATATATTTGAGTCCTTATATGGTACACCATAGGATCTATGGTGAAAAATGCACCATCTCGTTTTTTTCACGCCATTCTCAATAGCTTTGAGACAAAAATATGGAAGAAATAAGTACATCTTACTAAGGTGTATCGATAAATATCTTCAAACAATTTTTTCATCAAAAAATGTAATTATAAAAAAAATTTAAAAATGCGGTACAGAAAAAATTAATATATTTTCTGGCATTTCGAAATTTTGAAAAAAGAATATAACTTTGAGACCCGCTTCTGTTCTAATTTCTATTTAAATGCGTTCGTATGTCTTTTTTTCTACATGTGGTGCATTTTTTTCCTGAATGTTTAAGAGCATTGCGAGACACAAAAATAATTTTCTTCATCGTCTGCATTATTTTTATTTTCTTGAAATCGATTATTTTATTGTATTCCTGGTTTTCAATTGTAATATTAAAATTTAAAAAATAATAATAATTTGGATTTTTTAAAGTTATTTTCTCATTAATCCGAATGATCTTTCCACAAGGACTTTATTTTTTCTGACAGAGCTCTATCGTACTGCTGACTCCTTTGAATTTGGTAAACCATCTAAATCCGATATAAAGATAATCTCATATATTTCAAGATATGAGAAAAAACTCTTTGTACAGCACAATGCTCTAAATATACCGACAAAATTTAGACATATAAAGAACAAAATTTAAATAAATATCAGAGCAATACTGGGTCTCTAAATTCAAAATAAACTAAAAATGCCCAAAGGCCAAAAAATTATTTTTTTTCGCGCAATCTTTTTAAAACATCAAGAAAAAATTACGCTACATGTGGAAAAAAAACAACACATACGAATGCATTTAAATAAAAATTAGAGCAAAAGACGGTCTCAAAGTAATATTTCTTTCAAAATTTCGAAATGTTTGATATATATATATAATTTTTTTTGTACATCGAAAAATTCTGAAAAAAAAATCACATATACCTAAATTAGACGTAGGAAGAAATTTGAATATAGACTAGAGCAGTACTGAATCTCAGAATAAAAAAAATAAAATTTAATTTAAAATTAGAATAAAAATAAAATATTTTTTTTAATATTTGATTTTTTTGATGAAGAAATTGTTTGAAAATATTGATCGATACACCTCAGTAAGATGTACTTTCAGTATTTTTCTTCACATTTTTGTCTCAAAGCTATTGATAATGGCGTGAAAAAAACGAAAAGGTGCATTTTTCACCATAGATCCTATGGTGTACCATATAAGGACTCAAATATGTGTTACTACTGCCAAAATGTTTTATTTACTGCCAGGCCATTTGAACGAATTTTTGATAGTATGATGAAATTTTCGAGCTACGTGAAAGATGGCGAAAGACACCTGTACCATTAGAAGAGCATCGATTCTTCGTCGATTTGATATACAAAATCTCACATTTTTTGTACCTTTAACAAATTCCGAGATACATACAACTAATTTTATGGTTCCGAATTCTAAATGAATCAAGCTTTCGTAAAAGATAATTCATTTTTTACTATCTTCTACGATCAAGCCATTCGAGAAGCATACCGAACCAGTAATAGTTGATCATTTCAACCTATCAAAAGTTTCTCCACAGCAGCAAATGGATATTTCGTGTCGTGACTCGGACATGGAGGCGACTTTCATCAGCTTCGAAGCACATTAGAAGTATCTAATCTTATTTACAAGCTCTGGCTGACCTGTTTGTTCCACTATTTAACAGGTCCAACTAGCAGCGCGGTGTGAACTGTATCAATCGATGCCTTGACGGCTTCGACCGTCACTCTCTTTTCGTCTCTCGTACCTTGCTTCCAACTCGTTCGATATGCTGTTTGTGTCAATATCTACTGGGTGTTTGCTCAATTTGTTAGCCTTCCGCAACGAATTGAAATATGTATTTGTACAGTCGATTTAGAGAGAGAAAAAAACAGGTTGTCCGAAGAGAGGAAATGAAAACAGAACATGTTTGATAACAGAGGTCTCCGATTTATCGAAAAAAAGAAGAAACGAACGAATCCACCCATAAAATATACGTTACAAGTTCGAACCTAAAATCAGCGGACAAACAACAGTTCAAAAACGAACATCTGGTAGCTGTTACGCGTGGAGAGCGAGAGAAATTGGATCGCCGCTTAACATATGCCGTCTGACTGGATTATGTTGAAACAGCTCTTAAGCGCTTGGCTATGCGGACAGCGAAGAAAATGATAAGATTATTTTGGAAGGCGTGAGAAAAAAAACGTAGAAATCAGCAGCACTAGATTTGTGTTGTAACGTATCGCATATCAAAATGTTCCGTTTCTCTTTATGGAATGATAAGAGAAGAAGATAACAAAACGCCTGCAATGATAGCTGGAAATGCATCCCGTGAACATGGTTACAACTTAACCATCCATCTAAATCAATTCGAATGAGTGAGTTATTAGAGCCTATTCAATGTCAGTTCGAGTCCAAAAATTAAGCCATCCGTCATTTGATTTCAGCTGCCCGCAGAAGCAAAAACACACGACCTACCACAATGCCGGTGCTTACCCGCCTTCAGCCGACAGCAGCATACACCCATCAATATTCCTCAACCATGCGTACCGTTCGACCGTATGTATCCGGTAGAGACCGGCGTGGGATACTACTAAATGCCGGCATTATAGCTTCACAACAAACCCACCCATCCGCTGTGAACGTTAGTAGAAGCTCTAGCGCGCCTCGCTGTCTGGCTGATGATCGCACTATGCTCCGACCCGTGGGCGCAAAATTGGCATAGCGCGCCGGTTTTGCTCGAGGGGATACATTCTTCGGGTGAGGAACACATGGGCGAGAAGAAGCAGGATGGATACCTTGTCGTGTGATCTTGAACTAAGCGCAGCGGCTACCAAACAGCATCCCACGTTTTCCATGCTGCAAAACCACATTCCCATTTGCGGCGGCTGGTTCAGATCCGAATGGGTCAATGTTCCTTCGGTGTCTGCGGTACCGATTTGCCGACCGATCACTTTGTTTTTTTTATCGATGTTGCTCCGTCTAATAAGGAAATGAACGAGTTCATCATTATCGGGCCCGCTTGCGCATCATTAAAGCAAGGAAACATTCAATTCCATAACGAGGCTCATCGAAACCTTATCGGTGCAATCAGAACCGGATCGGATGCTACAGAGTTGTAAAAAAGGAGCCAACTTATTGGTGTTGCAACGGATAGAATCCTTTCACGGAGAAGTCACAATTCTGGTTATCTACCCATACCCGGTGTTAGCATGACTTGACAATTTGTCTAAAACAACAAACACACGAAAGATGGATGATGAATTCATTGCTCTGTGTAGCTGGATGAAACGTCGAGTGGAAAGTGGCAGTCAAATTACTATGCAAAAGCAGACGAAGCAATGCCTCGGGTGTGAAGAAGAGGAATTTTAAATTGGTGGTTCGATCGTTGAACACGTGGTTGAAGCCTGGCTCAAGCAAGATTTGGACATGGACAGGGCTTTCGAATTGTGTGAAGCATGTTGAGAAGAACGGGAAGCGAGGAATATGAGAGAAAAAGGAAGTTTTGTGGGATTCGTTCACATACGCTTGACCTCCTAGCTATCGCGTTGCATATAAATCAACATGTTCTTCCTTG
This sequence comes from Toxorhynchites rutilus septentrionalis, assembly GCF_029784135.1. Lineage (NCBI taxonomy): Eukaryota > Metazoa > Arthropoda > Insecta > Diptera > Culicidae > Toxorhynchites > Toxorhynchites rutilus. The sequence continues at coordinate 271,823,439 of NC_073745.1, forward strand.
CTTTTTCGAAGCATATTTTTATTTCTACCGATGGAGCAGAGGCCAAAAGAGAGATAGGAAAAAAAACATAAAAAATGCATCCCTTCGATAGCCAGTGATAATAGGACACAAATGTATATGAGACAAAGTTCTGGAGACTGAAATAGGATAGGATAGAAAGTGTTACTCGCAAAATGAATATTCAACTATAGACTTAGTACTTCTGCGTAACGGCAAACATGTCCGTATAATTCAAACGTTGAGATTTATTGATATTGGTTTCTCCTAGCAGTTTTTTCCAGTTATTTATGGCACGATTTCTGATTTTCTCTGGTTCTCTGATTTTCGCGATAGCGCATTTCTGTGTGTTTATGACAGGATTGAGTGTTCTTTATAAAAAGATCGATCTTGACGAATCTATTTCCTAAACGGCGTAGAGATCAACTCACTGATTAAATCGGTACAAGAAAATCGAAATCAAATGCATTTTTTCCAATTTATCTACAATCCTCTATGAGTGTCGTCTTTTCTTTAAACAGGGAGTAAAAATTTCACACTTCTATCGAAGCATCAAAAGCATTTTGTTTTGTTTCTCATAATCAGTGTTTGCCAGATCATCCATTCACTGAAAAAATCGCTTTCGTTCGTTCAAATATGATCATACACAAATCATTTCCCCCAGCGGCATCCTTTTGTTGTTACGTGCTGCAAATCACGACACGAAAGAGAACGAGACAACTCTGCACCATAATATACGCTTTCGGTGCATAAAGTTTATTTTCTTCTTTGCCTCTAACATATGCATATCCACCTCTCCATGCATCATGAAACAGCAGGATCGTACGGACTACGCAAAGCGAATGATTCATATTCAGCTAATATAGCAGATCCTGATTTTCAAGTCTCAGAGAGTGCAAACTATATGATTATTTAGCTCGATAGAGGCTAAGGGAAGGGTAGACAGATCATATTTTCCATTTTTAACGCCGCTGTCCCTTGAAATGTGTATATTCATATAGACCGCAAAATTTTACTGGCAACACCGCTCTCTTTTCCCATTAGTTGCTCTCCGCAAATGGTGACCGAATGATGACGTAATTTTTCTTGTATTATTTATTGCTTTGCACTTGTCTGTGCAGTGGGTTTCGCTATAGTAGATCGGGACGATATAAGTGGTTCAAACTTGTACGCAGGCTTCGAAAATGGTTTGCGATGTTCGATACAGCTCGAATAAAGGGTGTGTCACATCAAATTGCATCACGGAAAAAACGCTGTAGAAATTTTAGACAGTAAAATAAAAACTATTAAACAACTTTTGGCATTTTCTTTTTATTCATACTTCGAGCCCATGCCCGTATGCTCGCACCTTCCTCTTTACCCCGTCCATAAGGTTCTGTACAACGTCAGGTTGTAGTTTTTTTTTTACAGAAATCCATTTTCTCTTGAAGTCCGCCTCCGATTTGACAACTTTCGGGTTCTTCCGGAGGGCCTGCTTCATAATCGCCCAATATTTCTCTATTGGGCGAAGCTCCAGCGCGTTGGGCGGGTTCATTTCCTTTGGCACGAAGGTGACCCCGTTGGCTTCGTAACACTCCAACACGTCCTTTGAATAGTGGCACGAAGCGAGATCCGGCCAGAAGATGGTCGGGCCCTCGTGCTGCTTCAATAGTGATAGTAAGCGCTTCTGTAGGCACCCCTTAAGGTAAACCTGCCCGTTTACCGTGCTGGTTATCACGAAGGGGGCGCTCCGCTTTCCGCAAGAGCAGATCGCTTGCCACACCATGTACTTTCTGGCAAACTTGGATAGTTTCTGCTTGCGAATCTCCTCCGGAACGCTGAATTTGTCCTCTGCGGAGAAGAACAACAGGCCCGGCAGCTGACGAAAGTCCGCTTTGACGTAGGTTTCGTCGTCCATTACCAGGCAATGCGGCTTCGTCAGCATTTCGGTGTACAGCTTCCGGGCTCGCGTCTTCCCCACCATGTTTTGCCTTTCGTCGCGGTTAGGAGCCTTCTGAACCTTGTATGTACGCAGGCCCTCCCGCTGCTTGGTCCGCTGGACGAATGAACTTGACGAATTCAGCTTATTGGCGACATCCCGGACCGAACTTCTCGGATCACGTCTAAACTGCTTAACTACGCGCTTGTGATCTTTTTCACTGACGGAGCATCTATTTTTGCCGTTCTTCACCTTCCGGTCGATGGTTAGGTTCTCGAAGTATCGTTTTAGAACTCTGCTGACCGTGGATTGGACGATTCCCAGCATCTTACCGATGTCCCGATGTGACAACTCCGGATTCTCGAAATGAGTGCACAGGATTAATTCACGACGCTCTTTTTCGTTCGACGACATTTTTCCAAATTTACGAAAAATTGACAGTGAAGCATGGCCAACGTGATCTATACACTCTTATCTGATTATAAGCGAAAGCTGAAGATATAATTCCTAAAAATTAAATTTCTACAGCGTTTTTTCCGTGATGCAATTTGATGTGACACACCCTTTATGCAAACAACAGTCTTCGTTCCTCACTTGGTTTAATCATGTAATGTTACACAAGTGATTACTGTCATTCATACAAGTATTTGAATGATCTTCTCATATTTGGTTATATGTTCGTGAGAGGTTACTTGCATGACACATTGTGTATCATTCGATTTTGATCGAAATCCAAACACTGCTCATAATGAAGACCAAATAAAAACTTTAAGGTAAAGGTGGAAGGAAGCCACAAATGGCTGCTACAATGGCACTCGTTTCTTCATCTCCCTCCCTCATCCCTCGCCCGAAAGTCAATAATTTTGCGAAACAATGTGTAAAAAATTATCGTTTCCGCACACTTCCCATCAAGTAATATCAACCAAACTGTAATCGATTACTCACAAGATATTAAATTTTCATCTGCCGCCGCAATGTATAATAGAAAACGTCGGAGAACTCGAGCTAGTGCTCTGAAAGTTAAATTTTCATTTTTCAATTTTCCGCAATGGTTTTGTTTGTGTTGGTAAAAGCATTGTTATTTTTTCGACACGAATGCCAGACAACATCATCGAAACAGCTACAAAAACCACTCAATAAAATGTTATTCCTGTGTCATAGCGTTTCATGTCATGTCAATACAATTATTCTTTTTATGTTCAATGGGTCTATAATGTAAATATTACCAACTTTAACATTGGATAAGAAAATTGTATTGCAGAGCTCGGAACACTGCCACGGCTGCCTATGCTTTCAAAAATAGTAAACGGAAAAGTATTACATTCATCAAAATGACTCGGCCAACGAAGAGAAGGGTTGAAGCTCTGCAACGTGTATATGTAAAAAAAAATACTAAGGAGTTATTAAGGAATTATCAACATCGAGTTACTATGCCGAAGAACTTGTTAATACCAAAAGAGCCCCAATTCGCATGTGTTACAAATTTGCTCATGTTACGCTCGCGTATAATCAGAATTTTACTTCATATGCAAATACACCTTCTATATATATTTATATTCATCGGAACACATCGTTCATACATTTTACTTTAGTATCGAATTGTAATTTTATTTTTTCAAATGTATTCTAAGACTCGTTTTAGTGAGTAAAAACGGTCTGATAAGTGAATTGATCTATTTACGTACCAAGATCAAAACAAACGAAACAAATTGCTCTTCTCTCACAAACACTATTACCCCATTTTTACGCGTGGTTTTAACCTTGGTACCAGCCTATTGAAATCACACAATTCTGCATATAAGCTGGAGCCCGCTCGGAAATCCATTCAGTTGTAATCGCGCTGTGACATGAGGATGGTCTCTCTCACACATTATGCTCTTCTCTCCCAATCACATTTCTGTTCTGCCGCCGAACTGAACTGAAATCAAAGTGAAATCAAAGGAAAATCGTCATAGCAGATACATGCAAGCTATGAGTCCTTTTTTACTCGCTTGCATTTTTGATAATCGGAATATGCGTTCCGAACACGGACCCATAATCTAGGCGCCTCGGTTCTATTCATGACCACGAAAAGTTAAAAAAAAACTGTATTTCATATGTATCCCTTAGGGTGGCAGCGAAAATGGCCATGTCAAATTTCAAAAACCGACCATGTACATTTTGTTTATTGGCCCAAAAAAAATGATCAAGCGCTCAAAGTTTTAATTTTTTCATCTTCGAAAATCTTCCAAGGGGGAGTAAATGGAATTTAGAAAATCGTTTTTGACGTAGGATTACGTCTTTCAGGAACATATTGGGGTACAAATTTAAAACCGAAAATCGAGCACATCGTAAAAATTGTCCAATTTCAAACGCTTATTGCTCAGTCATTTCATGATGGATTGATGAAATTTTTGCTTCAATCGATTTCGGCACTCAATAACAATTTTTATATTGAATAAAATTATATATGTCATGAAACTAACTATCGAACAATTAAAAAATCTCAATCCATATCCTAAACAAATACACACTTCTGATTGGTCGAAATTGACGACACATGCGGCGGTTCCTTAACAGAGACATCAAAACAAAGCAGCCAGGGGGAAATCGGCGTTGCAAATAAATGAAGGTAGCGGGAGCTTTTGTTCCTACCGAAATGTGTTCCCTAACAGAGACATCAAAACTAAGCTGCCAGGGGGAAATCGGCATTGCAAATATATGCAAGTCGGGGGCATTTTTATATTGCAAGTAAGGTGAGTGATACGACTAATTCTTGCAAATAAAATTTAAATTTGGAACTTTAATGTTGGTTGCTTCGTGAAATTTCATATCAATGACCGATCATGTATTGTGAAAAATTTAGCACAAGTAAAATTGTATATGGTAGCAGTTGTGTTAAGAATGACTTGATATATGAAACGATTTGTTTCAATTTCCATAAATAAAAACCATGGTGTGTTCCCGCTCGGAAACGGGACACTAGGTTTAAACTGTCTTCGTTGTTGTGTTCAATTTCACCCAGAAATAGTTCATACGGCGAGAAAAATTGGAAAAGTGAAAAAATATTAGAAAAAGTGATTTCTCATATGCTTCACATATGGTGTTGTTAGTCCAATTAAAATTCGTATTGGGTTGAATAAACACTCAGAAAGCAAAAATTATAAAATAAAATTACCTTTTCCATTTCAAATATGTTTTCTCTATATTTAAGTAACATGTTTTTACTGATGAGAAAAACCGATAATTGTGTTCGGTATTGGTAATTATCTTATATTACATTGGTGAGTTTTTTTTCTTTATTTCATTCATACATAACACAGGACGCATCTCGTCTAGGGTCACAGAGGGCGGTTTTCATCATATCTCATTCCGCTTCGACATCTTTTATCTGATACGCACCATCCAACGACTGTTTGGCATCCTTCTGTCATCATCACTCGGTAAATACTGGTGAAGTGAACAAACAATATTCAACAACCAAGGAAAACGACCCTTTTCTGGGCCATCAAATCATTATCAAACGATGTAATTCTTCAAAAATATCCAAAATCAACAGATAGCCTAACGGAATCCTACGTCAACAATGGGGCCGTGTCTCGTACACAACCCTCCTGTGACTTTTTTTTATGCCAAATGACTTAAAAATGCATCGAGGTCTGGTGTAATCTCGAAAAAAAACTTTTTGAGAAAATCAAAACTTCGAGTGCTTTGAGGCACCCCTAAATCATGTCCGATTGAGCTGAAACTTTGCACAGATCATTTTTTTAGGTCAACAAACAAAATGTACATGGCCGATTTTTGAAATTCGATGATGAATTTGTCTTCCATACATCCATTGCCACCCTAATATCCCTGTATGAAACCTGTATAATCCCTCTTCTACTCATTCACGAACACACTAACATGAAAAACATTTAGCGTTCTTTCAAAATATTCATTCATTGAGAATGAGAGGCGGATGACCTTCGTTTTAAGTTCCTTAGAAACAAGAACAAATCATCATTGAGAATTCATTCAGATGCTACTTCAAACAAATGATTACCATTCCAGAAATACTCCTACGTCCATCTTGCGGTTATATCACAAATACAACCTACTACTTGCTACTTAACTTGGTTCACTTTGGCTGAACATTTTTAAAATTTTCTTCGATTGTAACATTTAGAACCAGAAAGTAAAGGTCATTCGTGTGGTAAAGTTGAAACCCGGAATACTTATGTTTATGTATGTATGTTAATAAATGGACACAGCATTTCTCATGCGAAGTACTTTAAGATTAAACGCTCACGCAAAAAAAATAAAAAGGCTACTTATAATTTTTTGTTCGCTCCATCGACGGTAACACTGCATTCCCCACTTCGAAACGATGATATTCGGCTACTCGTTCAGCCTGATCGGATGGTTTTTAGTGTCAAGATGTACAATTTACAAGAACGTGTATTTTTAGTGAAATCGTATTACTCAAGCAACCAAAGCCTTAACGAAACTTTGTCCTCTTATGGTAAGAATTTCAACATTTCTCGTCGTCGATTACTTCCTCTGGGGGTACGTGAAGGACCGTTGCTATGTTAATAAGCTACACAGTTTGGAGGAACTTAAAGAAAAAATAACTCGGATTTTCAAAAGCATCGAAGTCGTAATGTTAGAGTTGTGCATGAAGAATTTTGTTCACCGTTTAAAGAGCGTTATCGAAAAAAGGGGTGGTCACATCGAAAATGTCCTAAAATAATCTTTATTTTGTTTTTTTTTTAATAAAAATTGGTTCACTTTTGTAGAAGTTATTAAAATTTGTTGCGTGAGCGTTAAATCTGAAAGACCCTTAAAACAACTTTCAACTTCTGACGAAATATGGTTCTCGATTGTCAAAACAAAGTTTATATTAATTACGGCCTGTTCAGCCACGAAGAAACACAAGTTTTTCCCAACCATTTTATTTTGTTTTTAAATATATCCAGTCACACCGAACTGAAAACCATATTCTTTAAATCTTCTTTGTATGATTTTTTCTTTATTGGTGAAAAAGTCCAGACGCGATCAACATAAAGTGAACTTGTTCTTTTATACAATGTTATGATGGAAATTCTGAACTTATTATTATGTTATGAACTGAGTGCATGCGTAAAAATAATGATATTTATGTGTTATTTTACAAATATTCATATTCCTAGTGCTTCAAAGGCATCCTGTTTGTAACACGTGAGCGATAAAATAATATATTTGATCGGCTACGGTCAATTAGTGGGAGCCCAAACTTCAAGTTGACATATGGTCGGTGTTCAGTCAGGGCGGACTAAGTAACATAATTATGATTTCGAGTAAATCGAACTCAAAGTTTGAAGCTGTATAGTTTTAGTAGTTTACAATTACTCTTCTCAATTCTACTGCTCTTAGTTACTCTTCAGCAAGATCGTATAATGGTATTATGACAAAAAAGAACCTCTTTAAGGTAAATCAAGAGGGTTTTACGACTGGCTATGTTAACTTGGTCCACTCTGATTGAACAAAAACATATTATTCAGAGACTTGCTCCACTATGAACAATCTGATAAAATCATATAATTTATTCAGTAGAATTTTATCCACTAAACATATGAAACAAAACAAATCGGTTCTATAGCTTAAACAATTTTTACTTGCCAAAAAATAATCGATTGGTATGTATTATCAAGTACAATTCTTAATTTTCTAAAAAATATGTTTCAGCGATAAACGGGATAGCGATATTTCGTAAAAGTGTAACTGAAGTTAATGAAAGACCACAGTTGAGACCACAGTTGAAATCGACCATGAATAGTTTGGTAATTGCATTTTCACACTCTCTCGCACTGGTCTGAACAAGATACAATAAAATATTGGATCAAATTTTCTATAACTATTAATTGTCTGAGAAGCATATACATTGTGTTTTAATACGAGTTACTTTCCAGTGTTAACTGAAGGCCAAAGGGAAGAATCTTCTGATGCGGAGAAATCCAATATTCGCTCTCTAATCGCTATGATCGTATGCATTTGGTCCACTCTGACTGCACATATTAGTTTTTGTTGATCAGTCAAAATAAATTTATGCCATAAACCTGGCTGTTTGCTACATAAGTGTGATCTGATAAATGTAGAATGTAGGTCAAGAAATCCTTGACTCAAACCTACTAACTCATTTTTTCTTATTTTGTTACTTTGTCCGGTCTGACTGAACACCGACCATATCTCCAAATAATGTTTTGGGCGTTTGGTTCGATTTGGCAGAACTCCGACCATATGTGAAATACATCGGAAAAACTAATTGGTAGATAAAAACATAGTCTATGGGAAAGGGTGGGACAAGTTTGTAACACCATCTAAATCGCAGAGTCGCAAAACGCTCATAATTATGGCAAACGAAGCTATTTTAGCAGTCAGAAAGGTTGTAAAAATGAGATAGAAACAATTCAACTGTCGCTATTTGAATTTATTGCAAAGTGCTGACCCGCGCTCTTCCTCCAAACCGGTAATGACGACTTTACTCATCTTCTGCGGTGGTCAACCAGCGTTCATAATTTCCTCAATGCGAGAAAAAAGTCGGACGAATGGTGTTCCAACCAGCTCATCCACAAACTCATTACCCCGGAGATAATGAAAACAAAATTATGGAAATAAAACTTGATGAACAGTAAAAAAAACAATGTTTGCGTAAGCACTTCGTCAGACCAGCGGACAACACGCAAATTACATTCCTACGCATCAGAACTCACTTACCTTGATCGAACTGCAAATTCTTCAGAAGCAACGACCGATGCACGGAATCGAGGGCCAACAGAATTGAAGGATTTCTTCTTATGCTGACGTTATTTGCATCGCTGTTTTGGTCACCGTATTCCTTAGCATTAATGTTGACGATGTAGTCGTTGTCAGTCTTTGGTAGAGAGCGCCACATCGGAGCGACCGAGCGAAGGAAAGGACCGGTAAGAGAGTACAAAACAAGGAACAAAAGTTGAGAAACCGGAATTATGTTTCATTGCGAATTCTTGGTGTTCTTCATTTGGAGTCTCGAGTAAAAACGAGTCCTGAGATTGGCTTATCATTGGGAGGCAGAAAAAAAACCTATTGGCCTTTCACCTTGGATCGTGGATGCACTCGTGGCTCACCTATGTTCTATCGCAACACCACGATCATCTTATACATGCCTCTCAACTGGAATCTTCAAATATTTGATCAGTTGTTTACGATAGCAACCGGAGAAACCTGTCATCCAAAGCGTACTCTCACTCACTACACACTATTTGGCTACTAATCTATCTCCAGCCTTTCCTGTTTTGTTTTTAACTCTTTCATTGGAGAACTGAAGATGTGTCCGTTACGTGATCCCGTCCAAGGGCACTGTCGAAATACTTACAATTGTATGCTTTTTCCCGACGATCGCATCCATCAAATCAACACAATTCTTCGCACTACGCACTAATACCGTACATTCAACCACTTACGCCGAGCGTGATGGAAATTAGTCAACGGTGACACTGGTGGCACTTTAAATCCTTGAGAGTAAATAACACACGCGACACCCGAACGGACGAAAAACTAAGCAAGCTGTTTACTTGGCACGGAACCGCAGCACATACAAACAACCGCGTTTACTCGATCGCAGCTCGGATTTGAATGAGCGGCATGGACAACGAACGCAACCGTCAAACATCGTATCGCGCCGCGCAGGTGGTGGTAGTGAAGTGGTGTGCCCAATGCGAGTTGTGCCCGAAATGATGTGCAGCAAAATGCCAGGGGTACGACTAAAACGTCAAATCCCTCATATTGCCAGTGTACCCAATATTGCTGCGGTTTACTGACATTTTGGTTCAATCAATTACTGTTGTTTACAACTCGGTCCGGTTATATAGTCGAATAGTGGTTAACTTTAAACTCCATGTTAAATGTGAACACCTCCATGTGAAACCGAAATATGAAAATCGCTCATGCAGTTAGAATAAAGCAACGCATTTTTCGATTTCAATCCTCGTAAATGATATGTTGATAAACAAATGACGCCATATTGATTTTGATTTTGGGTAGCCTATATTCAATTGATGTCTAACCCCTGCAAAATGCTCTTCGTACCCACTCTTAAATTTAGTGCCAACCAAGGCGCGTAGAAGTATATGCTAAAGTGGGCCAACTTGCTAAAACCACTCTTCAGCCATCTTGGAAGTCTACTGTGTTTTGTTTGTAAACAAAGCACAATACGCTTGTGCCCAAGCTCGCTCGTGATCAGTCTGTCTCTTTCACACTTCAAGGAAAAAAATCCCCTTCTGCTTTCTTCCGTACTGTTTTCATATACCGCTCCCCTAACCAACTTAGTGACGAAACGGCCTCACCTAGTATCATAGACCCGTCTTGGTGCCAACATGTGCCAGAAAATGCTGTCGAAAACACGATGAGTGAAAACCAGTATCGATTTTATCTTCAAGGTCTACTGTGTTTTGTTTGTGAACAAGCCGCAAGACTGATGGTATTGTATTCTTCTGATGTACGAAAAATGAAGCAGATTTTTGATTCTGCCAATTTTCTGGAAAGTGTTTTACCTGGTTTGACTACACACGATGAACCACGAGAGCGTTTACAGAAAGGTTTGTACCCTTGTCAATTTAAGAGCAAAAAAACTGTTAGATTGAAAAGGAAGCACTGACGCGTGAAAAGAGCGTTGAGTGTTTCTACTTGAATCTTTATCTAAGTTGTAAGTAAGCACTTTTACACATTTGGCAACCGGAATCCGATCTATGTTTACAATGTCAAAAGGATCTCCAAGTCAGCTTTGCACTTTGAGGCAACTCAAACGTGATTTAATCGTTAAGTTTTCATCCGTCATCATAAACTGCAACAATAGTTTCTAATTTTGCAAATTCCATCAAATTGAAAGTATGCTTGACTTTTGAAATCAATGGCGTTGAAATGAGCAGTTATAAAATAAAATTTCCACTTTTGCAGAAAAAATATCATCTTGCATTCTTTGTTGATTTTTTTTTTTTTCAAAAATAATGTAGCTCCGATACACGATAACAAATGAACAGTGTCGATGTCTGCTGGTAGCATTCGTACTTGGGAAGCGAATTACTCTTTTTCAGATTAGGATGCAATAAAACTGATTTAAATTGTTAGAATTTTAAAGAAAATTCCCTTATGTTTCCACTAAAATTTATGATTACAATGGTGAATCGTTGTCCGACACAATTTTCATTTAATATGTCTTCACAATTTACGATCAAACATGTTACTCTATTAGATACATATTCGCTACGAAAAAGTAAATTTCCATTCAGAATATTTATTTTGAAAGTGTTTCAATTTCGCCCAAAATTATTATCATTTTCACCTCCCAATGACAACGCATTGAGCTCCATAATGCTTTCAAGTCGAACAAGGTAATGAAAACAATTAGGACAAACCCGGGACTCCCTCCGGACTTCAACACCGCCAAAAACCACAACTCTAACCAAAATACCATCCGGAGAATCTGTATGCAAGAAGTTTATCGTAATTTCCATGCCTGCAAGCAACCAAACAGGACGCTGAAGCATAGTCTGGTGACCAAAAGACGTACTCGAAAGTTGTAAAACAAGGTTTTGACAAGTACGAAGGATGCATGCTGATGGATGACGAAACATACATTAAGATGGATTTTGGACCTCTCCCAGGCCTGATATTCTATAAAGCCACTGCCAGAGGAGTTTTCCCCAGCAATTTTAAGTTCAATTTAGCTGATAAAAAGCTGTGGACAAAAAAAAACAAGGATCTCGACACAAACAATAGACTTGAAAAAACGTCTCCCTCCGTTTATTCAGGCTCACAAGGTCTGGTGTGTCGTTTTCCCTCTTTGCCATCCTGCCAAACGTCCGACCGAACCGACAACTTGCGACCGTTCTTCAACACTTTACTCAAGAGAATCAAGTTCCGTCGAACTAGTGCTACCCGAGTCTCTTTCAGACCAATGGTGCCAATGCTTCTAATTTTTCTAGTTTTTACTTCTCTTGCATCCTGATATTGTAAAAGTCATTTGGCAACGCTGGTACGAACAGAGACAAATTGGAGAGGGAAGGAAGGAAGGTATTGAATTAGAGAGACTTTAAACTCTGAGAGTTCATTCGTCTCTTACAAATTGGAGAGTTTTCTCGTTTCGCTCTTATATTATTTCCCTCTCCGTGTTTACACTGAGAGGAAAATTTAGTATATATGACCATTTTTTTGGTAAATATTACCAATTCTCTAGTCATTTTCTACCCTACTAATCATTGGTGCATCCTACGAAAAAAAATTGGTAGACACAAATGTCATACAAAACTATGGTTTGTTAGTCCAATGTTGGCTCAATTTCGGCTTTAGTAATGGCTAATTTGTTGGCCCTCCTTTGGTTCAATATAATTTTTATTTAAAATATTTTTATTTTTATTAATATTCTTATTCTATTCTTATTTTTATAAAATTTTGAAAAGCTTTTTCTGCATGCTTTTAGCGAGCGAGTTGGGTATCACAGTACTCAAATATGTGCCTTTTCGGACACTTGCGAAATTTTGCTGGATCGCAAATTGCATCAATTCGTTCTCATCTTCGAAGATGATTTGTCGCCGGAAATCGACACCACGTCGTACGTACTCGAACGGGACATCGAAACAGTAAACATCGACAATGCATGCCGTACGCTCTTCGCTTTCTTTCATGTGACTCACACTGGTCACGGGTGTCTCTTATTCGAATACGTTGCCAAATATGAGAACCGCGTTCAACACATAGAACAGCGGTATTTCTATAAAATAGAACGAATTGCGTAAAATAGTGTCAAATATTTTAAAAGTAATTGAGAACCTATTTTTACTGGAAATCCGAATGAAAGCTGCATAGTGAAAAAATCATTCAGTTCAGTCACATGCGGATTGATCATTGTGGATCAAATTTGGTAGTACTTATTCTTTAACGATGACGATGTGTTTGAAATTGTGATACTTTCGCCATAGCATATCGTTCATCAGCTAGTGGAGTTTTAGCTGCAGACAGTATATGGAACAACACCAACAATCTGCGCTGTTGCTGCTGCTTCCATCCGAGTCGACTTTGTCCGAATCGGTAGCTGTTGATTGCTCAGTGTAAAACGGTTGTTGTTGGTTTCCTCGCTGCTGACGGCCCAACGATTGGCCCAACTGATATCCATCGTTTCCTGGAACAACGAATCGATCGAGAGGCGATCCATTGCTGCTGTTGGTTGCGGTCTGTGGATAATAGAATAAGAGGAAAAATCAAACAATAAACGAATCATCAATAAATTGTGCACGGCTACATCCGCCGTTTTTGGCCTCTGATGTATCTAAACACTTACGGCTGAGTGAAACCGTTGCTATGGATTTCTACGATTTCTACGCTGAAAAAGAAAAATATTTAGATAAAATGAATCATAACACAACCAAACGTTTACCTCCGTATCGCTCCGCTTTCATTTGAGAAATGGCGGTTTCATACACACAGTTGCCAGAAATGAAAATACTCAAGGTTGCACATGCTATGAAGTAAAATGTACGAATCATTGGTAGGGGTGTACATTGCATCTGACATCAGTTTAACAAAGTTTTTGTAATATTTACAAAAAATTTGTACATTTTACAAATGTTTCGACTACTAAAGATTTGGTAGCTGCATTTACTAAAGTTTTTTTTCCAGTGTATGAAGGATTGTTCCCACGTCTTGCTTGCGTATATGGGGAGTCCAAAAATTTACTTGCACAAATGTCCAATGTGTACCATAGACCACAGATACATGGGGCAGACGAAACATAAGAATTTTATAGTCGATTCTTTATTTTATTTTTCATACAGATTATATTGTTTGCATATTATTTTTTTTATCATTCAATCATTTCCTTAATTGTCTTCGTCTCATCTCCTACACGATGAAGTTTTGGTCAGATTTGGAAAGCTACAGTCGAGAAGTGCTTCAGTGGTTCTGTGGAAATGGGATCGATTACATCGAAAAAGATCTCAATCATCTCAATTGCTCCCAATTCCAACCAATCGAAGAATATTGGACAATTGTCAAGCGGAAATTGAAGAAAGGTGCCAAGGTGACTCGGGAGACTGCAGAGATCAAGAGATCTTGGAATAAATTGGCCGCTTGAAGTTGACCAACAGAGAGTCCAAACATTGAAAGAGGTTATCCAAAAAAAGAGTAAGTTTTCCTTTTCTCTGTAAGTTCAAAACTATGTGCTCGCCTTGTAAAATGGGTGCTACGGTTACAAACCATTGCAAGATTGTTTTCATGTCAGATAAGAACAATGTAGCACATTCTTTGTCGAATTAATATGTCCTGAGTCCATCTCCTTTTGATTCAAATTTTAAAAAATCTTTGTTCGAGAAGATACTATGTATGCAATAAGCTCTACTGGCTATACCGTGAAAAAAAAAGCATCATGTAATGATCGAGAAAATTAGGAAATTATGGTCCTATTTATAGACATCTTCCAATAGCATACTCAGCAACCAGAGAGTTATTATCTCTAAGAAACTGAGTCCTGCAAACGACTCACTAAGGATACCTGAGGCGGCTTCCACAATAAAGCAAGAAAGTTTACTCTCTCACGTCGTTCGCTACGTGGAACAAAGGGGGTTATCCCGGGGCTCTGGCAACCCTATCCCAATCAATGCAAATTGAGCGTTGGTAGCATAAAACAGGGCTCGCGCTTAGGGGGCTCATGTATTGTTTATTGTTTGGAGTCATATATGTTAATATTTGATTATGTTGGACAGCTACAGGGTATCCATCCGGAAGCTTTCTTGGTGATTTGCGATTAAAATAGCTGCTGGAGAATCGCGCGTAGCACTTCATTTTTAATTTTAAGTTATGATTTCTATGCTCATGATTTTCTATGCTGACTACAAAACGGCGGCCATCTTAGCAATCCCTTGGGTTATCCCACGTTACTAGCGGCATAGACTAAAAAGGGAATAAAAAAATATTATCGTGCGTGTGGTAGTCAGGTTCTCCAGCTAGTACAAAGCCAACTGCTCGTAACAACTTTAATCCAGAGAATGGATTTCAATTTCATAGTCCCAATTATTTGATGGATATCGACTCTCTTCTTTCCTTGTTGACAATTTCCCTTTTCTACTTTATCCTTAAATTCAACACTAGGAATAAGAGAATACATCTCTCAGTATGCGTTCCTAACTTGCTCTTCTCTAGTCATTGACGTGGTATCTCTCAAACGCATCCCGGAATAAATCGCACCGGAAAATAACTTCAACAGAAAAGACCGCTCGGAAAAAGTGTAGTAGACTAGAAATTTTCGTCAAAGAAATGTAGACAAAACACTTATATATGAATGTTAAAGTATTTTCTTAGGATGAATATTATTCCTACGATACATGTTTATTTTTGATTGTTTGTTTTATTCACTGTTGTGTCAATTATTTCGAAGTGCTGATGTATATATGCATAATGCGACATATAGGGGCGTTGCTTGTATAATTTGTTCTGGATGTTTTCGTTAAAAACAAATTGCGTGTTCTTAGTTGTCGCTCAGGTACCTAGACATTTGGTTTCCTAGTAATTCAGCTGATTATACTTGTTGCGAAATTAGGCCATTACCAAAAGGAAACATTGCAGCTTTTCGTCGTACTTTTAGTGCTTGGAGGCCATGCCATGCTAAAGGATTGGCGACTTGGGCGGCCTTTATTCTCTATCCTCGTTAAATGAGGACTTCACCTCCATGACGTTGATCTCAGAATTAATTAGAAATAGGAAAAACACTTTTTTTTCCTTGAACCTATATACTTATGACATATGGGGACACGATTTCAAATATCACCCAATGTCAAACCATAGTCACGCCATTCGCATGTGGGAACACCTTGACTTGAGCTATCTCACGCCATTCGCTGCGTGGAATAAGGCCATGTTCTCACTGCAGCGGGGCGTCGACGTGGCGTGAGCGGGGCGTGTTCACTTCTCGCCACGATATTCTAATTCACTCACATTGCACCATGCCAGCGGCGTGTCTTCGGCATGTTCTATGAAAATTGTCAATGTGTGTTTTTGAATGAAAGAATGAAAATTGGTTTATTTTTCAATATTCCAACATCGTTGGACGTATCCGGTTAAAAACTCGGAGGGTGAAAAATGTAAAAAATAAAAAAAACAAAAAAAAAATATGTCACTACTACAAACAAACATATGCTAGAGAGAAGCGGAGAAGTACCAATATCGCCGGCGTGAAGTGTTTTCTTTTGTATGCCGGCCACACGTCAGAACCATGCTCACGACACGTCAGCCTGGTGTGAACCAAGGCGCCTCTATATATACCAGGTGAAACAATCATATGAAATGCACTTTCAGCCATATTGGAATTGCTGTCGGTATTGTTTACAAACAGCATCAGAACGCTGCCGGCGGCTCTCTACAAACTGCTGCGATGCTTATTCGAACGATGCCTACTTTGTTCGGCTTTCGCGAATTTATGTGAAAAAGACGGGATGATTTTGTAGAATTTCATTCTCGTCCAGTTCATCCACTACTCTAGCATGTGAAAATGCAAAAATGGCATATCTTAGCAATAACAAAACAAACAACCCCCGCTCCACAAACCGTAATCCCCTTCTCATTGAAGTGATGATGTTGCTTCACCTGTTATACATCTATACAAGCGGCTTGGTGTGAACAAATCGATAAGAACACACACGATTAGGCCTTGTTCTCACTGCAGCGGGGCGTCAGCGTGGCTTGGGCGGGGCTTGTGACGCTTACGATATATCGTGTGTTTTCTTACCGATGTGTTCACACCAGGCTGACGTGTCGTGAGCGTGGTTTTGACGTGTGGTTGGCGTACAAACGAAAACACTTCACGCCAGCGATATTTTTACATCTTCGCTTCTATCTAGCATATGTGTGTTAGTAGTAGTGACATAATTTGAATTATTTTGTCACTTTGACGCCCGCTGCATTGAGAACATGGCCTTAATCGTAAGCGTCATACGCCCCGCCCAAGCCACGCTGTCGCCCCGCTGCTGTGAGAACAAGGCCTTATCCGACGCCAATGTATTTATACTTTTCACAGAACGCAGCCAAAAACAAATTTTCGAATGACGTTTACCATAAGTCTCTATTGGGGCACCCCTCGTTGACAATTGAGCTGGCGAAACTTGTGTGTGCAGTGTGATTATTTCGGAATAGTTGTGTATGCTTTTGGTGAGGAATTGCTTAAAATCAAGTTGGGTGATGAAACCCTAGTTTCATAGCGATCGACAAATTGCAGAGTTTCGGAAATGGACACCGATTTCGAGCCACTCGCTCCTTGCCTGGAAAACATTATTGATCAGGAAACACTGAAGTGGATCTTTGTTGGTGGCAAAGGTGGTGTAGGGAAAACGACTTGCAGGTTTGACATCGTTTTTAAATTTTTCTTTATGATCCCCTAAACAAAGGGAAATTTCTCTCGCTGCAGTTGCAGTTTAGCGGTTCAACTGGCGAAAGTACGTGAATCGGTGTTGATCATTTCCACCGATCCGGCGCACAACATTTCCGATGCGTTCGACCAGAAATTTACCAAAGTTCCGAGCAAAGTGAACGGATTCGACAATCTGTTCGCGATGGAGATTGATCCTAATGTGGGGTTGAACGAACTTCCCGATGAGTACTTCGAGGGGGAGAACTCCGCGATGAAGCTGAGCAAGGGGGTGTTCCAGGAGATAATCGGGGCACTGCCTGGCATCGATGAGGCGATGAGCTATGCGGAGGTTATGAAGTGAGAATCTTCCGGAGGTTTTATTGAACAACGTAAAGATTATATTTACGCCTATTTCTCCATTTTTTAAGATTGGTCAAAGCGATGAACTTTTCGGTGGTTGTATTCGACACGGCACCAACGGGACACACACTCCGATTGCTCTCGTTCCCACAGGTAGTGGAAAAGGGTCTAGGAAAATTGCTAAGATTGAAAATGAAACTCGCACCATTCATCTCACAAATGGGATCTCTCTTTGGGATGCAAGATTTCAACGCGGACACCCTGACTAGCAAGCTGGAGGAAATGCTGACGATAATCCGACAGGTCAACGAACAGTTCCGGAATCCGGTAAGCCAGTCAGAGTACATTTGACATGATCAGCAATTTTAATCAATCGTTACGATGGACAGGATCAGACAACGTTCGTGTGCGTGTGCATCGCTGAATTCCTTTCGCTGTACGAAACGGAGCGACTGGTGCAAGAGTTGACAAAATGTGGCATTGACACCCACAACATCATCGTCAACCAGTTGCTGTTCCGTCGGGAAGGTCAAGAACCATGCGCGATGTGTTCGGCTCGGTATAAAGTGCAGGAGAAGTATCTAGATCAGATTGCTGATTTGTACGAGGATTTTCATGTGGTGAAGCTACCCCTACTAGACAAAGAAGTTCGTGGAGCGGAGAACGTGAAGAAGTTCTCTGAAAATCTGATCAAACCGTACTGCCCAAACGGGACAACGCAGGACGATTAGCATTTGCTAGATGTGTGAAGGGATGGGAGTGGTTAATTGTATCGTATAAGGTTTTTATGGGACGAACATGATTTTGCCACGAGAGGGTTATTTTATGAATGAATCCTGGTCGATTGTATAGGATGAGTAATTATGCAACAGATACTGCAACCTCAGTTTTATATCATTTCCAACACGCTGCACGTCTATATTTAACTGAAATCAACTAAAATTCATGCTCAGTTGCTACAATTGTGAATTATCGAGGGGTATATTCCAAATAAATTATATTGTTTCAAATGAAAATTCTGATTCTTCTTGAAGGAGCTGGGTGCGCTTTTATTCACTCCTCGAGCATTGGTATCGAATTTTTTTTCTCCTCTCCCTACGAGTTGGTTCTTTTTTTTCGTGTGTTCCGTGGTGAAGTAATGTTCAAAGTGCCCAAAGGAATCGGAACAGTGGAACTGCAGCACCCTTGCAGTGATCTGGATCGGCAGCTTGTTCAATTGGATACATCACCATAAGGCATCGTCAGCACGTGGTTGACTCTCGGTTGACCATTGGATAACATATTTATGAATTTATTATTAAACACCATCCGTCTATCAGTCTTGGTGGTCTTAAATTGGGAAAAAGCCGCCTTGAGCAAACATTAAATTTAGACTCGAAGTGACAGAAAACCCCAATAATACTACACAAGTGTATACAGTTAAAATAACATAAAAATGGGCAAATAATAAAAATGGAAAACAATTGTAACAATTCTATACTACGCATACATTTTACAGTTTCACACAAAATAGTCTAAAAGGTTAAGGAATTACACTACGATTATATTCCAACGCCATCTGGTGAATAGGTTCATGGAGACGTTGGTTCCGTTGACGCCGATGAGGGCAGTACAGCTGAAGTCGCGACAGAACAGCCGGACAATCAAAACATCCCGACGAGATTTTGTGGAGAGTCTTTACAGTAATATCCTGGCGTCGCTGTTCGAGAAGAGTTATGCTAATTAGTAGACAGAGTTCCTCATAAGTTGGCAAAGCATCATAATTTCTCCAAGGCAGCATGTGAAAAATTCTAAATTAACTCTTCAGTCGGTTCGAGTTGGATGCTGGTACCAAACTCAATAAAAACGAAACAACTGCGATTGACGTTGGGATAATAGAAATATATTGGAGGTACCATGACTTCATACAGGTGAAAATATAAAAATTCTAGGCATACTACACTGCGTTTCACAACTATAGAACCACTCATTTTTCTGAGTTTCCAGAGATATGTAAGAAGTCGGATAAACTGAAGTATAACAACTCATAACATAACATCTATCTTCATTTAAAAGACTGGCCATCTGAACTTTATTGTTGTGTTCAGCAAACATTCAAAAAACAAAAATTCCAGTGTTTCATAACTATAGAACCAGTAGGAAAAACTCTCACTCCTTTACAAAATTAACGTCAATTTCACATGAATTACAATAAATTTATAATTCGTAGGTCATCTTCAGTTCTTAATCAGTTTAAATAACCCATTCGGGGTTCTTCAAATCACTCCTGCTGCTTGTAAGCTGCATCTACTATTCGTACGATCACTCCTTATAAGTTTTTGATTGAGTTTGGATCTGGTAAATAAACTGACCAGTCCAGAATCTGAAGCCCCTATTTTTTTTTTAATTATAAATTATTTTGTTTATTTCAATTCATATAAAATATTATTTACAGTAATAAAAATTCAACTTTCACATCTTAAATAGAATGAAAGTGCACCAACATCGATTCTGTTATTAGTTCAATTAACATAGTTGATGTATAGTATTAGAATTTTCAAGATTTGACTACGTTTGTTTGGTCTGATGTTTAGTAGCGCAGGTCTCATTAATTCCTCGAATGACAGTCGTTGCCATCCGTCGAGTATTTCTGCTATTCTCAATTGTATGTATGCCCAGGCAGGTGCTACGCGAGGACAGTCACTAAATTTATGTTGCAGCGTTTCTATCGCAGCATTACAGTGTAGGCAGTGTTCGCCATCCGCTCGCTGGATTATTCTCATTAATTTTCTATGCTCTATCTTCTCATTGACGAATAAATATAAACTACTTCGCTGACTCGACGATAGTTGTTTCGTTGCAATATTTTTCCAGATTCTCTTCCAATCTGTGCCCGGATTTCTCCGTTCAACACGAGCTGTTTCGGTTCTCTCCAAGAGTATACGATGTATTTGATCACTGGATGGACTTGCTCTAGCAAGTGGGGGGAGAAGGGGGATTTGTTGGGATATTATCTTGAGGCAGGGAAGGTCTGCAGGGGGAGGAATAGCTTGGTTCAGGAGGGATCGGTAGTAGGGAAGGTATCCAATTGCCTGCATGTGACGATTCAATAGCAGCGCTCTACATTTAAAGGCTGGTAACAGCAGTTTTAGTCCACCAGATTCTGTGTCACGCGCCAGTTGCTCCATTGGGACTCGCGCCGGTAGTCCACGCCACAGGAATGATCCCATGATCGACGTTATTTTCGCCGTGTGAACGCAATACGGCGTAAGAATTGATGCCACATACCAAATCTTCGCCGTGATGAAGGTGTTTAATGCAATTATCTTCTGTTGAAGGTTGAGATTTCTTAATGAGTGCAGCCATAACTGCTGAGCAAATTTGGCAACAAGAGCGTCCCAGTTGATTTTGCTCATTTCTCGGATCGAGTTGGTGAAGTATACACCCAAAATCTTCACTTTATCTTCTGTACGTAGCCACGGCACGCTCAATGGATTTCCATCAACGAGCCCAACGTCGATTGCAACCGTTTTGGATATATTTAATTTTGCTCCAGCGGCACGTTTGAAATAACTAAAAAGTTCATTGATGCGTTCTATAGCATTGGTATTGGTAGCTATCGCAGATATATCATCTGCGTATGCCACCACCAGGTCGGAGCCGAGTTGTCGCTCTAGTTTCGTCATAAAGGGTGGAGGTAGATGACGAAAAGTAGCATGGACATCGGGTCCCCTTGCCGTACGGAGCGTTTGATCTGGAAGCGCTGCGAGAGGTGCCCATTTATCAGCAGTCGAGAGAAAGATTGTTCGGCGATTCGTGCCAGCAGGTCAACGAAGTCTGGATTTATTCCCAGCTGTCGCATAGTTCGATGAAGGAAGGAAAGAGATACACGATCGAAAGCATGATCCAGATCGTAGCTTATCAGCTTCCCTTTTACCTTATTCGCTTTCAACTGAGCAATTTTGTCTTTCAGAGAAAATTCGAAAATTGAGCGCCCTTCGTTGGAACACTTTTGCGCATCGCTCAATACCCGATGGGTACGTATTATACGTTCGAGACGAAACTTCAAAATTCTGCTGAGAATTTTAAAGTCCGCATTTAAAAGGCTGATTGGACGGTATCCTCGTGCAGTATTTGCCGCTCCTCTCTTTTTTACTAACACGATTACTCCGTTCGCGAACTCAGGAGGTATCTCGGATACTAGAACCTCGTTCAACACTAGATTCAACTCCCGATGAATTACGTCAAACGTTTGTTCGTAGAATTCAACTGGTAACCCATCGCTCCCTGCAGCCTTCTTTTTAGCTGATGTTCGGATCGATGCAAATATTTCTGCTGTTGTAATTTCGGCCATGCAGGCTTCATTTAAATCATCATTTATGGGAATCACCCTCTCGCATTCGAAATGATTCCGTACTGTCTCATCCACCTCTGACGCTGTATACAATCCCGTAAAATATCGAAGCATATGATTTTCAATTGCATCGGAGTTGTTCAGATTTTCGTCGTTTTCGCCACGCAGCTCTGTAATGGTATTTTTTTTCCGTCGTCTCTCACCCAGCTGGAAGGTGCTGATACTTTCCCCTGCAATGTAGGTGTCGTTGATGCACATAAAATGTTGGGAGAACCTACGTTGATGTGCTAGCATTTGTGCTTTCACACAATTTATTGTGGCTAGCATCGCTGGGTTTTGAAAATATTCATCGTACGCTTGCTTCAACTGGTTGTACAGCCGTTGGTGCTCCGCGTAGAATACGCTGTACGCTTCACGAGATTTCCGTCGAACGAAAGACTGGATTCTCGGCTTAGCGTATGATATCCACCATGTGAGCCAGCTCGGATAATATCTTCGTTGTCGGGTCACATATTGCTATGGGATCTGAAACTCATTTATGTTCTCTACTGTCAGAATGTGGGGGCGTAATGACCAGTAGGCGCGACCAGGTTCGCGACCGAGACTAGGGAGGCACATTCGAGTAGTTAGTGCTTTGTGGTTCGTGAATGAGCACACATGTGTGGCCGCATTTCGCAGATGCGTAATGAGTCCATTGGTGACATAAATTCGGTCGAGCCTGGAGACGGAGTTGTGCGTTATGTAAGTGGGAGCCGGAGTCGTGGGATACAATTTTACCCATATGTCGCTCAGTTGCAGTTGCCGTATGGTGGCTTGAAGAGCTGGGCTGTTGTTATAGCCCGTCGAGTCACAAGGTCGCAACACACAGTTGAAGTCGCCAGCCAGAATCAAATTTTCTGTATTGTGCCGTAAATAAAAAGTGAGGGTTTCATTGAAAAAATTTTCTCGTTCGGCACGCATTGCGGTGCCAGACGGTGCGTAGATATTGGCTAATGTCGTGTTTTCAACCCGAAGGGCAATAAGTCTTCCGTTCAAACTTTTCTCCGTGTGAGAGAAGCGTATATACTCCTTCAACGCTATCGCCGTCCCTCTCCTTGACTCATCAACGTTTGTGACGACGTTGTAACCAGGGATGAAGAGCTGCTCGTTCTCCACCTCTTGAAGAGAAACGATGTCGAGATCCATCGTTCTGCAGAAGGTTCGGAGCGCATTTAGCTTTGTTTCGTTGGTGATCGTGTTGATGTTTATAGTGGCAACGTTGTAACTGGTTCGATGACTCTTTGCTTGTTGTTTTGCTCCCTTTCGTCGTCGCTGTCTTCTCGTCGTCTCCTGCATTGGCGGCGTACTCTTGAGCGTTTCGCCGATTCGTCTGTCTCGTTGCCATCGGATTTTCCACTAGCAGGTCCGTCGATCACTTCGCCACTAGCAGGAGGTTGTTGACCAGATGTGCTGGGCAACGACCTGCTATCCGATGGTTGATTCGAACCCGATATGGGTATGATAGGTATAGTGAGCGGGAATTGTGTTTCCGATTGCGTATCGATCGGTTTTATTGTTGGTATGGACATCGGCAGTTGTTTTTGCTGCTGCTTCTGCTTCTTCGGCGGCTGATGCCGCAATACAGACGTAGGTTGACTCGGCATCGTAGTTTTTTGGACATGCGGTTTCGCAGTTGGCTTAGCATTCAAAGCCGCTGGCTGCTTCGTAGTATCAGCGTATGATTTTTGCACGAGCAGCTTCTTGTTCTGAACGCATGACGCTCCGACATGGATGAATTCACGACAATGTCGGCATGTTTGACGCTGACCAAAATAAGATAGCAGCGTTAACTAGCCTTCTATGACAACCCATGATTCTATGTTGTGTTTCACGATCATTTTCACAACTCGGACACCAGTGCAGATACCCGGAAAAAATACTGCTAATCATGTCCGCATACCTGCTCTCGCACTGAGATGACGTCACCGTAGGCGGAGAGAAATTTGGTGATGGCATCATCCGACACGTCTTCAGACAAATCGAATAATTTGACCTCCACTGCACCATCCTCCATCGTTATTCGTAGGGGAATCTTCACCCCTCCTTCCACTGTCACCTCGTGTTTTCCGTCGTGTTCATCGCACACTTTTTGTGCTAGCGCCAGATCGACTACCTTCACGAAGGCACATCCGAGACTTCGGCTACATTGGATCCTCGTCACTTCGCCTGGTTTCAAGCCCAGAATAGTTCCTACGAAGTTCTGTACTTTCGTGTAGTCCGGCTCACGCGGCATCATCGCATAATCTATGCGGAATGTATTTTCGCGGCGTACCATCACTGAGCCGTAGCATGCGGGAACACACGACTGCTCGGCGATGAAAATAACGCGGCGAAACGATTTAAAAGTTAGCTTGTAAAGACTTCCTGATTTAGCATAAGCGAAAACACGTCTGCTTGGCTCGGAAGATGAGCGCTAACTACCTATTCAATAAACCATGCCTTGACTTACCGGATGCTACGAATTAATGCCAAATTACCCAATTATCACGGTGTTTTTTTTATCCAAAAACAGAAGTAAACGATTCTGAAGTCGTTTGAAGTCGAAACGAAGTAAAATGGAACTGAGTCAGTTAGAAGACGACAGCCAAACTTTAAAGTGTTGAGATAAATATGAAAGAAAATTATAGTGGCGATCCTCGTCGCCACTATAAAGTGGAAAGTGAAAGTGAAATTTGGTAGCAGTGTTTTATCTTGCCACCAGAGATTTGGGGTAAGAGTTATTTGTTGTTGCTGCCTATATTGTTAGCGGTGCCAGCATAGTGATTTTAATACAATTTTATTCTACCGTGTAGCCATGTTTTTTGTTGCTCAATTCGACGGACATTGTGTTCTGTAGTATAATTGTTTTCTGACAATTCAATCAGTTCCTTTGGAAGACCAATTTTTTTTGTCTCTCGATTTTATCAGAATACAACAAGGCAAAATTTGTCGATTGAGCGATTTGTTGGTGGTTGCTGTTTGTGCTCCTGTGATTGCTGGTTTTTGCTGCTGTTGCGGCCTTTGCGGTTGTTGCTGCCTTTTGTTGATGCTGCTTTTGCTGTGTTTTTTGTCTGCCCGAGCCAGATTTTGGTCGGTTGATTCGATTCCCTTTGATTGAACAATAGAAAATAAGGTACGTGCACCCATTTTTGGTCAAAGTTCCCTATATTTATTATCAATTTTTTGGAAACATACATATATTTAGAAGCATTATTATTAAGATGTTTTGGTTTTTGCATTCATTTTTGTTCGTTTTTATTGTACTATCAGATTAACAATGCCGCTAATAGGCTCCATTGAAGCGTATATTCCTGGTTCAACCAGTTTCGCGCAATATGTTGAGCAAATCGAATGGATCTTTAAAATTAATAAAATACCAGTGGAGGAAAAAATTGCATATTTCCTTGCACTGTGTGGAAGAGAAACATTCAGTGAGATAAAGCTATTACATCCAGGTGTAGATTTATCTACTCTGACTTATGAGGCTATTATTGATTTGTTGAAGCGACGGTTTGACAAGGCAGATACAGATATGTTTCAGAGATACAAATTTTATATTATGATGCAGGGAGAATCCGAAACAGCAGAAAATTTTATTCTTTAAGTAAAATTACGAGTTTGGTGCGTTCAAGGAAACTGCCATTAGAGATAAATTAGTAATGGGCGTTTTAGATAAGCAGGTTCAGCAAAGACTGATTGAAGAGGAAGAATTAACTTTGGCCAAAGCTGAGAAAATTATTGTTAACAGAGAAGTTGCTGGCGTACGCACAAGAATGATGAACGATAATAGACTAACAGTAGTGGCAAAAGTAGACCGCAGCAAGCGGAAGATTTACAGTTCACATCATCCCAGAAGCCGAGAAAGGAGAAATAGACATGATGAAAGCAGGAGTAGTAGTCGTAGTAGGTCGTTTTCCACCCAAAGAAAATCATACTTTTGCAATTTTTGCAACAAGAAGGGGCACACAAAAAAAAAGATGCATGTCGAATTTGTGGATGATCCTGAAACTTTTCCGGCTCAAACTGCTAGCAGATTATTTTAAACGTTTGAAAGAGAATCTTAAAGACAGCGAGTCCGAATCAGAAGAAAACTGTATGAAACTATCTTCTGCCAAGCATCTGAATGAGCCTTGTTACATAGAAGCTTTTATGGAAAATAGGAAAATGCGCATGGAAGTTGATTGTGGTTCTGCTGTTAGCGTTATTGACGAACAGGAATAAAATAGTCGATTCGGACATTTAATGCTGGAATCATACAACAATCGCCTTGCCGTTGTGGATGGAACTAAATTGGAAGTTTTAGGAAGCATTTTGGTATCTGTAGGCATAAATGGAATTAGTGAGCATAATATGGAATTGGTGGTTTTGAAAAATAATAAGAAATTGCGCAGAATTACCCCACTTTTTGGCAGAAAAAGGCTCGATTTGTTCTTCCCAGAATGGCGTACGCCATTTTCGTGTGCGAGGATAAATCAAATCTCGGAGAGGGAGATTGAAAGTACAGTGGAAAATGTGAAGAGTAAGTTTAATCACATTTTCAAAAAGAGCTTTTCTGATCCTATAGTTGGGTTTGAAGGAGACTTAATTCTGAAGGAAGGTAGACCTGTTTTCAAGAAAGCCTATCAAGTTCCCTTGAGGCTCAGACAAAAAGTTATTGAACATCTTGAACTGTTAAAAAAAGATGTACTGATTAAGCCTATAGAGGCAAGTGAGTGGGCTCCGCCTGTTGTGGTTATTGTGAAAAAAGATCAGAGAATTCGTTTGGTAATCGATTGCAAGGTTTCAATCAACGAAATGATCGTATCTAATACTTATCCTTTGCCAAATGCTCAGGATCTTTTTGCTTCTTTGGCGGGAGCTAAGGTTTTCTGTTCATTAGACCTTGCTGGAGCATACACATTGAAATGCAAAGCGATGCTCATCAACGAACATCTCCGAGAGAGTGGGTCAATGCTGTTCCACAACTCTATCCGAACACATCAAATTCTTACTAGGTAGAGATGCCTTGTATCAGAGAAGTGATAAGACAAGTACCACTTCTCGCACTTCCCATCCAATAAATTCCGTCCGGTGATTTGATCCATCGTGTATTTATTGATAAAATAGAACTGTCCAGGGTGGAACGAAAGAACCCGGCAGCAAACTGGCAGCGAGTATGGAAATTGATGAACTTGATTTTATGAACTTAAGGTACTCAGTTTCGATTTTGACATGCACGTGCAACGCACATTGTTGAATCATTCAACGTTATTGCAGCAAATGGTTATCAACATTTTGTCTAATTATTTAACGATGTGAAGGCGATCTGGCGTAGTGGTAACATCCATGCCTCTCACGCTAAAGGTCACGAGTTCAATTCTCACTCCCGACATTCTTCCAAAAATGGAAGTAAAAGTGACGAACCAGCCAAATGAGTTGAAAATCACTATAATACAGATAAAAAAATCATCTAACGATATGCGTAGAAATTCAGTGGGCAGAAAATATGAAGACGTATCTCCCGAAGCAGTCTTGAATAACCGAGCCGAGTGATTGCACGAAAATTTTCACAGTCTAGTTTGTCCCCTTTATTGAAGTTTGGTCAAATAACTCCATCTTTACACTCCTCCGGTAGCTGTTCTGTTTCCCAAATTCTGACAATCAGCCGATGCAGATAACTAACCAACTTTTCCGGGCCCATCTTGACGAGTTCCGCTCCGATGCCATCTTTGCCAGTTGATTTGTTGTTCTGAAGCTGTTTGATAGCATTCCTAACTTCACCTATCGTTGGGGGTGGTACATCTTCATTATTTACTGCACCAACGTAATCGCTTCCATTGTCATCTTGGTCCTCTGCCTGTACGCCTGTAGCGGGATAACCTATTACCATTATCCTTTCCCACTTGTCATAAAATCCCAACGATCCTATTCCCACAAATTCATTCCCACGCCATAAATTATCGTCATACATGTTTGTAGGCCAAATGCATTTTTATGTCACAAGCTCACAGCTGCATACGATAATATTAAATAACAACCACTCACCCTTGCAGCGTAACATTATGCAGAACTAACCCACTTCAACCAAGTGTGAAATGACAACACACAGAAACAACCACTACCCTTTTGTTCTCCGTATTGACCCGTTCGAACCAATCGAACGCGCTCACATATTTCCTTGCTGGCTCCTCCTCCTCTAGAATAGAAGCTACCTTGTGTAGAGTTTTAGTTTAAGCATTATAAAAAGTACATGTCGAATGCAAGCAACAGGTCTTTTACATTTCCAACCAATCAAGTTAACAAGTGTCGAATGCACGCGAGGACGGAACTAAGAATATAGTGATATTTATATTAGTGGAATGTGCCTGAGTTCTTTCATTCCGAAAATATATCACAAGTGCCCCAAAGTGATAGAAATTGTATACTACATCGGGTTGAACCTCCACATGGCGACCGAGACTTTAGCCTGAATCTTCGGCTATGAGTGAAACCAAACAATTTTTTTGTTTTGACGAAACAGTGAACGTTCAAAAATGGGCTTTTTCTCGGCAGACGAGATAGTGTCGAGCGCCCCAGTGTCGAGTTCACCGCAAACGATTGCTTTATGCATCCTTGCTGGTGCTGCGTTAGGTTACGGTGTTGTGCGGTTAATGCACACGTTTTATAAGAATCACTCGGAGAGAGTAGCCTCCCGAGCAGTGAGAGCGGCACAGCTCAACCAGGTATAAAGGGCAGAAGTGAACTATTTTTTTTTTTTTCTCAAAATTTGAACAAAGTGAACTAATCAACGAAGACGTGCCAACTAGACCAAAGTGAACTAATAAACGGAACTGTGCTAACCACCCATGTGAACGAACCAATAGAAACTCATTACACGAACTAGTGACCATTGGAAAAACTAAACATGTGGAACGAGAACATCAAGGACATCTTGGCCCAGGCGGAGGCCCAAGCGGAACACATCGCATTAGTGGAAAAAATCGGATGGCGGCAATATAGGAAGCAACACCCGAAGCAGCCGAAAAGAGGTTTCAATATCAAAATTGAAGACATCCATGGAGCAACCATCTATGTGACACCTTTCACAAAGCTCAGCCTTACTGATACTGTAGTAGGATACCGCCGACAGAGATGGTAAGTCAATTATAAGATGTAAAATATGAAAAAAAAAATTTTTGAAGTAAAAATTGTTAATGAAAAAAAAAAACACAAAATGTTCATGTAAAATATGTGCTAAGCTGTAAGACTACTTGTTGTAGACATCAACAAAAACAGAAATAAAAAAATTTCGCCTTTAATTTAATGGCAAGTTTAATAGAAAACAAAATACAGAAATTACAAGTAATTGCAAAATCACTGCGATCCGAGCAAACTAAAAAGTTAAGAAAAGCTACATTGAGAACCAAGCTCGCAGAAGCTGAAAAATTAGCTGAAGATATTAAAACAATAGTAGACCCTCTCGTACACAATAAAGAGGCTGAAGAATTGTTATTGCTTGCCGAAAATGCTAATCTAATATATCAAGATATTAGAAATAAAATAAACATTATCATTAAACAAAAATCTTTCAAAGAAGTAGCTCTTGCGATATTGTTCGTTGTTGGCATACAAAAACCGAAAATGTCCAAATTCGATTACAAAGAGGCAGCCGCAATGGTGCCAATCTACGACGGCTCACCTGATGGACTCGATATGTTCATCAGTGCAGCCACACTACTAAATGAGATCTCCCCCAGCGCAAACAAAGCGTTGGTATATCAATTCCTACTGACCAGACTCGACAAAAAGGCCCGAAGAGCAATTAATAATAGCGTGGATATACCTTCACTGCTAACAAATTTAAAAACTACATGTATATCAAAGACTAGCGCCGACAGCATATTAGCGAAGTTGAAGTCTATAAAAAAACAGTCAGCAGACGAATTATGTAAGGAAGTTGAAGAGCTGACCGAACAACTCATCGACTTACACATCAAGGAAGAGACACCACCGCAACGAGCAGCAAAACTCGCTTGCCAAGCAGGAATCGATGCCCTCATCGAAGGCATTGATAACCCTGAATTAAAAACTATATTACGTGCGGGAGCCTTCACCAGCATAGCTGATTTCCTACAGGTTCAGGTGTTCACTTAGGAGCACTTCGGTGCTCCCTCCACCTTTCGGTCACATCACGTTCGTTCGTCAGTATACCCATCCTTACTCTAGTTCTTCACACTTCTCCTCTTTTCCCGGAAGAGTTGGGTTTGCTGTCTCCGCTTGTGTCTATATTGTTTCACGATCTGACGGGAAGCTTTTACGCAGCATTAGCTCCCGTGCAGCGTTCTTCTCGTGTAACACTTGATAACGCTCATCATCGAACCACTCGTACCGTCGTCTTCTTTCCACGTGTCCTAGGATGTTCTCCGCTACGCTGTTTATGTCTGTTTTAATCATGCTCCAACAGTCCTCAATAGTAGCTTCGTTAATCTGGTCATCTTCCGGCAGCGCAGCTTCAAGCGAATGTGCGTAATTTTGCGGCGACATTTGCTTGTTTCAGTCGCGTTAGACTGTACCGTCGCGAGAATCGGTACCGAATGTTGTTCACAACGGACAGTTTTGGGCACATCTTAACCATCACTAGGTAGTGGTCCGATTTGGTGGCGCCTTGATAGGTTCTAACGTCAGTTATGTCCGAGAAATGCCGACTGTCTATCAGACAGTCATGGTCGATCTGAGATTCTGTTCGATTTGGTGACCTCCAGGTGTATTGGTGGAGGAATTTGTGTTTAAAGAAGGTATTGCGTACGGCCATATTTCTAGAGGTGGCGAAATCGATGAGTCTTAGGCCGTTTTCATTTGTTAACTGGTGTGCGCTGTACATACCAATTACAGATTTAAACTCCCCCACTTTACCGATCTGGACATTGAAATCTCCGATGATGATCTTGATGTCATGTTTTGGGCAGCGTTCATTAGGGTGGCAATGGATGTATGGGAAAAATTTCATCATCGAATTTTAAAAACCGACCATGTGAATTTTGTTTATTGGCCCAAAAAAATTATCTGAGCCAAGTTTCAGCTCAATCGGACATGATTTAGGGGTGCCTCAAAGCACTCAAAGTTCTGATTTTTTCATCCTCGAAAATCTTCCATGGTCCCAAAAAGTCAAATTCGATTTTCTAAATTTCCTCTGTTTCACCCTTGGGTTTTTCATTGTAGAATCAGTTGACGATAATTGATTGATGATTCATTCTTGCCCTCGCAAAACAATACACTAGCTGATCGTATGTCGCAATTTATTTCATGTCAATGCATTGAAAATTTATATCGAACGCTATTCCGGTGGCCTTTTTCGCAATAGACATAGACTCGGCTACAGTCGATTATATAAATGTTGCACCAGCACCATTATTCCACATCTCATAACTACATCAATATATCTTTGGGCCCGCATGGAAACAAGAACAATTACAATACTTGCAAGTATCAAATATTATGCTACATGTTATTTAGTATTGCATCAAAGGAATCGCAACTTAAGGCATCGTTCGTACAACGTAAACCATACAGAGCCATACATTGGTGGCTTGGAACTACTAGGAATATAAACACTTCCCATCATTTTGCGCTAGTCTCAAAAGAAACGCTTCTGTTAATATTACGCTTGCCTCGAAATTTTATTGCCCCTGGCAATGCGTTCGTTTTTTGCAGGGCTCGAGCCTGCTTTCCTCTTCTTCTTGCTCATCACACACTACGCGAAGCGTCCAATTTATGACGCGGAAAGAAAAACACACGATACGAATAACGCGAAAAACGAACAGAAAAACCAAACAACGATATCCAAGTTGGATTACCACTGGTGGGGTCCAATCTTAGATCGGAGCACAGCGAAAGCAAAGTGAACTGGATTGCTCAACAGTCCGATGCCGAATGAAAGTTTGTCTCAGCGAGATCCACTGTTTATATTACAGTAATCGTTCGCTAACTGGTCATGGTTTAACTGGTCTGCTGTTTAACTGGGCGAACGTTAACTGGTTTTTGGACCAGTTAAAAAGCAGAATTTCGTAAACAATCGACGCCATATTCAAATGGAAGATTTGCTGTGAGGGGCATTCGAATGTAATTTTAAATGTTATGAAAATTGACATTAATTCGCACGACAAAAACATTGATTAAACTACAGAAAAATAATTTTCTCAAATCATATGTCATACCTGTTGTTGCACTCAATGCGAAACTTCCATTGGAATCCTTTTATTTATCCAATTACAGGAACAATACGAATCAAACAATTCATTGAAGTTTCCCTCGATTTTATTTGACGTTTAACATGCCGGACCAGTTAAAACGCGAATGTCGATAAGTGGTCTTCCCTTTTCGCCCAGTTAGTGAATGTTTACTGTATTCCCCTTCATTCTTCTACTTTTCCTTCGTTCACGAAGACTTTAAAACCTACGATTTCCCCTCCGTTGGTCGTCGATAAGTTGCTCGTTATTGACAGTTCTGTTCGGGAAAGCACACAAATGGACAGAACAAATGTATGGAATAATGGAAACGCTTAAAGTTTTCATGAATTTTTACCATTTACAAACCAGGGGATTATAATGTATAGCATATTGAACAAATCTTACGGAATTTCCGATTCGTTTAGCATATAAATCGCCAAAATCCGTTCGCGGCAAAAATAGTTATTAACGTTAACGTTGTTTTCTGATTTGGCACCTCTTATGAAAGACGTAGTTCTACGTCAAAAATCAAAACTTTGAGCGCATTGAGGCACCCGTAAATCATGTCCGATTGAGCTGAAACTTGGTAAGATATTTTTTTTGGGCCAATAAACAAAATGTACATGGTGGATTTTTGAAATTTGACATGACCATTTTCGCTGCCACCCTAGCGTTCATATTCGCGTTCCAGCTGCGCGTAGAATTCGTCTTTGTCATCATCGAGACTTGCAAGGTGGGGGCTGTGTACGTTAATGATGCTGATGTTGATGAATCGGCCCTTAATCCTCAATCTGCACATTCTGCATAGTTCGTTAGTGTTGCCGCAGCTCTGGTAAATGGTATAACCATCGCGAAACGTGCGTACTGTAGATTCTCTCCAGCACACTTCCTGCAGCGCTACGATGTCAACTTGAGGTTTTTCAATAGTTCGAAAAGCACACGAATACTTCCGATGAAACTGAGAGATCGACAATTCCAAGTCTCAAGTTTCCAATCGTTAGTTCGTTTTCGTCGCCTGGGTCTGTGTCGATAAGTCCGGTTCAAATCTTCTTGTGTATCGTTCGTTGTTTGGTGTTTTAGTAGTGGGGCTTGTAATGCCTGCGACCAACCGACTTGGGTACTACTTATAGGAGCTGTTTCCGGGTTTTTGTGGCTTTTCTTGGGGACTGGCAATGTCCAATGCTCATCCCACCATACCCTAGACAGGTCCCCTTAGCCAGTGCAAGCCAGAAAAACGATCTATGACGGTAGAATTTCTAACCCGAACGGGAATCGAACCCGAAGGCCCCATCTTGGCAAGCGCAACGTATACCACTAGGTCATGGAGACCACATTTTTTATACCGTATAGGCTTTAAACTTGGAACATTATTCGCCTCTAGTATCTATAGTATAGTATAGAAATCCGTGTTAGGCAAACACATCCCGGTCTGTATAAATGCTAGAGAGAACAAATGTATCTGCAGCTTGCTTGTATTTGCAATGATTTACCCAGCTCCTTGGTTTTGTAGTCTGTGTTGGGGAAACCTATTTCGCTGTTTCTGGTTGGTTGGATGGTTGTTCAATGGGATAGATGCGTAGAAATATGTCCTATCAATTGATGCAAACATCTTACCGATCTATTAAGAAATGTTCGAGTTGTAAGCAATCAAAATTTTTCATTATTTCCTACAGGTTCTGTGTTTAAGTTAGCATTTTACAACTATCCATACCCAATATCCCCGTCCACCCTTCCCTGTAAATTCCTGTTAAACGTAGTCCCACTTCAAAAAATAGAGTCTGTACAAATGACCGATTTAAAAAAAATAAAAATCATTGCCGTCTCGGTTGACTTTCTTTCCCAATAATAGATTATGTTTATCATATTTAAATAGTTGTAGAATTATCGATTGTCATTTATTCAGGAGATTACTTTCAACTGTTTCCCTACCTCAATAAAAGCCGCAACAGCTTGATCAATTTCATCCTCTGTGTGGGCAGCTGATAGTTGCACACGAATCCGTGCCTTACCCTTGGGTACCACTGGGTAACTGAATCCGATCACGTAGATACCTCTCTTTAACATCTCATCAGCGAATACCGAAGCAAGTCGAGCATCTCCCAACATAACCGGACTGATTGGATGGTCCATCCCAGAAATGGTAAAGCCTGCCTTTGTCATGGCATCCCGGAACCGTTTTGTATTGCTCTGAACGCGGGCGGTCAACGTGTTAGAGCCCATCAGCATATCAATGACTTTCGCGGCACTGGCCACCACCGGTGGTGGCAGAGAGTTGGAGAACAAATACGGACGTGATTTCTGTCGCAACAAATCAACCAGTTCCCGCGGTCCGGTTGTGTAGCCACCTGCCGCCCCGCCGAGGGCCTTCCCCAGCGTAGAGTTGATGATATCACAGCGGCCCATCATGCCATAGAATTCTTCAGTTCCTCTGCCGGTCGGCCCGAAAAATCCCGTTGCATGGCAATCGTCCACGAATGTCAGTGCGTTATATTTTTCCGCCAGGTCGAATATTTCCGGCAGTGGAGCCACGTTACCATCCATCGAGAAGACACCATCGGTTACGATCATCTTGATTCGCGCGTCACTGGATCTTAACTTTTCCTCCAAATCTGCAAATAATCTCAATAGCTCAATCAGTTTAAATTTTTAACTCTTTTAGGTTAACAGCAATAACTCTGAATATAAGTAATATTATATTTTCAAACACACGCACCTCTCATATCCCTGTGCGCGTAACGCGCCTTCTGCGCTCTACATAGCCGGATACCGTCAATGATCGAGGCGTGATTCAATTCGTCGGAAAAGATTGCATCTTCCGGGCTTAGCACCGCCTCGAAGATGCCCGCGTTGGCATCGAAGCAGGATGCGTACAGAATGGTATCCTCGCGCTGGTGAAATTCGGACAGCTTCCTTTCCAACTCTTTGTGGATGTTCTGCGTTCCGCAGATAAATCGCACCGAGCTCAGCCCGGCACCGTATTCGTCCAATGCCTTCTTGGCAAACCCGACCACTTCGGCGTTGGACTAAAATGGTCTCATCGTTATTTTTGCGTCAAATAATAAGATAAATAACTCACAGCTAAACCGAGATAATTGTTCGCACAGAAATTCAGGATTTTTGCGTTGGAACCTTCGACGGATATAGTTGTTGCTTGGGGGGATACGATTATGCGTTCCTTCTTGTAAGTGCCAGCTTTCTGAATATCGTCCAACTGGTTTTGGACGATCTTTCGGAAGTTTTCGTTCGCTGCGGTGTTTGTAGAGAGTTGAATACAGCGATACGTAGCTGGGGTGTAAATTTTCCCTGCAAGTAGGGGTGTTTTGAGACTATATGGCCAAAAATGACAGCAAAAAGCAAAAAAAAAGAACAAAAAACTCCCGTTCAGAACCATATTTCTGTGCCCTGTATATTTAAAGTGAAAGAATAGCGTATGCGTGATAATGTTTGCACCATATTATACAATGTCAAAATTTAAAAAAATCTCATAAAATCGGTTCCGATTTTTAATAAATGAATAAAAATTCATTTAAAAGGCGGATGTTTCTGGTAGTTTTAAACTAAAAAATTAACAAAAAAGTGGACAAACCATGATCGATTTTCGACTGGACAAACCAAAATCATTTAGCTAACTTATGATGGAAACTACCTAAAATCACAATTTTCATTATCATATGACCAATTGAAAGTGCGACTGTTTTTTGTTAAAGGGCGCATTCGAAATCATTGATCTTTCTTTTCAAAAAATCGTGGCTCAAAAAGCGACATGCCTGAATCAATTATTTAAAAAAAAATTACATTTTCAATGCGCTGTTAGTTGAACCTGTTTTCGGGTCTAACCCAAAAACAATGCTAGAATTCACGAAAACTAATTGACCGATCGGAAAAAGTCTTTCACGATTTATCAGTCATCCTGTTAGCAGAGATGCCAACTTTCCTGATTTTTCAGGATTTCCCAGACTTTTTAGCACGCTCCCTGATATCCTGACGAACACTCAATTTATCCTGATTTTTCTGAAATGATCCTGATTTTTCCTGATTTTTGTACTCTTTACATTATTCGTAATAAATATACTAGTTTCCATGCCAAAATTTTCTGTTCTGATAGTTCTTCGGTTCGCACTTACATTAAGTTAAACTGTGTACTTAACTTTGTTTTATTCTTACTCTCAATTGTTTTGTGGCTTCACAAAGCAGCGCTAGAAAATTTCATGAAACCAGATTGTCTGACGAACTTATGAAATTACAACGAGGTTATGTTTGAGGAACAACATTGCTTTATTGAGCATAATGTGTATTTAGATGTATCCCCAGAGTTATTAATGTAGGAGTACGTTTCCAAGTAAAATAAACTTTAATGATGGGACTATGGTAAATATATCTATAACCGTACTAAATATCATAAAAATTAGGAAAAGTCTTCCTTCGCTGATATTATCTCATTTGTTGAGTAAAGATTTATTCCAAAGCATGGATGATTCAGTGAAATTTTGAATATTGATTTCTCTGCAATTGATTGTAGGGATGCTGTAGGTTTTTCGGAAAAAATATAAACGATCAAAAAGTCAGGCGAAACACTAGCATTTCCGCTCATGCGAGCTTTTATACCATGCTTATAAATTCTTTTACATATCCGGTCTTCGCCCGAAGGAAGATATACTCTGAAGTTTTTGTTTTTGTTTTCCCGAAAATCGACATTAACTTTTCGGACAACCCAATATGAGCTATCCTGATTTATCCTGATTTTTGACGTAGGATTACGTCTTTCGGGAACATATTGGGGTACAAATTGAAAATCGAAAATCGAGAACATCGTGAAAATTGTCCAATTTCAAACGCTTATTGCTCAGTCTTTTCATGATGAATTGCTGAAATTTTTGCGTCAATTGATTTCGGCATTCCATAACATTTTTTTATATTGAAGAAAATAATATATATCATGAAATTAATTGTCGAACAGTTGAAAAATCTCGACCTCTATCCTAACGGAAATACCCACTTCTGATTGGTCGAAATTGGCGACATATGCGGCGGGTCCCTAACAGAGACATCAAAACCAAGCTGCCTGGGAGAAATCGGCATGCAAATATGCAAAATGAAATATGCATGAAGGTAGGGGGCATTTGTGTATTGCAAGTAAGGTGAGTGATACGATTAATTCTAGCAAAAAAC
The DNA here is from genome assembly GCF_029784135.1 of Toxorhynchites rutilus septentrionalis. Taxonomy (NCBI): domain Eukaryota; kingdom Metazoa; phylum Arthropoda; class Insecta; order Diptera; family Culicidae; genus Toxorhynchites; species Toxorhynchites rutilus. The sequence goes on from NC_073745.1 coordinate 271,860,785, forward strand.
ATTCAAATTTGGAGCTTTAATGTTGGTTGCTTCGTGAAATTTCATATCATCGTGTATCGTGTTCCATATCGATCGTGTTGTGAAAAATTTAGCACAAGTGTAAGTGTGAAATTGTATATGGTAGCAGTTGTGTTAAAAATGACTTGATATATGAAACGATGTTTCCAATTTTCATAAATAAAAACCAAGGTGTGTTCCCGCTCGAGAACGGGTCGTTTGGTTTAAGCTGTCTGCCAACCCAAGGAAAATTTATACGGTGAGGAAAATTGGAAAAATGAAGAAATATTAGAAAAATAATACCCAACCACCAAACAAAACGGCCCTTTTCAGGGTCACCAAATAATTATCAATGAGTTTAACGATGTAATTCTTCAAACATATCCAAAATCAACAGATAGCCTAACAGAATCCTACGTCAACTATGCGGTCGTGTCTCGGACACCACCCTCCTGTGACTTTTTATTTCATTCTTCCTGATTTTTTCAAATTATGGTTGGCAAACCTGCCTGTTAGTAACCAGATGCCAGCGGCAGCGAGACTTTCAAGTGTTATATGGGTGATGGTCTACCTTAGAGGGTGGCTACGAATGTGTTGAAGCTACTTGAGGCAGTGCCGAAGAAGAGACGAAAAAGTGATTGACCTATCGATGCAAATAATGCGACCTTCACCAATCATTGCTATGTTTCGTTTTCACATTGTTCTCATATACAGTTTTGTCTCATATTCCGAACAGTCCCAAATTTCGAACACTTCATTTTTAAATGTAAATTTACTGAATTATATATAATATAATTATATATAATATAATTATATATTAGGCTGTCAAAAAAGTCCTGCGGTATTTCCGCGAGGTGTCGTTGTAAGCGCGTAGTTCTAGTTGTATTCATTGTATCGAGTCATACTATAGCTTGTTTGCGCGCTATAATATAGTCCTTGACAGTGTTTTGTTTGGTTAAGTCGTTCGTGAGTTATAGTGTCGCAAATATGGAGCAAAATAAAGAGAAAATCCGACATATTTTGCAGTACTACTATGACAAAGGCAAAAATGAATCTCAAGCTGCCAATTAAATTTGTGCAGTTTATGGACCTGATACAGTTTCCATTTCCACCGCACAACGATGGTTTCAACGTTTTCGTTCTGGTGTAGAGGTCGTCGAAGATGCGCCACGCTCCGGAAGGCCTGTCGTCGAAAATTGCGACAAAATCGCTGAATTAGCCGAGAAAGACCGGCATAGTAGCAGCCGTAGCATCGGCCAAGAGCTGGGGATAAGTCATCAAACCGTTATTAACCATTTGAAGAAGCTTGGATTCACAAAGAAGCTCGATGTATGGGTGCCACACACGTTGACGCAAAAAAACTTCTTTGATCGTATCGACGCATGTGAATCGCAACAAAATCGACCCGTTTCTGAAGCGGATGGTGACTGGCGATGAAAAGTAGGTCACTTACGACAACGTGAAGCGCAAACGATCGTGGTCGAAGCCCGCTGAAGCGGTTCAGATGGTGGCCAAGCCCTCATTAACGGCCAGGAAGGTTCTGCTGTGTGTTTGGTGGGATTGTCAAGGAATAATCTATTATGAGCTGCTTATCTATGGCCAAACGCTCAATCCGGACCTGTACTGCCAATAACTGGACCGCTTGCAGGTAGCACTCATGAAGAAGAGGCCATCTTTGATAAACAGAGGCCGCATTGTCTTCCATTAGGACAACGCCAGGCCATACACTTCTTTGGTGACGCGCCTGGTGACGCGCCAGAAGCTCCGGGAGCTCGGATGGGAGGTTCTTTTGCATCCGCCGTATAGTCCGGACCTTGCACCAAGTGACTACCACCTGTTTTTGTCCATGGCGAACGAGCTAGGTAGTCAGAAGTTAGCCACAAAAGAGGCCTGTGAAAATTGGCTATTCGAGTTTTTTTTTGCCAATAAGGAAGCGAGCTTTTATAACAAGGGTATTATGAAGTTGGCATCTCTTTGGGAACAAGTCATCGAACAAAACGGCGCATATTTGACTTAAAACAGATGATTGTAACTAATTTTATGAACAAATGAAAATTCAAAAAAAAATACCGCAGGACTTTTTTGACAGCCTAATATAATACATAATAATTAGAAATAATTGAATTGAATTATTAACACAGACATTCTTTGAGGTATAGGCTTCATTTCGATATCATTTACAGGTATCGACACAGGCTATAATTTTTAATATTAGACATTTGCAAAAAAGTGACAGTCAAAACAAATGATAAAATATTTGCGTTAACAAATTCCGTAAAAAAATAAGCATAGTTCATTTTTCAGTTTTTGTAGTTGTTTCAACTATTTTGTTTGTTCTTTCATGTTATGTGCTAGAGAATGTATGAACCTACAATAAATAGGTGAGGAAAATGATATTTTATGCAGAAATATTCATCAAAATTAAGATTGAAGTAGTTCTCGGAATATGAATCAAGTTTCTACGCATGATTCACATTCCGAGCACGTCATTTTCGAATGTAACTTTACTGAACTTTAATGTTATAAATAATTGAATAATCAAAACCCTGATATTCTATGGGTAATAGACTTCATTTTAACATCATTTACAGGTATCGATACAGCTTATAATTTATTATAGGGAGCATTTGCAAAAAAGTGACAGTAAAGACCAATGATAGAATGTTTGCGTTAGCAAATTTTGTAAAAAACAAGCATCGTTAATTTTTCAGTTTTTGTAGTTTTTTCAACTATTTTGTTTGTTGTTTTCATGTTAAGTGCTAGAAATGGTTGAAATCTTAAATAAATGAATGGGATAAAATTATATTTTATACAGAATTCTTCATTAAAATTAGTGTTCGTAATATGAAACAAGTTTCTACGCATGATTCCAATTGCGTACACTTCATTTTTAAATGTGAATGTACTGAACTTTAATGTTATAAATAATTTAATATTCAAAACCCTGACATTCTGTGGGTTATAGACTTCTTTTTAACATCATTTACAGCTATCGATACAATTATAGCGCCCATGGTCCCGAAACCATGTAAACTATAAGAAACAAATACAATCAATAATTACAAAAGCAAACTTAAATTTTTTGCGAGCATAACATTTTTCCAAAAAAGACCAGCTAATTGACTTTAATTTGATATTTGATATCGATCATATGAATCGTTCCAGTAGTTTAAAAGTTATGATTTAGAAAAAAATGCATTGTTGTTGTTCGTAATTTGAGACAAAAGTGATTAAACATATTTTAAGTTTCCCACCATGAATATGTATTTGTAAATCAATTTTATTGTAGTCAAATGATGGTCGCGAAATAGTACCGTTTTGAGTAATGAGACACTGTTTAATGGCCATCAAAGCTTAAGTGTTCGGAATATAAGACAAAACGGTACATGTCATGCTTCTCTAGGCGTAAGCTTGTGGAACACACCTCCCCGCTGGTTGTTTTTAAAATGGAGCAGGATTTAACGTAAACGCAAGCGTTACAGTTATTACTTTATAATGTCACAAAATATCTTTTTTTGTTTTTCACTGCAACACTGGACGTGAAAGTGCACTTAAACTGGAGCTGCTATCCACAGAATATACGTTCTTATACACAAAACAAGTTTGTCGAAACAGGTTTCTGCACCATGCGGTTTCGTCTAGACACTCACCTCTCGATAAAATGAATTCGCGAATTTGCTGCCCAAATAGTGACATTGCAAACTAGTGTTCGATCTGAAACTAACTAACTAATATGAACTTCCTAAGAATACTTTCACTGCTAGTGAACTGTTTCAAGCACCCGGCAAACTTCGTATGCTCAATTCAGCGAAATTGGATCAATTTATGCTGGAGTGTAGTATGCTCGATGTTTTGATTGTGTTAGTCGCGATCTAAGCAACGGCTGGTTGCCAAGGAGAATTAAGACGCCACTCCCGTTTGGATGTACGGAATAAACAAGACTGATTAGTGGCAAAGCGAGAGACTATCGACCAGCTCAACAGGACAGCCGCATGCTTAGATACAGACGTAAACGCGTAAACAGTTTTTGGAAAAAGGATGCACCATTCGATAACCGCCACACATTTCGATTGTCATCCAGTTTTCCAATGTAATTATTTGTTGTGTTTTGAACAGATACCATGTTTAATGTCTAGATGTGGGTAACATTTAATTAGGATAAGTTGAAATCATTGGGACATTGGAGGTCTGTTGATATAAACAATAAACGATAAACGATAAACATAATGTGTAATAATTCGTTCGATTAACTAATTTAGAGTTGGACAATAACTTTGAAATTGTGTTAATTTTTGAATACCTGGATAATCGCATGTATAATTGGTATAATTGATAACAATAAGTAATCGATCTAAGAGTGCTACATTTGGAGGAAATAAATTCAGTTATTCTTTATTTGTCACCGTCCTAAACTTATCCGAGCAGAATGAAAAATAATAGAGCTTATTTAAAACTATATTTTAATGCTTCACAGGTTAGTTTGATTGTTGGGTATTAACGTTTGTTCACTCCATCATGGCCTTTCCACTCAAAAGAAATTAACCGATCTGGTTAATGTGTTGTCTTCCAAGAGATGCTACTAGCTAAAAAAATCTTTGAACGAACTTTTCAAATAACCTTTGTACATTGTAGGGTAGATAGGGGCAATATGACCAGGCGGGGCGAAATGGGCCACCCTTCGTTTGGGCTTGTTATTGAACCAATGACACTTATTTTCAAACAATTGTGTTAGAAATACTCTACTTAAGTATCTCTGTGAAAACCGTATTTAAATTCAACTGTTTTAAAAAGATATTGAAGGAAATCTCACACTGATAATCACGAAAACCTTATAAAAAAGCAGTCAACGAAATAAGCTCTGTACGCTTCATACTGAAATTTATTACTCTGTTCTTCATATCAATTCGTACTGGTATTATTTCTGAACATTTCCACTGATTTATTGCGCTGCTTTGCTGTTTCATGTAAAAGAACAGTTTATTTTCATTGAGCGCAAACGGAATGGGCATAGCTGCTTGGGGCATTATGACCAGGTATTTCTTCAACATAACCTGTAAATACTGCTGTCAAAATTTGTAAACATAGTTGGAAATAACTAGATGTGGAATCATGGTGCGGAATTATACCAGAACATCCGAACGTAAAAAGTGGTCACAGACCAGCTTGAACGCGGCAGCCTTAGTGCATTGTGTCCCGCGAGAAATACTCAAACGTTATTTACGTTGCGCAGATCCTTTGCTGCTCCAGCAACTCGGATCATTTAGTAATGTTTCAACGGCGGAAGTTCTCTTAGCTCGTAGATTATATTCTCTCTATGGAACAACGGTTCTACAGTGTTACGGCGAAAGGAATCCGGAAGCTGGCGTACGATTTGGCCGAAAGATGGCATTTCTCACCCTTTCAATAGCCAAAAGCAATTAGCCGGAATGGATTAGTTGGTTGGTTTTGGAGAGCGCCACCCACAACTCTCACTTTGGACACCAAAAGCAATCTCCGCCACCAGGGCACAAGGATTCAATCACGTTGCAGTCGGGAAATTCTACGATTTACTGGAGGACGTACAGCAGAAATACGACATTCCACCAGTAAGGCAATTCAACGTGGATGAGACATCAGTGATTCCATTTTTTTTATTTTTTATCAATAGAAGAACGAATTAAACTAAAAATTATTATCTTCATTCAACAGGTACAGAACAGAAATTCCAAAATTCTAACAATGCGGAAAAAAAGGCAGAAAAGCGCTATAACTTCAGCTGAGTGCTGAACACGGAATAACGATCATAGAATCTTCCACAGTGCACTCTATGTTGTTACTGTGGGGCACAATTCAGTTCCTCTACGGACGGCGATGGATGGAACCAATGCTATCGATGCCACATAAGATAATTACTAATACCGAACACAATTATCAATTTTTCTCATCAGTGAAAACATGTTACTTTAATATAGAGAAAACATATTTGACATGGAAAGGTAATTTTCTTTTATATTTTTTCCTTTCTGAGTGTTTATTCAACCCAATGCGAATTTTAATTTGACTAACAAAACCTAATACTATATGTAGAGCATATGGGAAATCACTTTTTCTAATATTTCTTCACTTTCCAATCTTTCTCGCCGTATAAACTTTCCTTGGGTGAAAATAAACACAACAAAACAGACAGCTTAAACCAAACGATCCGTTCTCGAGCGGAAACACACCTTGGTTTTTATTTATGAAAATAGAAATAAATCGTTTCATATTTCAAGTCATTTTTAGCACAACTGCTACCATATACAATTTTACACTTACACTTGTGCTAAATTTTTCACAATACACGATCGGTCATTGATATGAAATTTCACGAAGCAACCAACTCAAAAGTTCCAAATGTGAATTTTATTTGCTAGAATTAATCGTATCACTCACCTTACTTGCAATATAAAAATGTCCCCGACTTGCATATATTTGCAATACCGATTTCCCTCGGGCATCTTGGTTTTGATGTCTCTGTTAGGGAACACATTTCGGTTGAAACAAAAGTTCCCCCTACTTTCATATATTTTCAATGTCGATTTCCCCCAGGCAGCTTGATTTTGGTGTCTCTGTTAGGGACCCGCCGCAAGTGTCGTCAATTTCGACCAATTAGAAGTGGGTATTTCCGTTAGGATAGGGGTTGAGATTTTTCAATTATTCGATAGTTAGTTACAAGATATATATTATTTTATTCAAGGTGAAAAATTGTTATTGAGTGCCGAAATCGTTAGATACCAAAATCTCATCAAACCATAATGAAATGACTGAGCAACAAGCGTTTGAGATTGGACATTTTTCACGATTTTCGTTTATCAATTTGTGCCCCCATATGTTTCCGAAAGACGTAATCCTACGTCAAAAAAGGACTTGGTTCACTCTGACTGAACGGATCTATGAAAAATGCCGGTCTTCAGTCTGAGTGAGCGCAATGTGTACTATTTCAGGGAGGCTGGAGTGATGACAATGCATAATCTGTTATGAAACAGAATGGCACACTTTGACTCACAAATGTTAGTTGATTGAAAAATACTCCAAAATTGTTCAGTCATAGTGAAACAAGTCTTAAAATGTGCTTCATTGATTCAGTCAGAGTGGACCATGTACGTATAGGAAGGCAGATAACTGTTTTGGGTATAAGACTTGATGTTTTTTTGCAATTATCATACGTCACAGTATTGTCAGAACCCAAAAGGACTTCTCTCGTGCCTTCAACAACAAGGCCTCACTGAACCAACGGAATGCCACAAAAAAGGTCAGCTGTTCTCACCAGTACCAGTACAAAACATTCAAGTAAGAATAAGAATAAGAAATGCCGAAAGTTTGGATTCTCCACGGAGAAAACAGAGATGGTGGTTTTTTCTAGGAAGCATAGACCAGCAAAACCAAAGCTTCAACTTTTGGGTAAACCGATCACTCATGCTATGTCATTCAAGTATCTTGGGGTCTGGTTCGACTCCAAATGTACTTGGGGGGTCCATATTAGGTATCTGAGTAAAAAATGCCAACAAAGAATAAACTTTCTCCGTACAATTACCGGCACCTGGTGGGGAGCCCATCCCGAAGATCTTATAATGTTGTATCGAACAACTATTCTCTCAGTGATGGAGTATGGCAGTTTCTGTTTTCAATCAGCTGCCAAAACACACTTAATTAAACTCGAGCGAATTCAGTATCTTTGTCTCCGTATTGCGTTGGGATGTATGCCCTCAACGCATACCATGAGCCTCGAGGTTTTGGCAGGCGTACTCCCACTAAAAGATCGCTTCAATTTATTATCTCTTCGGTTCCTCATCCGGTGTAAGGTTATGAACCCATTGGTGATCGGAAATTTTGAGCAGCTGATCGAGCTAAATTCTCACTCTAGATTCATGAGCCCATATCATGAATTCATCTCCATGCAGATTGATCCTTCTACGTATATTGCCAACCGTGTTTGTTTTCCTGACTACATCAATTCCTCTGTACATTTTGATCTGTCCATGAAGCAAGATATCCATGAATATTCAGATTATCAACGATCGAGGATCGCTCCAACGATCTTCGATGCAAAGTATGGGGGTATCAATTGTGATAATATGTACTTTACTGATGGGTCCACTATAAACGAGTTCACAGGATTTGGAGTGTTCAACAAAATTTTCAGCACCTCCCATAGTCTTCAGTTTCCTTGCTCAGTGTATATCGCTGAATTGGCAGCGATACACTGGGCGCTGGACAGCGTCGCCTCACGACCTGTTGAACACTATTACATTGTAACGGATAGTCTTAGCTCCGTCGAAGCTATCCGTTCAGTGAGGCCGGAAAAGCACTCGTCGTACTTCCTTGAGAGAATACGAGAAAATTTGAGTGCTTTATTTAGACGCTGTTATGTCATTATCTTTGTGTGGGTCCCTTCTCATTGCTCAATTCCGGGTAATGAGAGGGCTGACTCATTAGCAAAGGTAGGTGCGATTGAAGGCGATATTTATCAGCGTCAAATCGCCTTCAATGAATTTTACTCTTTAGTCCGTAAAAATACCATCGCTAACTGGCAACGCAAATGGAACGAAGGTGAATTGGGCCGGTGGCTCCACTCGATTATCCCTAAGGTTAGCCTCAAACCATGGTTCAAAAGTCTGGACTTGAGTCGGGACTTTATTCGCACCTTCTCCCGACTCATGTCCAATCACTGTTCGTTAGACGCGCTACTCTTTCGTTTCAATCTGACCGGCAGCAATATCTGCGTTTGTGGCCGAGGTTACCACGACATCGAACACGTTGTTTGGTCGTGTGAGGTGTATCTTGTTGCCAGATCGAATTTAGAGAACTCCCTTCGGGCTAGAGGAAGGCAGCCCAATGTGCCGGTGAGAGATGTGTTGGCTCGGTTAGACCTTGATTACATGTCCCAAATATATGTTTTCCTTAAATCTATCGATGTTCGTGTGTGATTATCCTTATATCCTTATACCCTCCATTTCTTCCTTTGTGAGTAATTGGTCCGCTTGCTATAAACAGGAGAATGAAATGTAAATTCACAATAGATGTATGAATAGATTTAAGAATTGAGTGTGTGTGATTATCAACATTGTAATAATTTCCTTATACCCCATCCTTTTCCTGAGAAAAATATGTTACCCTTCTAATCTCGAGTCCACCGCGAGTAATCGGTTTCCCACATTACTAACCATAGATTTAAGAAAATTGTTCATATATATAGTTTTAAAAATATATTTAAGATTTCGGCTCCTTTAAACTTATGTAACTGAGCCTGTAAAAATAAACGAATTTATAATAATGTGCCGAAAGAAGAAAAGAGCCCCGGAATTCACTAAGAAACAGATTTCGATGCGAAATCTCAATGAACGAACTGCAAAAACAACTCGAACAGAATACAGAATGGAATTTCCCAAAGTTAACTCTCCACCGTAAGGATTGAAGTTCGGTAAAAAGTATGCACGATATACTATAATGTGTTGATTCTTCTTACCCATTCCGACTAACATTTTTTCCTTCTATGATAATCGCAAGCGAACCACGCTATAGAGGCGATGCTTCTGGCGGTGAATATCATACTAACATTCCTTCCTTTCCCCTCGTGACTGTAAGGGCGTTGTTATTGACTAGTTAAAGCTCGAATCGCCGAAACTTGCACAGTGAGAATGATTTGCTAATCCCAAGCAGTATTCGGTGTGTTCTTTGTACGCTGGTTCAGGTCAATAACGGAGAGCAACTACGAGTTGTACAGTCTACCCAAGCTCAAGCTCTTATGGTGTAGTGTAGTGAGGTTTTCTCTTGAATGAGTGAACCAAATAAAAATCACATTCGCATTAAAAGAATGGACACAAATCGCATTAAAAGAATGGACAAATTTTACCAATTTTTCATGCGTTCACCTTAACACTTGGTGATGAGACAGACCATTTGTTGACCGTCAATCATAGTAACACATGAGTTTTCAAACAAAATTTGACAGCGTTATCAGTTCAACTGCGGAAGTACGGCGAAAACAGTAAAGCAACTACGCTCCGTCACCCATCAAGAAGGTAAGTTCCGACGTGAAGCACATCTCCCACACCAAGTTCCCAAAGAAGATGCTTCTGTGGATAACCATCAGCGAAAAGGTGATGTAAAAACCGCTTTTTTTCTGTTCGGTTATTGCGATGAAAGGGGAGATTTGCCTCCTTCACCTAAAAATATCATCCGGACGTGGATGTGGTGGCTCCGTCCATTAGACGAATAAGTCGCTGGAGGAAACGAACCGCTTGAGGAGAGATGTAGTTTCGAAGTCCGCCAACCCTCCGAGCGTCCTAAAGCTGAGTCTTACCGAGAATTTCTTGGCAAACATGAAGCGGAGGATCTACTCCAACAATTTCGTGACGAAAACGGAGGAGGGACTAATAAACAAAGCTAAGACAGAACTGAAAAACATGCCAACAAGTATGTTTTCGACAGCAATGGCGAACTGCTGGAAGGTCGACAGTACGTCGAAATATTTTGGTAACATGTTCAATAAATTTATGTTTTATGGGATTTTCGTTTGCCATTAAATTATCTTTTGTAGTTTCTTATCGCCATTCGAGAATTGTTAATTTTTTTATCAAAGATGTTTTAAATTTTGAAACTTCTGCGAAGTTTCTTGCTGTTTCTTCAGTTGAACCTATCTTTCGTCATCAGTTGATCCATTAGGGTAGTGTGATATATCACAACGCACCGTGTAGGTAGGACTTCCATACCAAGACGCACGCTGACTTCAAGTTTTCCCTGTTGTATTTTGGTTTTTGTTTTAAATTTTACACTGCGTTTTTTTTCTCTCTTGGGAATACAAAGATATCTACATAATGCAAATCGAAACTGATGCTTCTGGTTGGGCTTTGTTTGGCTTGCTGCTTTCTCGCATTGTATGCTACCGGAAAAACGAACGAAAATAAGTACAAAAATTTTGCTTCATCGTCTAGAAATATCGAACGGCGTGCCGTTTCCGGTATCGAGCTGAGTTGGCACACTAATCAGAAGTGCATCAAGCTTTGTTTCGCCCTCTTCGTTGAGGGGTTTCGAGAGGAGTAACGACTATATGTAACGTTCCTGCGCTAGGTTGTGAAAACTAACTGTGCCTAACGCTAGATCCTATAGGTAATTGTCAAAGCTTTCCAACACCAGAGTGTCTTTGTCAATTCTGGGTTCTATTGGGGGGAAAACAGGAGTATTGCTGCGTTTCTGTTGGATAAACATGCCAGTTCACATAGGTACTCTCATGCGACGTATCTTTTTTTACCAACGTTCCTGATGTCGGTCTTCTTCATGCGCTATTGTTAGAAAATATCTCATTGTTCATTATTATTTGCGCTATAATTCTACGAAGATTTGATTAAATAGATTTCAAAGATGCTAAAATCGAATTGCATTTTCACTAACTTGGTTTTGACTGGGGATCATAAACGATTTGTTCATCTAAATATATGAAGAGGGAATTCGTTCAATCTGTTGTTTAACTTTGTTCCTTTCGTTCTCATCGTCGCTCCTATATGAACTCTCTATTCTATGATTTTTTTTCTGTGGTTTATTGGTGTAGCTTTTGCATCAGGGATATAAATCTGTGCTATACTTAACTACCGTGTACCCTCTTTTCACACACTAATAAAACACAACTTTGATTCTAACACTAAACCTTAATCAAATAGGGCCCACTTAGTATCGGCATACCATTCGTTTCTAAAGTTCATGTTTTTCGTTCAAACAACTCGCTCTTAGCGTGTATAAATACAATGTTTTCTATGTGCGGAGTGAAACGAGTTAAAATTGGCAAAACTCACAAAATATGTTAGTTCCTTAAACAAAATGTTTCACTTTACATAGGAAACCATACATGAAGAGATCACTGATTCGTACGCTTTACATTCCATTGTAGGTGGCATCCGATTTTAGGTTCTGACTGTTACTTGTTAGTGTTGTGGTTGTTGTGATGGCGCTAGTGGATGGTGGTGATGCTGACGGTTGTTGTTGAGCTACACTTGCTTGTTTCCCTGCCTGTTGACTTTCGGGGAATACTCCTTGATGTGAATTTTGCTCTCGAGCTGACTGAGAAGGCTTCGAAGCCGTTGATTCTGTCGGTTTGTTGAAAAGTTGCGATAGGGGATCCTTTGGTGGCTATTTATTTAAGAAGGTGGAAAATGAAAACTAAATTTTAGTATCTGTTTAGGAATTAAATTAATTTGAACCCTACATCGATCGTATCGTGAGTACTAAAATCTCTCGCACAACAGTTTAGCTCGATTATCAGAGTAGCTACACTATATGAAAAAAGGCCTATCGATTCTTTTTCTGTTCGTGTAATCTACATGCTCTCTGTACTGATGATAGACGTATACATTGACCTGTTGACACCCGGGGCTGTTTTCTTAGGTGTCATCCCTCCAATAAAAACTTGTAATCAAGTCTTTGTTTCGTTTTTTAATGAAAAATCAAATTGACCGAATCCAGCAACTTATTTATTTTAATATAAGATGAAACGAACAAGAAATCATAGATTCTTCACGCGTAACGAATTAACGAATTATATTCACTTTTAATTGACTACAACGCCAATACATTTACCAAATTGAGACTCGCGTTGGTCCATGGGAAATTCATTGTCGCACCCGTAGCTCAACGTGTTAAGCATGCCTAATCCATCGTTGACTGCAGATAATTTTTAATTAATTTCTACTTTAAAGAGTCTCTTTCAGAAGATGTCACAAAAAACGGTTAGTAATAGCTTCAAACTAACTTTAAGATTAGGAAGAGTTTCATGGAAGTTCCACAAATACCCACGAAAATGTGTGCCCACACTATTATTCATTCTACATCCAACTTATGCACGTGAAGCATCGCGAAAAAAAAACCATTCGTTATTTTGTTAGTACAGGTCGGACTCGATTATCCGGAGTATTGATTTTTTTTTTTACTCCGGGTAATCGAATTCTCTGGATAATCGAGTCAAAACAATTTTTTTTCTTTATTTGTTTTTTTTTGCACGTATTTTTCGTTTTTTTGTTAAAAAGAGGAATTTGATTTTTGATTCATCCCCTTAAAGTCAGAAAATACTTTTCTCAAAAAAAAAAATAATAATAATAATAATTTATCCAGATTCTCTCAGGAGGTGATAGACGATCATATTTGATGAAAAAAATCCTCCAACGCATATGTTCGAATTTCAACAATGACAGATTAACAGATTTTTTTTTGGTTTCGGACTCTGTTGCTGCAAACTGGCTCTACATTAAAAAGTACGTTATGGAAGACGATTCTGATGCTTTCATTTGAAAGATGAGAAAATTTAGTACAGGATATAGTAGTGGAACAACTAAATTAGTGAATTTTAATAACATTTTGGAAGTAAAAGACTTAAAAGTTAATAATTTTTAATGTGTTATTATTAATTTTATCCTAAAATCGCGATTTTTACCCAACTGTACATGTAATAGCCACTTAAACTTCACCTTAACGTTGAAAAGTTACATTTCTTCATGAAATAAGTCATATTTGAAATATAAAAAAATATTTTTTTTCAAACTGAATATAATCGAGTCCAAAATTGTATATAATCGAATCACATATTATCGAGTCTGTATATAATCGAGTTTGACCTGTACTGAATTCTATTAGTCAAATCATTTCATTTGATACCAATATTGAGGGGATTGCAAAAAATACATAGTCGACCATTTTGTGCCGGCGACCTTTTCGAATTTATGTTTTTCGTAGTATAGTGTTTTTTTCCAAATCAAGCCATTCAGCCACTTTTTTGCGGCGGCCAAATTTAATGTTTCAAGATCATGGAATACGCAATTTTATAATCACAGTAGAATTAAATGTATGTTCTAAATTTCAGATCAATCATTCAACAGGAACGGTGTCAATTTTATATTAATGTGGGACAACCCAACAAACATTCAAACATACATAGAAACAGGTCAAGCTGAAAGAAACCATTCAAAAAGTAATAAGTTGTTTGGGGACTGCGGCCATCTTGAAATTGGATTTTTCATTATCTGCTATGTTCTACTAGTCGAGAACTTTCTTTTGATACATTTTTGGGCATTTTTCATAAATAACTGTGTTCTACTAGTCAAGCCTTTTCATTTGATACCCATATTAATGGGGTTCTGAGAAAATAGGTAATCCACCATTTTGTAGTGGTCGCCATCTTAGATTTACATTTTTCATAAATAACTGTATTCTACTAGTCAAGCCCTTTCATTTGATACCCATACCCAAGGGGTTGTGAAAAAAATATATATGGCGCCATTTTGTGGTGGTGGCCATTTTGGATTTTAATTTTTCATAAATAACTGTATTCTACTAGTCAAGCCTTTCATTAGATACCCATATTGATGGGGTTCTGTAAAAATATGTGATGCGCCATTTTGTAATGACCGCCATCTTAGATTTGCATTTTTCATAAATAACTGTATTCTACTGGGTGGGTGACTATACATGATGATGACGTTGAATTAAAGAGGCTTTAAACTTTTCAGTTCATTCGCCTCTCTAAGATTATAGATTAGTCCAACTAATATATATATATATATATATATATATATATATATATATATATATATATATATATATATATATATATATATATATATATATATATGTATATATATATATGTATATATATATATATATATATATATATATATATATATATATATATATATATATATATATATATATATATATATATATATATATATATATATATATATATATATATATGGCCTAACAATTACTAACAAGTCGTGCATACATCGGAAGAAGGTCATTGCTACAGGAAAAGACTTTTCCTAGCAACAATTTTTTGATGTTTTCTTTGAAAAATTACTACTAATATTTAACTTGTAACATTTTTATGTTTTTGTTTTATTGCACTCTTGCACTCTAGATCCTCCATATGCCTAATTTGGTTTCATTTGCTTGATTAATTCTCGAGGAATCCAGAAATTTGTGTTTCATTTGTATGGCAGCCCGCCTAAAAGAGGGGGGAGGAGTATCTAACCACCGTAAAAACATTTATTGCACCATAAAACCTCCAGATGCCTAATTTTGTTGTATTTGCTTTATAATTCTCGAGTAATGTAGAAATTTGTGTTTCATTTGTATGGCAGCCCCCCCTTAGAAAGGAGGGAGGAGTATCTAACCACCGTAAAACCATTTATTATACCCTAAAACCTTCACATGTCAAATTAGGTTTCGTTTGCTTGATTAATTCTCGAGTAATGAAGAAATTTGTGTTTCATTTGTATGGCAGCCCCCCCTCAGAGAGCGGGGAGGGATCTCGAACTATCAAGAAAACCTTCCCCGGCCCCAAAAACTCCTACATACCGATTTTCATGTCGATCGGTTCAGTAGTTTCCGAGTCCATAAGAATCAGACAGGCAGACAGACAGACAGAAATCCATTTATATATTATGTGCTCCCTTGGCCGAGTGGTTAGCGTCATAACTAACATGCCGGGTGTTCGGGTTCGATTCCCGTTCTGGTCGGGGGAATTTTTCGTCAAAGAAATTTCCTCCGACTGGCACTGTGATCAAGCGTATAGTAGAGCTTGCCACTCAGAATGCATTCAAGGCGTGTTATTTGGCATAGAAATCTCAACTAAGTACTAATAAAAATGACGCAAGTAATACTACGTTGAGACGGCGAAGTTCCTCTAGGAACGTTAGTGCCATTGAAGAAGAAGAAAGATATATATATATATATATATATATATATATATATATATATATATATTTGACATATCCGCAAACTTTTTTATATTTAGAAACATAAAAATAAACAAAAACACGGCCAACGCGAGATTTTACACACAAAAATGTTACGAATAAAACACATTTTTTTCAGGGGTCTCCAAAGAAAAATGCCATACAGTGTCGGACAAAACATTAAGACCACTGCTCAAGCAAAAAAATTAAGTCAACCATTAAAAAAACGCACTTTTAATGAATGACTATTATTTTAACTACAGCTGTGATAAATTTCTTCGAACATATATTGCTACCAACGGCCAGTAGAGTTGGCATGACATTCATTATAGGTATATACTATGGTGGCAGCGTAAATGGTTATGTTAAATTTCAAAAACCGACCATGTACATTTTGTTTATTGGCCCAAAAGAGTGGCCGTTAAAACCCCAGTTTCACCAGTATCGTTCCGATCACTTACCCCTGTAGCAATTGTCGTTGGAACAGTGGCGGGAATAACTTTCTTCTCAGCTTTTTCTAGTCGAGTTTTTATCGAACTAATCTCGTTAGCAATCACATCGTTCTGCGCGTGGTAGTGGTCGCATTCTTCGCGAACAGAACTGATTGAACCTTTGAGTCCGTTAGTGGCATTTTGCAGCATCTCAAGCTGATTGTAGATCTGCCTGGTTCCACTATCTAGGTAGGTGAGATTGTTCTTCATCTCGACCCAAATGTTCTCCACCGACTTCACGTGGGACGAAATATTGGCTGAGTTTTCAACCAGCTGGTCGATGGACGTTTTGTGGCTCTTCAGATCCTTATCGAGCCAGCTGTTTTTCTGGTTCAATGTTTCCAACTCTGTGGTGAAGTTCTGCGCTAGGTTAGCGATCTGGGTGGACAGTTCCTCCCGTATGTTGGCGATGCTTTGTTCTGTGGCGTTGTTGGTGGCACTATTCGTGGAGGCCGGAGCCGACCCGTTGCGGATTTGGGCGATGAGGGTCTGACGGAAGATTGAAGAGGATATGAATCGAAGTGAAGTAAATCTACAATAATCAATCTCGAACGCCACCCAAATCATCCTGATTGCTAGTGCTATTTACCTGTAACTCATCCACACTCTTCCGGACCGTTTTTTGGTCGGTTGTGGTGACCGCGTAGCGCTCCTCCAGGGCGCTTATTCGCGCGATGGCGTCCCCAATTTTGGACCCGATGTCCGCCACATTGGTCTTCAAGCTGTTGAGCTGCGCTTCTTGGGAATTTTCGTTCTTCTTCTCTATCGTGTCCCGCAGCTGTTTGAGCTACAACGTAATAGGAAAACAAAAGATTAGGTGTGCGATTAATCACCCGCCAAAAGGGTTCCACTAACCTCTGCGGAGAAATTGCTGAGCACTTGTTGAACCTCGCGCAACTTACCGTTCAGGGCAGTTTGATTTTGCTCGAGAGTTTTGGACGTTTCGTGCCATCTTTGTAAGGCTTCCGGCAAATTTTGACTAGAGGCAGATACTGTGGATGGTGTTGAAAGCAATGCAAAGTCTTATTTAAAATATATGTTCATAACATGAAGACAGTCGATTCCTAGCGAAAGAGAGATGCGTCAAAAATAATTCTACCCAGTGTCAACGGTGGTTTGCTGTTACGTATCAATAATTGATCTCACTCAAATTCAGCACAAATGAAGTTATTAAAAATAATCAAACAACATAAAAATCTCAGCTCCTCAGCTGTCTAAATAAATCCATCTGACTGATGAGGGTGAGGAGCATGCAAGGTGTCTTTTCGAACTTTATAACTAAATGAAACCATCAATTTCTGTCCCGAGTAGCAGCAGCAGTACACACACAGGGCTCAATTCGAGTGGAACATATGCCCCCATAAAATTGCTCCCGCTATATATACCTTGCTCGATGCGGATTCGGTACTCGGAGACCTGCTGTCTGATGTCAAAGTACAGCCAGTACATGAAGCCAAGCGAGAGAAAGATGCAGGACACGAGCAGGAGTGGGCCACAGGTACGCAGACAGGAGAATCGCTTCCTCCGGCAGCGGGACTGGGCTCGCACCTTCGGCTGCTAGCTCGGCCCCCCGAGGGAAGATAATTTGGATGGAGATATGTTTTTTACGTTTATGATTATGATCCAGCGAGGACGCGAGGCACACAAGAGAAGAGAGAGGAAAGAAGGAAAAAATAGCAGTGAATGAGAGTATATCGTTAGTTGGATGGGACCCTTCGCTTCGGTGGCACAAACTAACCCAAGAGTAATCCTCTTGCTCGTCGGTCGAGTTCGAGAGCAACTGATCGTGGGAGGCTATTCCGTTTCCGGCGATGTGGCGTTTTCCTGAGCTGTTGTGTTGAACAAGAGCAAAGAGAAGATAGAGACGTTTTGTGTTTTTATAGTTTACGAAATAATGTGATGATGTCTTGGTTCATGAATTTATGAATAACATATTTCCATATTTCGGGTGGTGTTATGCTTGTATTCTAGATGTTCATGTTTAATTAATAGGTCGTAAACATAATCGAAATGCAACTTTTTGAGTATTATTTAACACATAGACATATACCGGAACATACAACGCATGGAATGAATAGTACTAAGCAGCTGATTACTAGAAAAGATCTTTTCGCGTTCTTGAACCAATAATCTTTTCTATTCCACGAGACAAAAAACGTGAGATGACTAAAGTAAACAGTATTTCTAAAGGCAACTATAGTTTGACATTGGCTGAGATTTGGAGTCATCTCCTAATTTGTTTTCGACTCGGGTATCAAATACGAGGGCAGTACAATAATTATTTAGTCTATAAAAAAACTATATAAAACTAAAATTTTGGAAAAATGGCGATTTATTTCTCAACATAGTCTCCTTTTATCTCGATACACTTGACCCAGCGATGCTCCAACTTCTTTAATCCATCTGAAAAATACGTTTCTCAAGGTCTGCAAAGTAGGCCTCCGTGGCGGCGATGACCTCCTCACTCGACTCAAATTTCTCCCCGGCGAGTGACTTTTTCGAGTTTGGAAACAAAAAAAACTTGCACGGGGCGAAATCTTGAGAATACGGTGGATGGGGCAGCAGTTCGTAGTGCAATTCGATCAATTTGGCCGTGGCGACGACGGAATTTCCATTTTTTCCGTTTTTCTTAAATCCGCAGACACACTCTTATCCACACACGGTCAAAACAAAATTACGAGTCCGATTCGGCTGAAATTTTGACAGTGGCCGTTTTCGGGAATGTACTACACGATAAGTGATCTCTCTTGCGATGAGGCTAAGTACTTATCGGACCGCCCTCGTAGAAGCTGAAATGTAAGGTGGCCTCCAGAATAAAGCGAGAAACTGTGTTATCTCACGTCACTCGCGATGCAAAAAAAATAGGGGAATAACAAAACGATTTATTTTCATTTTGAAATTGATCCGATCAATTTCACGAAACTGTTATGATTTCAACGAAACGATTTTTTTTTGCAAATTGTCAGCTTTCTTCTATGCGTATTACAAAATATTCTTCATTTCGCATCAAGAGATTTCGCTTCTGCTTCTCGTAGCCGTTTCATCAACCTAAATTCATTTGACGTAAGAGCTTCTTCCTTTCGAGTTTCCTTATCTTCTAGATAAAGAATTTCGTCGAATTACTATTTTTCATCATTTTTAAGACTTTCAACTTCCTGGGTTGGTTCGTTTCAGGTTAAATTAGCTTGTTTGAAACTTGTATTGATGCTATCTCTCTAGCGTGAAACACAGCATAAATTCGTCGCATAGCACAACCGTTTCCTCATGTATGTTTGCATAAACACATTCGGTGTTAATAGAGAAAAAAAAAAACTCTGAACATTGGGGTTTCCGTGCGAGAATCGACGATTCACGAAGGTAAAAAATCCGTGAAATTATATCTTCCAAAAATGATCAAGTCGTTCATTTTGAGGATAACAGTGAGCAAAATTGTCGCATTAAGTCGATTGGACTTAAGTTGCAACTTAAGAGGGTATTCTAGCCTAGAAATATGAAACAAAATCAATTTTTTTTCTTCACTTGACACAAAACTTCAAAACCGTTTTTCTCGAAACCAATTTTTTGCTGGCATATATTATATCTCAAGTTCACCTGAACCGATTTGTTCCAATTTGCTGTGAATTTCGACATGTAGTTGAATGAAAGGTAATGAATGTAAACTTCCAGCGCCGAAAGCGATCATGACATTTTGGTTCGCGTGGTTGTGTACCATGAACTGCGAACCGAACAGAGATCTCTTGGTCTTATGTCATGTTTCGTAGCATGTAACAACACACGAATGATCCTGGGGAAAATGACTTCTGCAAAGATGTTATGTGAGTTATTCACTGAAACGATCAATCTTTGTGTCTATACGACATACCAAATCATTTGAAGAGTTCACAACTTGTCGCTGTGGCTGCATACTGCACTGAATATGGTTGCTATGATTCATGCCTTATACGACGTATGTGACTGTTTTGGATTTTTTTTGGCAGACTTGTCTCGAGATGAAAAATAGAAGGTGGGAAGATTCACGGGTTTTGCTTGTGTTAAACTTTGATTGTATTAGTAGCCAGGAAGATAGGAAGTTCACATATCAGGCATAACAGTCAGTTACTTAAATGGTTCAAAATTGAATGTGTCAACGAATAACGTTGAAATATATGATGGCCCTCCACTTACCCCGTACATGGAAATTTATATGTTTGGGCAAATTTATCTAAAAAGATAATTTTAAATTAATTTCTTTGAAAGCTAATGTCCTTGCATTGTCTTTGATTCCTATGTACGTCCATCAAAACCTTTTTTAAATTTTTTTTTTTTTTTTTTGCTGCATCATCATATTTTTACATTTCAACAAAACAGTTCAAACGCAAACACAACCACTTATTTACAAAGCCACATTAGAGGATATACAGAAAATAATTACATATTTCCAAAAAATATATTTCGCGTTACATTCATCATTTGAAAAATAAACAGAACATGTCACGAACCAAAATGTTTCATTTTTGTTATTTCTTCTTATATCAGAATTAGTATTCTAATTTTTACTATGTTTGGATTTTAGAACATCTTTATGGTAGTTTATCTCTTGTTAGCAATTGTAATTACTTTTTCCACAATTAGGGTGCTGAACACTTCATTCGTCTAAAACTAGGACGGAAGCAGAAAACTTTTCGTCTCAATTTAGGTCATATGGAGTCTATTCAATTTATTTTTCAAGTGCATTTTACGCGGAAAAAAAACTTGCTACTTTTTTCTCATGCGCTGTAAAATGTTTTCCGCCAAAGGAAAAAACGATTTTGTACCTCTGACTTTGTTCATTTACGTTTTTGGTCGATGTAACGAGAAGTAAAATAAGATTGAAATAAAGTTTAGAACACCTCAACAATACTGGAATTTCAGTGTCTGCTAAAATTTCAGTTGGGCCCCTATGATTTTGAACGCTAGCATTGATTTAAGAAAAAATACTAATTTGTTCATTTCATCTGCTTATTTTTACTTTTAATAACAACACTTTTCCTATGTAGTGGACTATTATAAGAAAAGTAACATACATAAATAAAATCTGTGACGTCACAGATTTAAAAATCTTCCCACCTTTCATTTTCCATCTCGGACTTGTCTCACTTCTTAACTAGGTGAACCTAGTCAGCATGCTCATGCTGTTTCAATCCTGACCTGGGAATTGTCGGACAATCGCGCAGGTGCTAAGGATGACCGACTTTTGGAAGCTGGCCAATTCCTTCTCGATGTTCAGCACCTTTAGCGCTTCCAGAAGTATCTTTGGGATAGTTCCAGTTCCAGAGGGAACGACTGGAACAATTCTTGGGACATCCCTTCACCCCCCACAGTTCCTTGAGCTCCACAGCCAATGAGTAGTTATGAATTATGAAGAAATCCGATGAAAATTGTTAATGTGGAAAATCTTCATCGTCATTTCTTTCTTCTTTTCCTTCGTATGACGAGAATGACTTTTCTCTGCTATATGTGAAAGTAACTATTTTGATCGTTTCACCTTTCAATTATGTAGAAATGTAAGATAAATAAATGATTACAAGTTTGTTGCTTGTGCAAAAAAAAAACGCTAAAAGAGATCGTGGAGGATGTTGGATGCTGTTCGGCCACTATTCACCGCCTATACAATTCTATACAGTAACCCTAGTACCAGGCTACAGGATCGGAAGTGGTAGTCCGCAATCTTCGAGTACATGAAATATTTTTGTAGCATCCATGCAGAGGATCATCAAAGATTCGCTATCCAATCACAGATCGGAGTAGAGAGTTGAGAGTTACTCGATCGAAGAAGCTGTTATTTCTGCTAGAAAAGAAAATAAGAAAATAATAGCTCTCCCTCAGATGAAAAACTAGAAGTGGGTTATATCCGTAATGTAACCGCAAGGTGGACGTAGGAATAACGTTGGCTTAGCTATCAATAAGTAACAAGCAAATAACTCTTAGACATTTCATCCTTCGAATAAAGTGATTATCATACCACTTCGTTTAGCCGGAAAAGAATTATTAGCGCTCAAAGGAGGAATCGATTCCTTTCTCATGTCTTTCGAAAGAAATGATTATCATACCATTTCATTGGTCCAAAGCAGAACTATTAAAGGGGGACCCCGGTCTGAAAAGTACCAAAACTCGAGTTTTTGTATTTTGCAGTTTTAGTAAGCTTATGCCCTCAGAAACGTTGTCCTGAAAGGATTTTTCGATATTTGATTTCATTCGAAAGTTACAGCCAATAGTGTGAGGTCACCTCAAAGGATTTCAAACTCATTTTTCTCGAAACTATGTTTTTTCAACTGATGGTATCGATATCTCGATACCATCGACTCGACCGATTTGGCTGATTTTTTTCATCAGCATGTAAAAATGAATTATCTAAAGCGTTATATAGCTGTTTTTGATATTGAATTTTTTCGATTTTTTATAAGCTTCTAAACATCGATTTTTCATTAAAAATAACTCATTTTTAACAAAAATGGCCGTAATCTTGGCAATTTTTCGAATTTTCAAAAAACCCTATGTAACGCTTTAGGTATTGTCCTAAAGTTTCAAAATATTCATTGGAATTCGTTCTGCGACACCCCGTTGCTTCAGAACCGATACCACCAGCAAGGTATCGATTTTCAGACAGCTTCAACGCAACGCGAAAAAACACGGAAGTTAATTATTTTTCGATCGTTCAGACAGGGGTCCCCCATTACAGAAAAAAAAACGATTTTCCAAATTTAATGTACCCTTGGAAGTTTTCGAAGATCAAAAAATCAAAACTTTGATCGCTTTGAGGCACCCCTAAATCATGTCCGATTGAGCTGAAACTTTGCACAAGTTATTTTTTTGGGCCAAGAAACAAAATGTACATGGTCGGTTTTTGAAATTTGACATGACCATTTTCGTTCCCACCCTAATGGTCATACATCAACCGAGATCCCAATTCTCAGGATTATTCTATCTCAATGGCATGCATCTCATGCCCGTAAAACATCCCATCCAGTGTGAACGTCCTGATTTCAGCTTCATCTAGTATAACTATAAGTTCGATCAGTAAAATCGGAAAAATGATGAGACAGATCTACGAACTACTGAAACCGTTTTCTATCAATGAACGATTCTTACACTACAACGGTTCAAATGATGTGGAAGATAGACCCAGAAGGGGGCGTCCGAAGTCGATACTTGAAAATTTTGATATTTGAAAGACTCCGATTGGGAATGCGGGTTCGTAAATCAAGTTTATAGCGCACTTGATGATTGCCACGTGCCACATAACACAAAATAAACATTATTTTAAAATTATGTTAAAAACAAATAATAATTGACTTCATAAATCTCGATATTCAATAACATTGACTCGTTTCCGTTTTCTAATTTCCAATTCTGGATTCATGGATTCATTTTTTATTATAATTTAACATTACCTTTTGGCGAGAGAGTGCGCCACCAGGGCGTCCAGTTCGCGCCGCTTCCGCATCTTCTTACCGCCGACACGCAGCGGCACCGTCACGTGACCTACCGATTCCATCTCGAGCTGGGCTTCTTCGAAGGTCACTTTCGGGTAGTACCGTTTGGAGCGAATGGTGACAGTAATGAAAGATTTGAGAAGGCGGCTAATTGTATCCAGTTGACCGGCAGGCTTCGCGAATCATAGATTCTTGTTTTCGTTGCTAAGATTAGAGGAGCTGGCTCGCTGGCGCTTCACATCGTGTGGGATTTACGCTATCAAACACTGATTACATCGCACCTCTATCACTTCCGAGCTTAGCGTTCCATTGCATGGGTTTTTTGTGTCAATTTATTCACTGTTCCATGGCGCTAAATCACCGAATCAAGTGTAACAACATACATTCCCATATGAGTGTAATTATAAACGAAACCACAAAACCCGGCTTCCTCAGAGCTTCATGAGAATAAATTCAACATAAGAATCCAATTTGGTAATCCCCCTAAGGACGCAAATCTTCACTCACATTGTTCACACAGCGCTTGGTTGTTTCGGGGAAACTTCACTTTCACCGTCCAACGTCACATCTCTAGCAGGTTAATTCTCCGATGTGCTTTTAAACGAATGATTAATAGGCGTGTTTCTAATTCCGTTCGCCCGACAACACGTGATGAGAGGATACGAAACATAGATACCAGCGGGTTCTAAAGTTCATGTGAAGTAAACTGACGACTGGTAAACAAAATATAAATTATTCTGCTTCGTCTCCCTTCCTCCCCGTACTCGGTAATGCCCGCTTCTGGGTTTTTGAAGTAATCTCAAGAATTCTTGAGTGGCTCAGTTAATTATTCGCTGTGTGAAAGGTTGAACAGAAAACTTCCACCATAATTGCACAGATCAAAATGGGGATGAGCGTTCACCACAACTCAGAGTACCAAACGTTATACAGGGTTTTCCAACTTTAAATTACGAAAGTGAATTGAAATAAAACACACTTAGAATTCGAATTTCGATGAAACTTTTATTTCAAATTAAAGTTTGGTTTATGCCATTATGTGTGAAATACAACATCATTCAAATGTCCACCTAGGGCTTCCTCGCACACCTTGATCCGAAACAGGTAATTTTCGATGACTTTTCGGCACATATGGGGCGGTATCTCGGTCATAATTTCACGAATGTTACCTTTCAAATGTTCAAGAGTTTGCGGAGAGTTGGCATAGACACGGTCTATCGCATAACCTCACAAAAAAAAGTCTAGCGGGTTCAAATCGCATGATCTGGACGGCCAATTGGCATCACCAAAACGCGAAATTATGCGTCCCTCAAATTTCGTTCGCAATATGGCCATGTTCGGTCTTGTTGTGTGGCACGTGGCGCCGTCCTGCTGAAACCACATGTCATCCGTATCCATATCTTCAATTTGTGGCAAAAAAAATCGGTTAACATGCGGTCATAGCGCTCACCATTCACAGTTACCGTCTCGCCGTCCTCATTTTCAAAGAAATACGGCCCGATGACTCCACCAGACCGTAATGCGCACCAAACAGTGACTTTTGGCGGATGCAATGGCCTCTCAACAATCACGTGTGGATTTTCTGAGCCCCATATACGGAAATTTTGGGTGTTCACATAGCCACCGAGCTCGAAATGTGCCTCATTGCTGAAGAAAATTTGATGCGAAAATTCAGCATTTTGCTGCTGTTGTTCGTTCACACAATCGACGTATGCCCGACGTATTCCATGGTCACCACGCTCTAATTTTTGTACCAGTTGGACTTTATATGGATGTAGGTGCAAGTACAAATGCAAAATTCGCCACAATGATGTGTTTGACAAGCTCAATTGCTGAACACGCCGTGGAATCGAAACATTTGGGTCATCCTCCACACTGGCAGCAACAGTAGCAATATTTTCAGCCGAACGCACATTACGATGATGCACAGGTTTCACAATATCCGCTACGGATCCAGTTTGTTCGAATTTACGCACTACATTAGCGATTGTGTGCTCTGTAGGCCGTCCATGACGACCAAAATCCGTCCGTAATGCTCGAAAAACATTTGCCGGTTTTTCATCATTTTTATAGTATAATTTAACAAAATTAACACGTTGTGCGATGCTAGAACGATCCATATTGTAAAATGGCAGACATTCAACTAACAATATGACGCTTTGGTTGACAGCTATGTCAAACGGTTGTCAGCGCAGGGCTGTATACTTTCGGAAGCCCGAAATGGAAAACCCTGTACATTTTCCTAACCTCTATTTAAAGATGAATTTCAGAACACCAGTGACAGCGAAAACCCGTGCCCTTCGTATTCGCCGCTTCGTTGTGAATGCAGGAAAATTACTCCCATTAAACCACAAAGCTGCCACCCAAAATACAAATATCATCCTCAGTGGTTGAAACAATGGGGAAGACGTGTCCGTTCTTCGATGTCAGTTGATACACATTAAAGCCCTAGACAACTTTTCGGTTCGGTTGAGAACATTAGAGAAGTTTTGCTTAGCCAAGAGAGATGTGCAAAAATGTCTACTAATGTTAGACCCCTTTTCTCTTTATTGCCCCATCCTTGTGTAGTATTGAGAATTAAGAGTCCCGAATCTTGAATCCATTTGCTGAGAGATTATGTCATAAATGGTTATACATTGACGGTATTTTTCTCATGGATCAATAAAAAAAAATCGTTCGCAAAGCACAGGTGAATACATGCCTTATGAATGTTTTTTCGAACTTGTGTAAATGCAGAGAAACGTGCCAGTAATGGGCCCATGAAAACTCCAAATGAGACCGTATTATACAGCACAAAGATAGCGGGCAAGTAACGAAACTGGAAAATTCAGGAGGAAAAATCTCTTGTCGCTAGTCTAAAGTTCAAGGTCGGACCCGATCATAGACTTCTCGTTTTCTTTATTCTCCATTGTTAGCGCTGGATGCAACATTTGTATACATTTCCATATCCTGGGTCTGGCCGTTCACTTTCGTATCACACCGTGTCTGAATGTGGTTATTTCGTTACCGTTTTGTGTGCACTCTATTGCGCGGTGATATCCTCCTCCAATTCGTTAAAGTGCGCCGAATGGTGGGTTCCCATTATTCGCATCGAGAAGATTTCAAGGATAAAAGCAGCATTTGGCCGATACAGAGGGTTCGTTAAAGAGAGCCACAGTGAGGCAAGGATAAGTAGCAAACCGTCTCGGGTAAGAATGGCAGGCTCTCCATTGAACGGGATGGTAGGGTTATTAGCTGCGAAAAAAGAGGATTCGTTTCCCTATATACCGTATTACTCAGAACTCGTAGAATGCACTACTGAATGTTGAATACGTAATGATTTGTTCGTATTAACTCGATTTTAACGAGCAAAGAGAATTACTAGCTTTTGAATAAGTTTGCTAACATGCAAACAATGAAACAACAAACAAATAAAGTTAATAAATAATTTTATCTTGATGAGTTTTCTACCCGGATGATCTCATTAAAACAATAATCCTGGAGATGCCGGGTATCGATCCCGGTACCTCTCACATGCTAAGCGAGCGCTCTACCATCTGAGCTACATCCCCTCGGTTGAATTAAGACCGGTGTCGCCGAATTTGTGGACATTTATTCAATTACATTTTGCTTTGTCTTTGAACGCAGTGCTGCACACGGTCTAGTGCTTTCACTTTTGTCGTTGTCTCTCTATAAACCCCACCCAACTACCCGTGCCAGTTCAACATATTAATGATTTCGACTTGTTGGCTCATTGGATTATTTTCGATCGATTCTTGACTTTATGATGTCCCTCCGGGCGATATTTTCTTGGAGATATTTCAATGAAGTTTAATCATGACAACATAGGTGCCGAAGTTATAACCATACAAGGGGATGTAGCTCAGATGGTAGAGCGCTCGCTTAGCATGTGAGAGGTACCGGGATCGATGCCCGGCATCTCCAGGAGATTTAATATTTTATGTTCGGCGACTAGGCACCACAGGGGAACAATTTACATGAAGTAAAACGTAAAACTTACATGAAGATTTCATATCAAACTTTCAAAATTTGACGGTTTGTCGTTCAGTGAACGCCGAAAAAAATTGCATTAACTCTTAGTCAACAACACTTTTTCTAAACGAATCTATGTGTCTAATGGAATATAACTTAGATTCGAATGAAATTCAAGTAATACCAAAACGTTTCTATCATTCGGAAAAAAATAAATTGGATGAAATTTAAATTGTGAAATTGAAGAAAAAGTTGTGGATTATACCCGCGATATAACCGCAAGGTGGACGTAGTACTACCGTTGGTTTAGTAATCATTAGTTTGAAGTTGCATCTGAGTCAATTCTTAATGACTGCATTAAAGGATATTTTGAAAATTTGCTGAACGTTCTTCTTATGTGCGAGTGGATGATTATTGATTAATTGATACAGGGACATTAGAGCGCCAATGTATGTATGGGAAAAAAAGTGACCTTCGAATTTTCAAAGCGAGCTTGATTAAAAATGTTGATTCCCACCAAAAACAACCCTATACAAAATATCAGCTCAATCGGACTTCAATTACTAGTGTCGCACAGCCGTCAAAGTTTGAGTTTTTTGAAAACCGAAAAATCATCCAAGGGAGGAGTAAAGGAAATCGGGGTTTTCAAAAAAAAAAAAAAGTTTTGATGCCAAATGTCTTCAAATTGCATGAGATCTACTGTCATCTCGAAAAAAAAATTGTCAACAAAGCGACACTCTGGAACTTAGTTGTTTTTTTCGGAATACGAGGCAAAACGTTTGGTGCAGGTTGCCAATGAAAATCGTCATATCGATTTTTCATACGCGACTCCCTGCGAAATGTTGATTTGCACAATGAAATACCCTATGTGTAAATATTAACTCATTCGGACTTCATTTGCTATTGTTGCAGATCTCAGAATTTAAGTTTTCTGAAATTCGCAAAATCACCTAGGGGAAAAGATTTTTAGAAAAAAAATTGATGCCGAATGTCTTAGAATTGCATGAAACATCGAGATTTACTGTTATCTCGAAAAAAAATGTTTTGGTTTAAAATTGACTTTTTGGTAATTTTTTTGTCTGCATAATCGATTTTTTTTTCGAGATAACAGAAAGTCTCGACGTTTCATGCAATACATTTTAAAACATTTTTTTTAAACCTGATTTCCTTTATCTCCCCCCTTAGGTGATTTTTCGATTTTCAGAAAACTTAATTATTATTTTTAAACAATAATAAATGAAGTCCGAATGAGCTTATATTTTCCATAGGGTATTTCATTGCGCAAATCAACATTTCGCAGAGTCCCGTATGAAAAATCGATATGACGATTTTCATTGGCAACCTGCACCATACATTTTGCCTCGTATTCCGAAAAAAACGAAGTCCCAGAGTGTCGATTTTTGACAAAAATATTTTTTTCGAGATGACAGTAGATCTCGACGTTTCATGCAATTTGAAGACATTTGACGTAAAACTTTTTTTTTCGAAAACCCCGATTTCCCTTTCTCCCCCCTTGGGGGATTTTTCGGTTTCCAAGAAACTCAAACTTTGACGGCATCGCGACACTAGTAAATGAAGTCCGATTGAGCTAATATTTTGCATAGGGTTGTTTTTCGTGGAAATCAACATGTATAATCATGTTGGTTTTGAAAATTGGAGATGGCCATTTTCATTGGCACTCTAAGAGACATGCATAAAATTCAACTCTTTCGAACTGGTTAGTGGCCCTGAAAAGGATCGACGAGTGGCTATATAGAAGCAACTGAAGTTGGTTGATACATGATTATTTTGTTCTCGTGAGAACAATACACGAGATTTGTGCCTTTTTGCCAGTATGCACCTTTTCTTTTAGACATTTACCGCCGCTACAGAAGATTTTATATTTGTTCCACCTTCACCATTTTATATCTCGGATGTATGGAACCCATATGAGCTTCCACACCAATCTACTCAAAGCTTTCGTGAACATTCAACATTGGCACTGTTGCTTTTGTGATACAAGCCGGTTTCTTTGACATAGCGAAATATATAAATATATATTCGAATTATCATCGATACTTCGTTTTCGTTCAGACCGACAGCTGTATAGAAACGGGATCGAAAGAGGGAGAGCTAAGTGGATTTCAAAATGGGCCCCCGTTTATACACATATTTGTGTGATTTCAATTTATTGGTTGTCGTACCACTCCGTTTAGCCGATAGGGATATTAACGCTCAAAACCAAGCACCTCCAACGTAACGCTCTCGTACAAAAATGCAAGACGTAGTTCTACGTCAAAAAGTGTAATTGAACAGTTATTTGGCGCGACACACAACGCGCCATTGTGTTCCAAACATATCTTGAAGTATGCAAATGCTTTATCAAACGTTATGCTTCAAACGTTATTGAGCCATTTGAAAATAAATTATGAGCCATTTGAAAATAAATTCAGTATAAACAAATTAAGTCTTATACAGGTTTTGTGCTGAAAATATGCATTCTCCTGCCGCAACAGATTGCAGAAGATTACAGTGACGGGCGCAAAGAAAAATTCACTCTAATACAAAACGAAATTGGAACAAAACTTATATGTTTTTGAACTATACTTTTATATTTTATTTATTTATTCTTCGAATAAATAAACCATAAGAATATCTTGTTATGTATTTGAACGGGCACTCCCTAATCACGAAGAAACGAAGAAACGAAGAAATATATTTTGTGAAACAACCTACCGAGCAATTGAAAATATGAAACTTTATCTAAACGAAAATATTCATTTAATGCGGGAGAGTGCAGTAAATATAGAAACCGTTTTCTATGATTTCAGTGTTTTAATGATACTCTACACCTAAAGTTAATTTTTAGCACATGTTCTGGCATCCCGATTTATTTAATTAAATGAGCTGAAAGATAACATAAAATGTTCTACAGAGAAAGATATATTCTCGTTCATGTTCTTCTTTATCGTCTTAGAAAACACCTTCCAACTTCATTTTATGATGAGGTGTAATATTATCACGCTCCTTTATAATAGCGCTGGCAGCTATATGGATAGCGTGGTCGTGTAAAGTAACTTTGCATTCCAGCCGGCCTTGGATCGATCTCCATTGACGTCGGATGGACTTTGGACTTTTTTTTTGCACAATCCCAAATGAAAAGAGAAAAGAAAACAGAAAGAGATGTCTGCAGGCATACATACAAACAATTTTTATAGAAATTTCCTGATATTCCCACATTATAATATAAAACCATCATCAGATACTATTTTTGTTCATAATTTCTTCACCAGTTGCAAGATTGGTGTTATTCTATCACATAGATTACACATTTAATAAGAAAAAGTTAGTTTTCATTCATAATATTTATTTGAATATGTGTTTATTCCACCTGAAAATCTGTTCCCTTCCCAAATCGAATACACGAAGCTCAATGCAGTCAACGCGAATACATATGCTGGTCAGATGTCGTGTTTGTCAATGCATCTTTCATTCTCAACACACTATCGACAAACTGAAGCGAAGCTTACGTTGCAATATTTTGCTTCTCCTGCACTGTATTTTGAACGAGAAAATACCCGAAAATATGGCAGCAATCTTTCTTGTCGTCATAATTTCATGTAAGATTCGTTCCTATGGAAACCTAGCACTTGGAAGCAACGTTATCAACTTAACTCTCAGCAATACAATTACTGCTTAGTGTCTACACCCAAACTAGCGTTGGCAGAAAACATGTCATCTTTGGCAGAAAAGATGCCATTTCCTGTGCATGAGATTCAAATGCGCAAAGAATGAGCTATTTTGAAAGCTTAAAAATGGTTTGTATGTATGCGAGCAGACATCTCTTTCTCTCATCTCTCATCTCATTCTCTTTCTTTTCTCATTTCATTTGGAATTGTGCCAAAAAAAAAGTTCATACGATATCAATTGGGATCGAACCAAGGCCGGCTGGAATGCAAAGCTATTTCACATGACCACGCTATATATATAGCTGCCAGTACTGTTCTATACAAGCGTGATAATATTACACCTCATCATAAAATGAAGCTGGAAAGTGTTTTCTAAGAGGATAAAGAAGAACATGAACGAGAATAGATATCTTTCTCTGTCTTGACCGTGTATTTGGCAAACTACAGTGATAGACTTTCGTTTATTCATTTGCTGTAGTGATAGTATATTTAAGTGAATTTTATTGAAAGGACGTGCGTCACAATCACACACACACATAAGGCGGCATCGGTGGATATAAACATTCAAACGTCGTTTTTTCCCGAGACATACGTTTAGCCGCAGAGCATAAAAATCGAGTTTTCGCATATTCACCAAGCCTTTATCTGTGTTTTTTGAAAAAATGATTGGGAATGTTCAATTTACAAGATACATATTAGATGTGCAACGTAAGAAGTTGGTCAGATTAATGATTTACGTAGAATATAAAGAAATGGCGAAAGGTATTCTATTGACGGAAGAGGGGCGGAAAATAATAAAGATATTCAGTGAACAAAAGTTTTCTAATCGCTCGATCGTAAAAAAAAATTGGTCTATCTGAGAAAGTGGTACTGAATTTCTTTAAATAGTGCCAGAAATATGGGATATAACGACCAACAAATAGAAACACCAAAGTTACTTAGCGTCTTAAAGGTCGAATAAGACACGAAGCAACCAGGAAACGATGTCCTGCTTATACATTAAGGCAGAATCGGTTGTTCCAGTAACGAAGAGGCATATTGCGCGCATCTTGAATGATTCATCAAACATCATGTGGAAGAAACTCCAAGGAAAGCCGAAACTGACCGCCATCCATAAGCAGAACTATCTCATTTTCGCCCGGCAATACATGGAATGGAAACTAGAATGAAGAAATGTTGTATTTTCCGGCGAAAAAAGTTCAATTTGGATGGTCCGGACTGTTACAGTTGCTATTGGTTGTTATTTAAGTCAACGGCATGTCGTGAGATCGGAGCGAAACTTTGGGGGCGGAAGTTTGACAGTGTGGGGAGCCGTTTCCTATCACAGCAAGCTTCTCATTCGTTTCATTTTCACCCGAATGAACTCCGAAAAGTATCTTCAATTACTGGAGGATGCTTTGATTGGCCATATTGAGCTACCGAGGATGTCGATTTTTCAGCAGGATTATGCATAGATCTACGTTTCCAAGCAATCGAAGGCATGGTTTGCCGAGAAGGACATTCCGCTTCTTGAATGACCTGCTGGCAGCCGATTGCAATCCCATAGATAACCTATGGAGAATCTTGGCTGAGATGGTCTATGCAAACGGATGACATTTTGACAACAATTCCAGTCTCAAGGCAGTAATTCAGGAATGTTGAGCTATAATCAATATGGCAACACTTTAAAAGCTGTCTGACTCGATGCCAAATCGAGTTTTCAAAGTGATCCGAAATGGAGGGGGACATACTTAATATTAGCTACCGATTGGACTCGAAATTGCCGCACAAATTTTCTTTTATTGAAATTTTAGGATGCGGTTAAACGAATGTCCACCCTGATTCCACAGATTTGAATTACTTAGAAAACAAAAAGTGAATTTATACTTTTTTTGAATTCGATGAAAATAAACAATTATCGTCTTTTATAAGCAACACTGTACAAAGAATTGACCTATTTTATAAAAATATTGTCTACCACTGTATACGAAAAGTTTTCATATGCTTTCGTTCAGATGTGTCTCCTGTTTCGCTCGCTCATATTGGCTCTAGCATATTTATTATACAAATGATATACACGTATTGGGGAGTAGAACATTTTCTGTTATTTTTCGGCTCATTTAATGTAATAAATCGGGATGTCATAAAATGTGCTAAAAATATACTCTGGGTGTAGGAACGTTTGTACCCCCGAAGAAGAAAAATGCTTCATGCTAAGGAAAAATATTACTCCAAAAAGAATCGGTGTTTCAGTTTTATTCCCAAGCGAAGCTTGTTTCGAGGCATCGGAATCTCAACCGA
The DNA here is from genome assembly GCF_029784135.1 of Toxorhynchites rutilus septentrionalis. Classification (NCBI taxonomy): domain Eukaryota; kingdom Metazoa; phylum Arthropoda; class Insecta; order Diptera; family Culicidae; genus Toxorhynchites; species Toxorhynchites rutilus. Next base: position 271,894,381 of record NC_073745.1, read on the forward strand.
ACACTAATGAAAGTGTCGCAATGAATACCTCGTTCAGAATGTGAAATTTTCCTAGGAACGTCAGTGTTATTTGAAAATAAAAAGTGTAGCATACACATCCCAAAACATCGCAGGTCACGCAACAAGAAAAGGACAGGAAAGAATGTAACGAGAGACTGAGTTAATGCTAATGTATTCACACTCAAAGGGGAACGAATTTCTCCAATTTGTTTCCAAAATTCTTAGCAAACCAGAATGCTTCGAAATATCTGTACGTCAGCGAAAGTTCATTGAACGCAACCCTGCGCAAAAAATGAGGAAAATATTTGACACGTGTTACACAGCGTGGGGATCAAACAAAAAATGCCGCGTTATGACACACGCAAGCGTTTTATGAGGAATGAGTTATTGTACAATTGAGATTTTCGCTTTCTGCGGGGAATTCTACTGCAGCCATCCAGGATAGCGTACAATCGCGATCTTGTTGAGGGAATCCATTTCAAAAGCTAGGTGATTGTTGGGGGGACGAGAGCTGGGCGCGGAAGTCCAATCTCCCCTATTCTCTATCAACGAACGCGTCAATTCAGGGGATGGAGTGAATAATAAAAACATCGCTGAGGCAGACTCATACCATGTCCTAGATACTTGAATGAGAACACATTAGTGAATGCTGGAATGCACATGAAACCCGTAGCTTATTTCTGTTCGCTATGAATGTTATGGATATTTTTTCATCAACTCGGGAAACATTTGTAGCCCAAATACCTGTTGACAGGAATGTTGTTAAACATTCCCCAAAGCTCTGTTCTTTAAGTTCTGTAGGAGAACACATAAAGGTCATAGCTATATACTCGGTTGAATATTTAATGCTATATATGATTCTTGCGTTCACTGTTATATACGAACAGCTTTGGATTGGAAGTTCGACAGGACATATCATAACATCGGGCGAAGTACCAGACGGTATGAATTATTTGTTTTTTGATTCGACGCCAACAAAATTAATCAATACCGCCTAAGCTCCTATCATCACCATCCTATTGGTTCTACATATGTATGATGAATGAAAACTGAAACATGCGTGTTTAATTAACCGCAACAACAACCAATTGTAAATGCGTAAACGTAAATGAGGGCTTACGCTTCTGCCCAAGCACCTACTGGAAATGGGCAGTATATTTACCCATCAGCGGATTTCAGTGTCATGGTTGGGCGCAATACATAGTTAACTGTCAGAATTTGCTGTCGTTGGTAAGATACAAGATACGAGAGATGGGAGCACTTAGCACTTCGTCTTCCGCTTTGGGTTTATTGATTACGGAGAAGGCGCGCGCATACCAACACAATGTCGCATGGTTAGCGTTATGAGAAATGAGATGATAACACAAAACCACAGCAGCGGGGGGGAAATGACGTTCGAGTTACTGGTAGTTTTCGAGCAGCGTGCCAGGGATGCCAGATAGCAACTTGTTGCCTCATGCGAAAAAATTCGAACGTATTTTGTCTTTAATCTTATCTATTGTTTTCGTTTTTTCTGCGTTTCGCGACCGCTCAAAACCACTGAGGAGTTGAAAACTTATTCTGTCATCTGGAACATAGAAAAAGAAAAGTTACATCGCAATAATACTCTTTTTCGGTGAATTTATGAACCCGCAGTTTTTTGGCTTTTGAAAATTAGAACAAATTCAATGACATTTTATGTGTTTAGCTTCCGTGGTTAACATGATGCAATATCGTGTGTTCTCATTGTCTGGTCGTTTTTCGGTCAACGCAGTGAATCAACTGTTGTGCATATTTCTCGGTTCGACCAACAACACGATGCTAGAACGGTTTCGCGAAGTATACTAGTAATCAACTTTTCGAAAAGTTCTGTAGTTGTAGTTCATCAAACATTAAATTGGCTAAAACAATAAAACTTCTGAGCGGCTGTCAATATCTTCCAATAAATGGATTGTTTGAGATTTTTAATAGAGTTGAACGACGACTGAAAAGCGTCGTATAAAAAAATAAATTGAATTTATTAACACAGTCTTGAAGGATTCTTAAACACTAGTACAAAACTAGCCATTTTCATTTATATTCGGATCAATTTCACGAAACTGTTACGATTTTAACGAAACGATTTTTTGCAATCTTTTGGCTTCCTTCTGGGCGTCTTAAAAAAATTTATTCGTTGAGGCGTCCTGATTTATTTTTCACTAGCTGACCCGGCAAACTTTGTCCCGCCGAAAATTTGTGTTTTGTTATCAATACCTTCAAACATTCACGTTTTCTTACTATGAGCAAGTTCATGGGTCCAATCTTCTATTCGTCTCCGTTGAATTTACCTTTTACTATAAGATTCTTAGTATTTCTAACAAAACTCATCATTATAATATCAGATTATTTTCAGACACAATTCTCGTTCAAGATTTTTCAACCACTTGCAAATAACGTGTTTCTCCGTTACATGGAATAAATGTTTTATACAGGGTGGGCCATTTAAAGTGGAAGCATCTGGCAACCCCATAACTTTTGACAGAGATGTCAGATTAACAAATGTCATACCGCGTTGGAAGCGTCATTTCAGTACAATTTTAACCATGGAACAATACACACCTAAACAACGCGCTGAAATTGTTCAGCTGTACATTCAAAATAACTTCTCAATTGTGTTAACGAACCGTGCGTGGAAAAATAAAAATAAAGTTAAAACATCGCCTGGAGACAACACTATACGTCGATTATATGCCAAATTTATATCGTCTGGTAGTGTTGGTAATGCCAGTCATCTGTCCAGACAACGACCAAGACGTTTCGACGAGAATATTGATGCCGTTCGAGCCAGTGTTGCAGAGACTCCATCGACATCAGGTCGCCATCGTTCGCAAGAGTTAGGCATCTTTTTATTGCCATTTGTTCGTGAAAATGAATTGGACAATTACTGGTTCCAACAGGACGGCGCTACATGCCATACAGCGGCTGCCACGACCAAATTATTGCGCGAAATGTTCCCCGGAAGATTAATATCGAAAAACGGCGATTATGACTGGCCACCGAGATCACCTGATTTGACGCCTCCTGACTTTTTCTATGGGGATATTTAAAATCCAAGGTATACACTGGTAAACCAAGAACCCTGGCTGCGCTGAAAGACAATATTCGACAAGAAATTGCTGCCATATCGGCCGAAACATTGGGCAAAGTGATGGAAAATGCCGAAAAAAGGGCACATTTTGCGGTCAAGGCCAGAGGCGGTAATTTACGAGATATCATAATCAAAAAGTAATTAGAACAAATCTCCTTGGACCAAAATAAATGAATTTCAAAAAAAAAAAATTTAAAATTCCACTTCTTTACTTTGCTATTGCAAAAACAAATCCTTCCACTTTAAATGGCCCACCCTGTACAGAAAATATGACAGAATAAAGACAGCCCTAAATCGGACAATTCCTTCCTCGAGTTCTGCTCTTATCAACACATCCGGCGATCCTTTTTTTCTGTATAAATAGAAGAAGATTTAGGAGTGGGTTTCATCACATTAAAATCCATTTTCAGTTTCGAACAAAGATCAATTCCGCTAGCGTAAACATCAAATGGACTATGGTACTTGTCACAATGTAATTGTAGAACATATGGGAATTTAATTTTCCGAATTTTCTCTTTTTTCTTCAGAGTTTTCCGAAAATTTTCATTTGTCATGTTTGGTTGGAATATTTTTGGTTGAAATATGTGTAATATTTTAATGGGACCGCTCTCCATTCCAGAGGAGGGAGGGTGTCACACCACCATAGAAACATTTCTCATACCCAAAAACCTTCGTATCCCAAATTGTGCTTGATTAGTTCTCGATTAATGCAGAAATTTGTGTTTCATTTGTATGGCAGCACACCCTTAGAAAGGGGGTGGAGAGTCTAACCATCATAGAATAATTTATTGCACCCCAAAACCTCCATATTTGCCATATTTGGTTCCATTTGCTTGATTAATCCTCGAGTAATGCAGAAATTTGTGTTTAATTTGTATTGCAGCCCCCTTAGAGAGAGGGGGGTGAAGAGTCTAACCACCATAGAAACATTTATTGTACCCTTTAACCTCCACATGCCAAATTTGGTTTCATTTGCTTGATTAATTTTCGAATAATGCAGAAATTTGTGTTTCATTCGTATGGCAGCGCCCCCTTAGAGAGGGGGGTGGAGAGTCTAACCATAATAGAAACATTTATTGCACCCTGAAACCTCCACATGCCAAATTTGGTTTCATTTGCTTGATTAATTCTCGAGTAATGTAGAAATTTGTGTTTCATTTGTATGGCAGTCTTTCGGGAACATCTTCTTCTTAAATGGGAGTAACGTTACTACTTCGCCGTTTCAACGTAGTGTTACTTGCGTCATTTTTACTAGTACTTAGTTGAGATTTCTATGCCAAATAACAAGCCTTGAATGTGTTCTGAGCGGCAAGTTCTAGAACACGTACGACCACAGTGCATTTCGGAGCAAATTTCTTTGACGAAAAATTTTCCAAACCAGACCCGTCCATTCTTTTAAGGCATCCAATTTTTGTCCACCAATCCTACACAAGTTCGTTTTTTGAAACTGTGATTTTTTTCCGAAGTAATTTTACTTCTAGGGTACAGAATTCATTCTGCAGATTCTATAAATTCGTAGAATCATGGAAACGCTTCTAATTCAGCGCTGGAAGAGAGAGATAGCAGATTGTCCTGAAGCATGAACATAGATAGAAGCATTGCATGGAGCACAAATTTGTTCTTCACATCAAGCTGCACAGATAGGGGAGATGGGGGTAAGACGGCCATGTTAAGGAAAACTTCAATTGTATCTTTGGAAACTCATGTTTTCATAAATTTAAAAGCAGTTTCTTACAGTTCAATATACTGGTTTTCGAAATAATTGGCCAAATGTTTTATAAAAATGTGTTTTTCCATGTTATTTACTGAAAATAAAACAATCCGAAAAGTAGAACATTTTTATCGGTGTGGGTATAATGGACATGTAGTGGGGGGATATGGACAGGTTCATAATATACGAAGCGTAGAAGTTTATCGCTCGCGAGAGGAATAATTTCACTCTCTCTCAGTGTTTGTGCGTTCAGTAACTGAAATAGAACAAAAAGAGAAAGCAATTTTAAAAAGGAGTTCAATATTCTTCCCTTCACGTTCCATCAAGCATTGGATGTGATTATGGAAGTGACAGTTCATTCAACCCCCCCAGTTCAATTATTTCAATAATTTAAATTTACCACCTACGAATGAATTTACATTTCCGTACATACCTAATATCGCTTCTCTGTCAACTCACAAACCGAAATATAATAATCAGCGAATTCAATTTTGCAATTAAACCACACAAAATGCTTAATATCGGAGCCACAGTTACATCCACACGCGGAATCATGTTCGATTTTCGGTTTTTGTTTCTCTTTTCCACTTTTGATCAGTATTCATTGTCATAGGATGGTTTAAATATTATAGAATAGCATGCAGAAGGGTTTCCCATCAACAAAAATTTGAAATTCATAATACAACTATACAAATCAACCACCTGTCCATTATACCCCCACTGTCCGTCTTACCCGCGGCTCCCCTACGTTTTGTTTTGTTTTCATTCATACCAAGAAATGCATCTCTAGTGATTTCAAGTAATAATACTTACGAGATAAATTTCACAGGCGGAAAAAATCTGTACCAATCTGAACTTTTTAACGAAAATCTGTAATCTTTCCTCTCCAGCTAAATCCGTACGTGTGGCAACACTGGGTGTGACGCTAACCACTCGGCTACGGGAACATATTTGGGTACAAATTGAAAATAGGAAAATCGGCCACATGTCAAACATTGCCCAACTTCAAACGCTTATTGCTAAGTCATTAGGCTAAGCTGATGGATTTACGAGACATTTGCATCAAACGATTTGGGTACTCCCTTATAAGGTAATACAATGAAGAAAAATATATATTTTATAAAACTAACCATCGAACAATAGAAAAATGCCACGAATATCCCGCGTTCTGATTGGTCAATAGGCACAAGCAATCTGTTCTCTTCCGATTACTGATGCAATACGAATACTGGACTGTGCATTTGGTTTGAACTTCTGCTACGGTAAGTTCCACGTTTTGATTGGTCTAATTTGCGCCTCCTCAGTGCTCATCTCATTCCCCATTTGTCATTTTGTTGAAACAGATGTTTCGAATCCACAATGAACCATTACAGATAAATTTGATTTTCAAAAGAATGTCCAAGCACTGAAGCCATGCAAGAGTATTCAAATCGAATCCACTTTCAAACACATGTTGAATTATGTAGTGTAAAAATTACATCGCTCAGAAAATTTGGGCTGCAAAGGGAACTCTAGCATTTCATATATCATAAAAGCTTCAAATCCATAGCTTATCTCAGGGACTATTGTGCAAGATGTTTGTTGACTCGGAAACCACCAAAAATCTTCTGTTCTCGTACAAAACAGAGGCCATCACCTCGGGAGTATTTTCACCGCATGGATCGTCCGATAAATATGTTGAATAGATAAATTTGAGTACTTTGGAAGTGCAAATAATAACGTGTTCTTATTTGTTTATATCTCAAAAGAATGATAATAGTTCGGTCATAATCGTAGCTGTGACAGGTGTCCTGTTTTTCAACTCCGACCAGATGGTATCTGCACATAAGAAAGTTGCAACAGTTACAACCAGTGTTGCCAATGTTCCAGTTTAAACAGGATTCTTCCAGTTTTTTTTCCTCGATCCAGTCAAACAGTTAACCCCTAAATTCTTCCAGTTTTTTCAAATATTGTCCAGTTTTATCCAGTTTTTTATATGGTTGCTTCATTTTACCTAGTTTTTGTAAAATAAATTCACGATTCACTACGGTTAGCGCGCAGTGCGTTTGGTGCCTATCCAAGCAACAACGTGCTACAATGTCTTTGAGTTTATATAAATATTATATGTTCTAGGTCCTCCTAAATATTCTGTAGTTCAGGCCAATTGACCTACCATTTCAACCACGACTGGTGCAATGTTCATTACTTACCCAAAATAGTTCATAGAGCACACGTGCTATGCTGGCTTTCAGTTTATATAAACATCAGATGTTATAGGTCCTCGAAATTATTCTAAAGTTCAGAAAATCGAAGGGTCAATGTGTTCCATTAACTTTAATTGATATGATATGGTCCCTAATTCGACGGAATGGAAATCCGACAATCTCCGAACAACATGCGGGAAAGATTATCTTTAGGTAAACTGAAAAGGAATACCTGTACAATTGATTGGACCGGCTACACTATTATATTATCTATCGCATATTTTTGAATCGAAATACAATGGCAACGATGGAAAGTTAACTGTGGGAAACCTGAGAAGGTAACCTAGAGAACTCATCTAAAATCAATCGTCTCGACTATATCTTATGTTTTTCATAGCGTAAACACTTTATAGAACTCCATTCGCGACGGCGGAGAGTTATGTTTCTTCCGTGAGTGCGAAAAAGATAGCAGCAAAGATGGTAAGAAAACACAAGCTCAAAAAAAAAAACCAAATGTGTAAATTCGAGAAGGAAAAGAACAGAAGATTAGTTAAGTTTTTAAGCAGTGATCTATAACCTGAAACCGTGTACGTCAATTAATCACATTGTCGAGTAAAAAAGCAGGAGATTTTTCAAGTTTTATCCAAATAAAACCGAATTTTCAGAGATTCTAGAAGAAAAGATCCTTAAATATTGTTTCATTGTTTCATGCACGTCAATTAATTACATTTCCGAGCAAAAAATACGAGATTTTCATGTTTTATCTAAATAAAACCATTTTTTCTAGAGGTTCTAGAAGAAAAGATGCTCAAACATTGTTTCACAGTAATGTTCGAGTGGTGGGAAACGTTATTTTGATCTGTTCGTATGGTTTATTAATGGTTTATTTTGCTTTTTTTCTGAACTACATATAAATACTATATGAAGCTTCGATGGAGATTATATTTATCAAACATTGGAATAAGGAATAAATCAAAGCCGAACTTCTTAAAATAAAACTATTTCACATGATCCAGTTTTCTTCCAGTTTTTTTTAAGAACAATCTTCCAGTTTTTTGAAAAATTTTATTGGCAACCCTGGTTACAACACAACCTGGAGGTGCCCGGCTTGAGTTATTGATGTGAATGCGGAAAAGTACGCAGCCGAATGCCTTGCATTGAGGGTTTTTCGGTACCATAGAAAGCAGTTTAAAAAAAAACATGAAAATTGCCAAAACTGAAAATGCCAGCCGAAACAGCGCACATGTACACTTTTGCGCTGTTTACCCCCACATGCGGGTTAAGTTCACCTACAGGCAAAAGCAAACAAAATATACTGAAAAACATACATAGAGTCAAACTAGTCAAATACAACTTTTTTTGTGTCATAAACTTCCTAATTACTGCAATGATCGAAATTCTAATCAGCGGAATCACATTTTTTCAGATTGGTGACGAAAATCCCAGATGTTTCCTAATTTTTCCTGACATTGTTTGAATAGCCTGACTTTCTCTGATTTTTAAGGTTTTTCAGGTAGTCAACACCCAGTAAACCCTACAGATTTTGCATACATGTGTGCAGATCGCTGGGTGTTCAGTCCCTGAAGAGAAGCGAAAACTGCATCGCACGCCAAACCCCTTAGTGATTCATTAGCCAGTCAGAAATGCAAAAAAAGTAGCGAGAAGCAATTAGAGGCAGTGCTGACTGGGGAGCGCGGATCGCCCCCGAGTGCACGATTTTAGGGGTGCTCTTGGAAACTCTCTGGGAAATGATATTTTAGACTACGTTGATAATGCTGGATAGACAAATAAATGGATAAACAAATCAATAACCAATGTTCGAATATATACACGGTTGGGTTTGGAAAATTCCAGTAAAAATCATGCTTTCCAAATCGCTCCTCCTCCTCCATATTATATACCGTATGGAATTAACTTCTAATGTATCAACAACATTAGATAGACTGAGGGTGGCTGTGAACTGCTGTGTCTGATGGGTATTTTATTTGTCGAGATTCTCAATTATCACTTCATTTGAGAGCAAACTACTTGGCTCAGATTTTACGATTTTATTAAACTCTGTTATTGTTTGATTGCGTTATTGCTTGTGCTCCCTTGGCCGAGTGGTTAGCGTCATAACTAACATGCCGGGTGTTCGGGTTCGATTCCCGTTCTGGTCGGGGGAATTTTTCGTCAAAGAAATTTCCTCCGAAATGCACTGTGATCACACGTTATTCTAGAGCTTGCCACTCAGAATGCATTCAAGGCGTGTTATTTGGCATAGAAATCTCAACTAAGTACTAATAAAAATGACGCAAGTAATACTACGTTGAGACGGCGAAGTTCCTCTAGGAACGTTAGTGCCATTGAAGAAGAAGAAGATTTTTTGACAATTTATAATATCGTTCTCAAAGGTCCTCGGCTTTTATTGGGAAAAATCGAGCCCTTTAGAAATATCAGAACCAGAAATTGTAGTCTGTCTCATTTCTGCACTTCTAGATTTCGCAATGCCTTCATTGTACGAGCAACTATTTTGTGGAACCGACTTCCCGTCGCTATTAACTCTAGAACTAGCAACCGGTCAAAATGACCGATTATATAATTTGTTCTCAAGATTTTGTATTAAAATTTATTTTTATATCTTTTAATGATGTTATGACTTTTTCTATATTAATGTATTGATCAATATTATAAATTATTTCGGTCTCTCACTTCTAATTTTTCTGATATACATATGTGGTGCAAGCCAATCAAAACTTCCAGAACAACTACTGCTTCTAAACCACAAAATTTGGGAAATTTATAGAATTTTGTAATATATTGTGATCATATTTTCTCATTGACAGTTGTTGCATACGGTAGAAATAGGTAATGTTGAAATTAGTGCAGTTGAAATACTCACAATATTGCGGACAATTGGGTTGATTCAAAAAAAAAATACAGTTATAGTAGTTTGCAGTGTAAGTAAGATGTGAATATTTATATTATATTGAGGGGAAATATAACAATATTCTAAACAAATATTTTTATCTAGTTATAAAACTTAACTCAAAATGCCGAGATGCCCGAACATATCTAGAGCTTTAGAGGGCGTAACAGATTCAAAGGAAGACTTTTCCTGTGAAGATGTTTATGAAATCAAATTTTGAAATTTGACCAGTATCTGATCAATCATAAGAAAGAATGTTTGTTTCCTCAGAGAACAATAGTAAAGAGAATCAATTTACGTAGACCAAGAAGAATGTTGATACTGTCGTCATCTTCGGATGAGAATGACCGACAACATAGCTTAATTTCTGCTGATAGAACTATCTGCACAGAAAGCTAAATGCACTCTAGGAAGGATATAAATGAACAGCATTTACAAAGCAAAAATTGGAGGGGAAGAGTGTGTTTATATGTGAAAATACGTAAGTACATCTGTGAGTATCATCACTCCTTACAATCGTCATACCCTCAAACTCATAAAACGGAAGTTACGAATCGTTCATTTGGAGGGTACGCAAAGCATTTTGTAATTTTGGTACAGTGTGATTTAAATTGTTGCTCTAATTTTCTCTAAATTTTGATCGATCGACTAGAAAAAACGGCTGAACGCATCAATATGAAATGTTCACGGAAGTTTAGGAGATATAGTATGCTAAAAATTTATCTGCTAACATTCAAATTTACTGCAATATTTGAAAAATTACAGAAGATTTTCTAAAACACTATAAAAAACGTAATTTTGATACATTTTTAAAATTGATACAAAAAATTCAAATTATTTTTTTCGTCGAAGCAACAAATTAACTTTATACAAAATTCATTGGAGTGCTCAAAATTACCTCTCGGTTTGCGATGCGATAGTTATTTATTGAATTATTTATCATCAAAGATTAGGAGGTAACTTTTCATTCAAATAAAATATCTTTGTATGTAAAGGTCCTACATGAAAGTTATGGGAATCAAATGAAATTTGTTTAATAAGGTTAATTGGATTTGTTATTGAGTTGGTTAGCAAAAAATTGGGTTGCTCTACTAAAAGTTTGAAAAAACAGAAATAAATCGATTGTTTATTTCTTGTCCACTAAATCTACATACACCCATATAATAATATGTTCATAACATTTTCCAAAAAAGAGGCTTCGAAATGATGGGCATCCCATCTTCATACGTTAATTTTTCGAGAAGTTACATCGTTTCATATGAATGAATAAATTATGCAATTTGCTCTGAAAATAACGATTGAAAATTATTCTTCAGTGTGAAGAATTAAACGAATAAACGTGTGCAAAAAATGAAGAAAATATATCTCTTTCTCTGAGATTATTGATTGTGGAAAAAAATACAACAAAAAAAAAACGCAAACCACCCGGCCACGAGAACTACTTCTCTTGTTTTAATTTTTGATTTGGTATTTGATGGCTTCTTTTAACATGACGTGTAGAGTGCAAAAAAGAATTGTACACGTCAAAACAACAAAATTTTAAGAATTTTAAGATTTTTTCATTTCAGTTTTTGTAATTAAAATCATTATCTCCTAAATAAATCCTTGGCTTTATTTATCAACAATCATTCAGGAAATTTTCTGAAAAATTATAGGTTTATTCAATTATTCATGTATATTGAGGGTGGGTAATTTTTATGTCGGTTATTGTAGATTCTTAGAGTTTATTTCTGATACACGAGGCCTCATACATAGTATGTAGTATGTAAATCATAGTCGATTTTATCCAATAAGTTTGAAGTGAGTCTTGCGAATACAGGAGATGATATCCCATTTCATAGACCAGTATATCTAATTTGACCGATGCTTTCATAGAAAAATGCGAAACTCGAAATGTTTTTTTTTCATTGGTGGAAAAAAGTCCAAATTTGTACGATGAACGATGGTTGCCTCTGAGAGATAAGATCCGGTATGTCTCATTTCGGTTAGTATGTTTTGCCATCGCACTGAAGTTCTGTTGCTTATTAGAATCCTGCCCCAAAACTGGCACCACTCGTAGGTACAATGAACAGTATTCACTCGGTGTGTTTTCCTCCAAAGCTTGTCTATTACGGGGCAAACGCGATGTGTGACGTACGGGAAAACATGACGGTGGGCGTCGGTAGTGGTGTGCGTACGTAGGTGGGTGGAAATGTGAAAAAGCATCCTTTTAACCTGCTACTGTTTTTCTTTCCTGCCATTTCTTCATACACCGCTTCATTGCTCTGGAAATTTCACGGTTACACTGTTTTTGCGTTCCCATTCCTCCTCGGTAATGGCCTTCTCTTGTGTGTTGCTTTAACACACATCGGAATTTTTGTTATCTTCTCCTGGATCGCGATAGAGCAACAACAAAAACAATACCTAATGCGACCTTGCTCATTCTAATCCAATTTTTCCTCAAGCGCGCACCAGCACCAGGAGTACACTTGTAACATTCCACACAATTAGCTCCCACAAATGAGTCCTCCCACAAGTAGAACTCTTCTGTGTATTATTCTCCATGCTGGCTCCATGTCGGGGACAGCATCAGTCCCATTGCGTGGTATTTGGAAAATTGATTTCACTCGCCCTCCGGGCACTTTTTCTTCCTTTGATGGAAAACAAACGCGCTGCTAATGGTCTGCATGTCACATAAAATCCTGCTCCTGAAACATCATTCGTGGCACAGATAACAATTTTCAATCACCACACACACTGCATAACTTCCGAAGATTATCGTTGACCTCTGCAACAACAAAGTGTAGTTTTGCCACCGAAAAATTCCCACACAATTTGTTCCAAGGCTACCTTCTTCTTATCCTAGCACAAATGTTGGTTTGTTGTGTGCTCACAAGATGATGCGAGAAACATTAATGGCCTTTTTTATGCTCCTTTTATATTCGGGTACACATATATCCAAAACTAGCAACGGTGTTTCCCGCTTTTGGGGAAGGGCCGAAGTTTTGCCTCAGCTTTCTGCTGGAGGTGCGAGTCCGTTCGAATTCACGAGAGAACTGAGCGGAAGAAAGTTTTTCCTGGGTTGTGTTTCCCTCCCTCGGAAAAATGAGGGAAGAGCTCTCTCTTTAAATTCTCGTTCTCGTAAGCTTGGGAGAGTGAGAGCTTGATAAGGGGTATCTGACGAATCCTAGGAGCTTTGTTGTTTGGTTGACACCGAAAAAATTCCCCTCGAATATGATCGTTTATTAACATAAGTGTATTTTTAATTTTTTCAAATTTATTTTTTGATTTCAGAAACATGTTTTAGTTTTATCGCAATGCTGAATTTTTCTATTATTATTCAAATTTATTTGCCCTTTATAACAAATCCGAAGATTACGATGCTGAGCTTTAGGTCAGCAGCATCATACGATTCTATAACTATTACCCATCTTCCTGTGAATGCTCAACATAAATTTGAAAAGAAATCCCAGTTTTACTTGAAATATGTTTCTATTTATTTATGTCTTCGTCTTCAACTTTAAGAACAGACTGTTGGTTAATCTAGGTCTCTAATCCTGAAACTGAACCTTTTTTTTCGTCATATTGAAATTAACGTTGTCAGAAACACCGTTGAGCGATAGATCTGATTCGTAATTGAATCGAAAATGAACAGTCGACACGATTTTATCGGTTGATTGTCTAAAGTCTCCACATTGATTAGCTTGAAGCCAGAGTATCGACAACCTTTCAATCGACAGGACCACTGACCTGTTGGAATTATCGTATCATAAAATGAAACGAGGTCTTTCGGATCCAGACTAGGTAAGTTAGCAGGGTGTGATAAACTCGCCGAAAAAGTCTCTAAATGAACTCGAGGAGAAATTTGTTGACTTTACTACTCTGTTCAATATCATTGCTTTCGTCCGGGAACTTCCCGCCGCTGTGGACAATTTCTCGCAAAGCTCTAATCCAGCTATACTCAACCTACGGCTAGCGGTCCGTATGTGGCCCAGTGGGCTCTCTAGGTTGGCCTATCTGATGTTACTTCTCTTTAAACTATTTCGTTGTGTAACAATAATGATCGCTAATGAAATCAGTACCAATTTTTTAACGTAGGGATACATTGCTGTAATGGTGCCAAATCAGAGAACAGGACACGTTTCTATGAAATAGAAATAGAAAACGTAACATTTTCAATTTATCGTATACGAAGTCTGTTCAAAAAGTATTGCGACTTTCGAATTTACGCGGGTTACGTATAAAGGGTGTGTCACATCAAATTGCATCACGGAAAAAACGCTGTAGAAATTCGCCCAGTAGACCGATCCTTTTGAAAATTTTAGACAGTAAAATAAAAACTATTAAACAACTTTTGGCATTTTCTTTTTATTCATACTTCGAGCCCAAGCCCGTATGCTCGCACCTTCCTCTTTACCCCGTCCATAAGGTTCTGTACAACGTCAGTTTGTAGTTTTTTTTGAACAGAAATTCATTTTCTCTTGAAGTCCGCCTCCGATTTGACAACTTTTGGGTTCTTCCGGAAGGCCTGCTTCATAATCGCCCAATATTTTTCTATTGGGCGAAGCTCCGGCGCGTTGGGCGGGTTCATTTCCTTTGGCACGAAGGTGACCCCGTTGGCTTCGTACCACTCCAACACGTCCTTTGAATAGTGGCACGAAGCGAGATCCGGCCAGAAGATGGTCGGGCCCTCGTGCTGCTTCAATAGTGGTAGTAAGCGCTTCTGTAGGCACTCCTTAAGGTAAACCTGCCCGTTTACCGTGCCGGTCATCACGAAGGGGGCGCTCCGCTTTCCGCAAGAGCAGATCGCTCGCCACACCATGTACTTTTTGGCAAACTTGGATTGTTTCTGCTTGCGAAACTCCTCCGGAACGCTGAATTTGTCCTCTGCGGAGAAGAACAACAGGCCCGGCAGCTGACGAAAGTCCGCTTTGACGTAGGTTTCGTCGTCCATTACCAGGCAATGCGGTTTCATCAGCATTTCGGTGTACAGCTTCCGGGCTCGCGTCTTCCCTACCATGTTTTGCCTTTCGTCGCGGTTAGGAGCCTTCTGAACCTTGTATGTACGCAGGCCCTCCCGCTGCTTGGTCCGCTGGACGAATGAACTTTACAAATTCAGCTTATTTGCGACATCCCGGACCGAACTTCTCGGATCACGTCTAAACTGCTTAACTACGCGCTTGTGATCTTTTTCACTGACGGAGCATCCATTTTTGCCGTTCTTCACCGTCCGGTCGATGGTTAGGTTCTCGAAGTATCGTTTTAGTACTCTGCTGACCGTGGATTGGACGATTCCCAGCATCTTACCGATGTCCCGATGTGACAACTCCGGATTCTCGAAATGAGTGCGCAGGATTGATTCACGACGCTCTTTTTCGTTCGACGACATTTTTCCAAATTTACGAAAAATTGACAGTGAAGCATGGCCAACGTGATCTATACACTCTTATCTGATTATAAGCGAAAGCTGAAGATATAATTCCTAAAAATTAAATTTCTCCAGCGTTTTTTCCGTGATGCAATTTGATGTGACACACCCTTTATTCGATTCTAGATTTTTTTTGTGGAATTATGTTGGTAGTCATGTTTCTCACTTATGCTGACAAGTACGGCTATTTTGAATGTTCAGTTGATTTTTGACAACGGCTTTTCTTACACGTGTTTTGGTTCATCTTCGATTTTTGCCTATTGCAAAAATAGGTGAATGAATCTGCATCAAATTTTGTGTGAAAAACAAAATTAAGTGCGCGAACACATTCCGAATGTTGATTGTAACTGGTTAACCTACCTTGGAGCGAAACAACGTTTATCGAGGTAAGAAAAAATATTCTCGGAGGGTCGAAAAGATATAAACGACGCAAAGTGTGCCGGAAGCCCGAGCACGTCAACCACTGAAATCGAGTATAAGTATTCCGTGGGTATACAAAAATCGTGACTACAGTTCTTGTAAATGGAGTGGTCCACTCTATCCCATTCCATTAAGCATTTCCATAGCCCTAGCCGACTTTGCTTCAGCACTACGAAGGGATTTCTCTATATATTTTCTAAATATATGTACAGTGGAATCCCGATTATCCGCGAACGGATGATCCGCGGTGCGGATTATGCGCGACAACGAGTTCCATAGTAAATTCATATGCCTTCCCGGAATTTGTCAGTGAGTGATAGTTTCATGTACTTTTGTTTTGGTCATGGTATTCACATTATCTGACCACTGGTGTACACAATCTTGTAGATGGATAGTTTAATGATTTCTGTATTGATAAAATATAGTTTTCATGCTGAAATATCTTTTTTTTCGTGCTTCGCACTCATTTTTAGTAATTTATTGCATTATCCGCGATTTTCGTTAGTCGCGATGAGTTAGCCGGACTATTCCGCGGACAACCAGGGTTCTACTGTATAATATAAAAATATTTATAGATTTTTGTGATTTCAATAGATTGCTTTTAAAGCAGTTTTTGAACTATGGAAAATTTGGGCAATAATGTATCTATATTGCTATAGAATGGATTTTCAGAATATGCGCGAAGTAAGCAGAGGGCAGAGCTTGCACTAGCAAAGCACAATAGAAATATTGAAAATATAATCAATTAAAGGAGGCGATCTGACTTATCAACGAAAGTCAACGGGCAGCCGAAGGTGGTAGGATTCTAAGCAGCTTGAGCTGCAAAATTTTATTTATAACCTCGAATTCGTTAGTTAGGAATTCCATCCACATGAAGCTGATCAATTATTGCATTGTAAATACTTTTATGATCAGCATCACCAAGCGATACTGCGGCGTAAAACTCGTTCTGTACCTTAATGTTGCGGTATGCAAATGTAAGAAATATCACACTTGGAAAAAATTATAGGAGATTGTATCCAAGATACGACCGTATTGTTGACGTAGAACTACACTTGGCTTGAAACTACTAGGAATATAAACACTTCTCATCATTTTGCGCTATGCTCAGAAGAAACGCTTATGTTAATGTGTGGATGCTCGAATGTATGCTGGTAGCACTGCAAGGTACCGATAGCTTTATGGCATCCGCCCCAGTATATACACCCCTGTTATGGCATCTCCCCTGGCAACGCATCAACAAACTATTACGGTCGTGCGACACCAAGCTCCGTGATCGGGCTCTTTCGCATTCAAGCATTAGCCCAGGTAAGACGTGATTCGCAGCAAAGGAGCAAAATGGTGGCTTCCCGGGCTGGAGAATTACACATTGGCGATCCTGCCAGGAGGCTGGATTTTCCAGTAGCTTGACGAATCTCTTTGTTGTAGTTGTCCGGGAATCAATCATTTCGCAGTAGGGAGGATTAATTTTAACAAATATTTCAGATCGAAATATTACGGAGAAGTGATTTGAAAAGAAGTACAAGTGAAAACCGCAGCCTGCTTTTCTTTTTTGGACTACAGCAACCCACCGCGGGTTGCTATGTGGAAATCGTCCATCGTTAGCATACACAATGTTAGAATTGTGAAAATCGTTACTTTTTCCTTTGCTATTTGAAAATGTTAAAGTGAACCTACCGTGGGTTACCATAGTGAAATCGTCCGTCGTTAGCATACAAAATGCTAGAATAGTGAAAAATCGTTATCTTTTTCTTTTCCATTTTCCATTTAAAAAGGTCAATAGTGTGGCTAAATTGTGGATCGAGACGACCGCACTTGGCCAAATTAGAAGCGGATCGAGACGACCGCACTTGGCTAAATTAGTAGCGGATCGAGAAGACCGCGTTTGGCTAAATTAGTAGCGGATCGAGACGACCGCGTTTGGCCAAATTACTAGCGGATCGAGACGACCGCGTTTGGCCAAATTAGTAGCGGATCGAGACGACCGCACTTGGCTAAATCAGTAGCGGATCGAGACGACCGCACTTGGCCAAATTAGAAGCGGATCGAGACGACCGCACTTGGCTAAATTAGTAGCGGATCGAGACGACCACGTTTGGCCAAGTTACTAGCGGATCGTGACGACCGCACTTGGCTAAATTAGTAGCGGATCGAGACGACCGCACTTGGCCAAATTAGAAGCGGATCGAGACGACCACACTTGGCTAAATTAGTAGCGGATCGAGACGACCGCGTTTGGCTAAATTAGTAGCGGATCGAGACGACCGCGTTTGGCCAAATTACTAGCGATTCGAGACGACCGCGTTTGGCCAAATTACTAGCGGATCGAGACGACCGCACTTGGCCAAATTAGTAGCGGATCGAGATGACCGCGATAACTTTGAACAGTAACGGATCGAAACGACCGTGTTTGATTTAGTTATTAGCGGCGTGAGACGACCACATTTTGTTCACTTTTATTTCGTTGGCGACGGTTCAGGACGACTGTGCTTGATAATCATTAGACTTACGTTTCGATTGTATCCTAAACGCAGTCAGGTCATCCATCAACGGCAAAATTCAAAGGCATCTTGAGACAACGCGTATGGTGGCCTGGCATGTCGAAGGATGCGGAGGCATGGGCGAATTCATGTGCGGTGTGCGTAACCAACGGAAGGCCCCCGAAAGGCCTACTCCCATGGTAAGAGTTTTCACCCCTGAATTGGTGTGGGAGACGGTCGCCGTAGACTTCAATGGGCCCTATTCGAAGTTCAATAATGTTTCAATCCTGGTAATAGTGGACTACCGGTCCAGATATCTGATTGCTAAACCGGTTAGATCAACAAATTTTGAGCATAAAAGATCCGTTTTGGATAAAGTTTTCGACAGAGAAGGTTACCCGAAACACATAAAATCGGACAACGATCCTCCTTTCAACGGGGACGGATATAAATAATATTGCCTTGAGCACGATATTCACTCCATCTACTCCACACCACTGTACCCACAACAAAACGGCCTGGCAGAGAGCTGCATGAAGCTGATAAATAAAGCAATGACTGCGGCGGGTTCAAATGGGACAAATTATAAAACTGAACCGAAAGCGGCGATCCATGCCTACAACGCTGCTGCACACTCCGTCACACTGATACCACTAGAGGAGGTAATGACGGGAAGAAGAATAAAGCGTGGACTGCCTCTCCTCTGTCGCAGAAAAGCTACGTTCGACGATAACCTACTGAATTCAAGAGATCGAATGTCCAAAATACAAGCAAAGCGACGAGAGGACACTAAACGTGGTGCGCGTATGTGCCGGGTTAGACCAGGAGACACAGTAGTTGTGGAACGTCATGTTCGTGCGAAAGCAGAGTCTCGATTTGATCCCCGAAAGTACACAGTAATGAAAGAACAAAATGGTATGTTTGTCTTATGTGACGAAAACGGACAAATTTTTAACCGGCACGTATCACGGACAAAAAAGGTGAGCGATTGGAGGAAGTCAGAAGGAGTGATGAGCACAGCTGACGGTATTGGTAGAGGATCTACTACAGAACAGTCCCCAGTGCAAAGATCCACATTGCAATCAGACGGAATTCAGCGGCCGACGCGGGAGGGACGTAAACCAGCCTACCTGGAGAACTACGTTCATAGTGTAGAAGAGGAAACGATCAAACTGAAAATTAATCAAAGAAATCCTATGGAAAACAGAATAAATCCTATGGAAAAGGAAAATATTTGTTCGGTTTTGTTTATTACAAGGTTTTTTTTCTGTTTTCTCTTCTCTTTGGAGAGGGGGGGGGGGGGAGATGTGTGGATGCTCGAATGTATGCTGGTAGCACTGCAAGGTACCGATAGCTTTATGGCATCTGCCCCAGTATATACACCCCTGTTATGGCATCTCCCCTGGCAACGCATCAACAAACTATTACGGTCGTGCGACACCAAGCTCCGTGATCGGGCTCTTTCGCATTCAAGCATTAGCCCATGTAAGACGTGATTCGCAGCAAAGGAGCAAAATGGTGGATTCCCGGGCTGGAGAATTACACAGTTAATATTACTGGCCTCGGAAAAAGTTGCATTACTTTCTCATGCTCGAGGGAAGCGCAGCTGTCACTCTTAATGGAGGAGGTATTGCTACTGGCAAGCGAAACCTAATCACATACAAAATTCCAGAACGACATTTACTTTCTTGGTGACTAAACAAGCGAAATAAATACTTTTTTGTTAATAACAACCTCGAAAACAGTAGCAATGCTTCATTATGATCAATATTAGCGCAAATGCAATTCTAGTTGAAGGCAGTTTTGCGATTGGCACGCGAACTCAAATTGTTATAACATTCCAGTAAGACATTCAAGATGCTTGGTATTCCCCAAATAATTTTTTGGCGCTCAACCTTACCGCCTGCTTCGCCATAACGTCAGTTTAATGCATTGATGCACTTTCAAAGGCACCAACGAAGCCCTTATGATGACGGAAAACAAAGCATGTTAACAGCTTGGAAAAAATATAGGAGGTTGTGTTCAAGACACGACCCCATTGTTGACGTAGAACTACGCTGTGGTTTAATTCAAGTCGTTTGCTTATAATTGCGGATATTATTTTATAATGCTACGAAAATTTTTAAATTACCATTCTACCAGTTTGGTCGCCCTGAAATGTTTTTTTTATTGTAGAATCATTTAACGATAACTGTTTGATGATTCATTTTTGTGCTCGCAGAACAATACATGCTAGAGGCAAATGAACTGAAAAGTTTAAACCCTCTTAAAGCCAAAAAGAAGAAGAACAATACATGATCGAGATAAGCGCAGCTGTCATACTTAGTGGAGAAAGTTTTGCTACTGGCCAGCGAAACAAAATCCCACACAAAATTCTAGAACAACATTTACTTTCTTGGTGACTAAATAAACGAAATAAACTCTATCTGTTAATCTCCATAATCTCGAAAAGAGTAACACTGCTTCATTATGGTCAAGATTAGATTACAACCCTAGTTGAAAGCAGTTTTGCGACCGGCACGCGAGCCCAAATAAATTATAACATTCCAGTACAACACTCAAGAACCTTGGTATTCCCCAAATCATATTTTGGCGCATAACTCTAACGCCTGCTTCGTCATAGCGTCATTTCAATGCATTGATGCAATGTCAAAGGCACCAACGAAGCTTTTATGATGACGGAAAGCAAACAATGTTAACTACTTGGAAAAAGACTGAATATTTGCCTTAGCAGAGATTCATTACTAATACCCTAGCGTAAATATGTCCCTCCCGCTATCTCCGCTCCTTGTTTATATTTATCATTAGGATTGCATAATTTGCAACACCAAACAATCATCAATCATAGCATAAAAAAATTAGGCGATTGTTGCATCGTCACAGGGCTAATGCACACGGGAGCAGATACAAATGGGGTTTTAGCGTAGCGAAGATGCACTATTTTTACGTACGGGTTATGAAGCACGCACATACGCACACAAATATCCATATATCGATGGCTTGAAGCATCTAAAAATAAATACACACACTTATCTCCGCTTTGCGCTCTTCTCAACAGAAGCCCTTTCTATTAATATACCCGGTCTCGATTAGCTTAGCCTTCATCCTTGGTGGAGATAGTTTTGCTACCAAATAACACACAAAATTCCAGGAAAATTATTTTCTTGGTGAGTCGATGATAGCCTGGTTAAATGACACCCCACTCAATTATGTAGTTCTGAACCTTAATGGAATGACGTCAGTTTGATGTACTAATTGCAATGTCACAGCTCAATCCGATACGAAGACATGTGCATGTGATGACATAAAACAAGGAAGAACAAGCGATATTCATTGCTTTGAATACAGAACGATACTGAAAGTTTGCCTTTCTTGCTTGAGACTTTAAACTTCTTCCGTTCATTCGTCTCTAACCTTTGAAAAGGTCCTTGGAAAACTTTACTTTATCCATCATATTACTCCTCCATCCCCATTGCCTTGAGAAAGGCATTCGATCCCTAGCCGCTCAGCTCGCCCAGCAACGATGTTGTTCAGTCGATTTCTTCACGAAGAATAAAAGTTTGCCTCAGCGAGATCCACTGTTTATTGGCGATCTAACGTACAAATCGGTAAAAGTGATGATGGTTTTAAATTTTGCAATGTGAGTTTATGGAAGGTTTGTAGTTCTTTCCATAAATCACAATGTTATAGTCATAAAATATTATTTCATTGTGATGAGTTTGGAAGAAATTTAATTCTGCGCAATTTTATATATAACATGTCATTTTCTTACTTCTTTCAGTGGTGAAAATGTATAAATGTTGACAACGGTTGAATCAAAAAAGGAAATTCGAGAGAACAATCAAAAACAACTGTGAGAACTACCTTCGAAATATCGGAAGTAAAATATATGTGATTTGTTCTTAAGTTTTAGGTTACCTTATCATCATTTTCTTAGTTCAAAAACAAAATCCGGATGTGTCACCGATCGTTTACGTTTTGCGTTAGATCGCCAATACTCTAGGCAAATATTCCCCTTCGTTCTTCTTCTTTTCCTTCGTTCACGGAGACTTTACATTTTATGATTTCCCCTTCATCGCTCGTCGATAAGTTGCTCGTTATTGACAGCTCTGTTCGGAAAAGTACACAAATGGACAGAACAATTGTATGAGGAAATGAGAATGCTTCCAATTTTCATCAATTTAAACCATATACAGACTATGGGATTATAATGCATAGCATATCAAACAAATCTTAGGGAATTTCCGATTCGTTTGGTATGTAAATCGCCAAAATCCTTTCGCGGCAAAAATAATTATTAACGTTAACTTTATTTCATAAAAACGTGACCTGTTTTCTGATTTGGCACCCTTAATGGAAGACGTAGTTCTACGTCAAAAAAACAGGAAGTGGGTTATATCTATGGTATAACCGCAAGGGTGACGTAGGACTATCGTTGATTTAGAGATCATTTGTTTGAAGTTGAATCTAAATCCATCCTGAATGAATGAATAAATAAATATTTGGGTGACTTCAAAAACGAGAGTGTTACTTTGAAGACTCAAGGTTTTATGCATCCAATATTGGATACAAAAAACCTTGTTCTGAAGAATAATCTTCAGAAGCTTTCCTGTTAACTGCACTTGATTGACAAATCACAAAACCAAATGTATGTGGTCGCAGTATTATATGGATAGAAAACATTAAAATAAACTCGCTTGAATGTAATTTTCAATTCCAAGGGGAACTGGCAGATTATTTTTCAGCAACGATCATTTCTTTCCAGGTTTCCTCTCGATAACCAGCAAACGAAAAGAGTTGCGCGCGTGTATGTGTGTGTGTTGCGGCTGCTTCTATGTCTTCCCGAGGAAACGTATTTCGATGCTGATACTCTCTTGGTCACCTTCTCTTCTCCTTCTGATCGATCGGCTTTTCTGCGCTCCCTCACAGTTAAAACAAACTGATTGCATTTCAGGTCAGGTCAAGCCAGGTAATGAATACCTCGATCCCTCGCCGTTCAGCTCGTTCAGTAACGATGTTGTCTTGTCGATGTCCTCAGGCGTCGTGCACAAATTACGTAACGCAAAAATCCGGATTTTGAACCTCCCCCCCTTTCGTAACGCAATTTCCTATCTCTAATAAACAGAAAGTAACGCAACATCTAACCCCTCCCCCCTTATCGCGTTACGTAATTTGTGCACGACGCCTCACGAAAAATGAATGGGTTTCACCACCAGAATATCATTTCAGTATGCTTTTCGTGCGTGATTGAATCGAGAGAAGGTGTGGTTTTACGATGGCAATTTGGAAGGCAAACTAGAGGAGAATTAACTCTCTGAGTATGAAAATTTCGGCGACTGAGCAATAATCGATTGAAAATTATATAATTTTGGCGATACGAAACATTTTCCGTTTTTCATGTTATGCATCCATTATTGGATACGAAAATATCCTACTGATGGGAAAGAATAATCTTCAGAAGCTTTCCAGCTAATTACACTTGATTGAAAAATTACGAAATCAAATGTATTTGGTCGCTGTGTTCGCCATATAATTAGAAAACATTAAAATAAACTCTTTCGCATGGATGTATTCTTCAATTCCCAGGGAACTGGCAGATTATTTTTCAGCAACGATTAGATCTTTCCGGAATTTTCTCGATGCTGTATGGCATCCAAACGAAAATTCTCGTTTTAGTTTGGCCTGTAAAAAACTTTTCTAAACTCTAATCCATCAAATTTGGAGCCCTGAAAAGGGCCGTTGATTATATGCTAAGCTAATATAGCACCCTCTCCTTGGATTCAACGGGCCAGCTGAATGTCCTTGGGCATGATGTGACGCGTTTTACGTGGATAGCACACAAATTTGTATCTTCGAATAAGCCTCCTGCAGCGTCATAACAGCGGAACTTTGGAAGCGCAAGTCGGTTTTGAAGTCCTGAGCAATTCCACGAACCAAAAGCTGCAAAGGTAGCTTGCGGATCAGCAATTCGGTCGACTTCCGATAGCGATGAATTTCACGCAAAGTTCCCGGTCGATAGCGATGTGGCTTCTTCACCTATCCTGCGGCTGGTGCGCTTCGTGTGCCTTACCACTGAAAGACTAACCTGCTATCTGCTTGGTCCCAAACAAACGAGTCGTCACGGTGCGAGAGTAGAGTAAGAAATGAACGAAAGCAAAGGAAGCGTCATTTTATAACCTGTTTTCGAAGCTATCATTAAGCTATTGAAACAATTTTCCGACTCAATAAATAGCAATCATATAACTCTTGGACATTTTATCTTTTGTATGAAATGATTATCACTGTTCCGTTGATCCGAAGCAGAATGAATCACGCTTAAAGAAGGAATGGATTTTTTCTTGGAATTTACTCAGCAAAAATAATGCCCTTTCCCAACACTTAAAAACGACAAACGGTAAACAGTTTCATCAAAGTGATTTCTTCGATATGGGGATATATTCACTACATCATGTCATGTATTTCATATTCTTCATTATGAAATCCTTATCCATGTTACCTATCGGTATCGAATTATCATCGACACCGCGATTTTCGCTAAATGCTCCTTTCAGTTCGGCCTGTAAAAAACTTTTCTGAACTCTAATCCATCAAATTTGGAGCCCTGAAAAGGGCTGTTGATTATATGCTAAGCTAATATAGCACGCTCTCCTCGGATACGATGGGCCAGCTGGATGTCCTTGGGCATGATGTGACGCGTTTTGCATGGATAGCACACAAATTGGTATCTTCGAATAAGCCTCCTGCAGCGTCATAACCGCGGAACTTTGGAAGCGCAAGTCGGTTTTGAAGTCCTGAGCAATTCCACGAACCAAATGCTGCAAAGGTAGCTTGCGGATCAGCAATTCGGTCGACTTCTGATAGCGACGAATTTCATGCGAAGTTCCCGGTCGATAGCGATGTGGCTTCTCCACCTATCCTGCTACTGGTGCGCTTATCCGAGCTGCTTTCGTGGTGCCTTACCACCGAAGGACTAACGAGCTGTCTGCTTAGTCCCGATGAAACGAGTCCTCACGGTGCGAGAGTAGAGTAAGAAATGAACGAAAGCAAGGGAAGTGTCATTTTATAAAACATAAAAGAATCGAATGTAAACCCCACCCTCTTTATTGTATAAGCTTACTGTATACTCACGAATATAATAAGGGTGGGATTTAGATTCTATACTTTTATGGTTTATAAAATGACGCTTCCTTTGCTTTCGTTCATTTCTTACTCAACTCTCGCACCGTGAGGACTCGTTTCATCGGGACTAAGCAGACAGCTCGTTAGTCATTCGGTGGTAAGGCACACGAAGTCAGCTCGGATAAGCGCACCAGTAGCAGGAGGGGTGGAGAAGCCACATCGCTGTCGACCGGGAACTTTGCGTGAAATTCATCGCTATCAGAAGTCGACCGAATTGCTGATCCGCAGCTACCTTTGCAGCATTTGGATCGTGGAATTGCTCAGGACTTCAAAACCGACTTGCGCTTCCAAAGTTCCGCGGTTATGACGCTGCAGGAGGCTTATTCGAAGATACCAATTTGTGTGCTATCCATGCAAAACGCGTCACATCATGCCCAAGGACATCCAGCTGGCCCATCGTATCCGAGGAGAGCGTGCTATATTAGCTTAGCATATAATCAACGGCCCTTTTCAGGGCTCCAAATTTGATGGATTAGAGTTCAGAAAAGTTTTTTACAGGCCGAACTGAAAGGAGCATTTAGCGAAAATCGTGGTTTCGATAATAATTCGTTACCGGTAGGTGCCATGGATATGGATTTCTTAATGAAGAATATGAAATACATGACATGATGTAGTGAATATATCCGAAGAAATCACTTTGGTGAAACTGCATTATAAAATTATTTGTGGACGAATGACGCAATCGATAGTCGACTC
Source organism: Toxorhynchites rutilus septentrionalis (assembly GCF_029784135.1). Taxonomy (NCBI): domain Eukaryota; kingdom Metazoa; phylum Arthropoda; class Insecta; order Diptera; family Culicidae; genus Toxorhynchites; species Toxorhynchites rutilus. Next base: position 271,920,471 of record NC_073745.1, read on the forward strand.
TAATTTGCGCTGGGTAATTTCCTCGGAGGACTCGATTCCTCCTTTGAACATTAATAATCTCTTTCTGGCAAAACGATGTGGTATGAATCACATTATTTGAATGATAGAATGAAGAAGTTTTCTGCCAATTTCCTTCAACCTCCAAACGTATCTTTCTCCCGTTTGTCGTTTTCGCGTTCGCTAATCCTTTCTCACAACACCCATTTCTCGTTTGAGAAATTGTTGAGTAAACATTGTTTGCCAGTGCGCGTAGAGCGGGAATTCCTAAAGATTCATTGCACCTCTAATAAATTGCCGAAAGACATTCGCATTCTTACGTTCATTACATTCTTACGTTGATCGCACTTGATTGAAAAAATCCAAAACGAAATGTATTTGGTCGCAGCATTATATGAGTAGAAAGTAAATAATCGCTCGAAAATGACTTGATTTTCGCGATGTGAAACATTTTCCGTTTTTCATGTTATGCATCCAATATTGGATACGAAAATTTCCACTGATGGGGAAAAAAATATTCAGAAGCTTTCCTGTTAATTGCGATTGATTGAAAAATAACAAAACCAAATGTATTTGGTTGCAGTGTTATATGGATAGAAAACATTAAAATAAACCCTTTCGCATGAATGTATTTTTCAATTCCCAGGGGAACTGGCAGATTATTTTTCAGCAACGATGATAGCAACGAGAATTCCGCGCGTGTATGTGTGTGTGTGTGTGTGGCGGCTGCTCCGATGTTTCAAGCGGAACCGTGGCATCACTCTCCTCCTGATGGATTCCCTTTTGGCCTTAGGTGCACAAACAGGCTCTTGGTGACACCGTTCATCAGCGTTTTCATGATAAACGAAATTAGCTTCACAACAACAGCGACAACATGCTCCAATCGCTGTTCAATCATAACTGAGTGGGTTTACGAGCGGCGCTCGCTTATATACCGATTGGTGATTTCAATAGCCTGTTTTGAAAGCAATGTTAAGACTATTGAAACAAGTTTTTGGATCAAAAAGTAACAAGTATATGACGCGTAGACATTTTATCTTTCAAATGAAGTGTTTATCATACCATTTCGTTCAGTTGTGTAAGAGCTATTAACGCTCAAAATCTCGGTCTCCAGCGTAACGCTTTCGTTCTCGAAACTTTGGTTTTACACCCCGGTATAGAAATGAAAGACGTAGTCCTACGTCAAAACTGAATTATACCACACAGCTTGTTCTCTGCTGTAACACCCTTCGATGCCAATTCGCTGATGAGTTTGTCAAGAGCGACTGCCTTCACCCCCAGCGGGGGAAGCTTGATTTTAGTTGCTGCCTGGGTAACGGCGTTTACATTTTCGACCGACGCGCCGAAATCGCCTACTTCGCTGTTGTCACACTCGCGAAGGATCGGTTCAGTGCGAGCGCTTTTCACTGCACCAACATCGCGTGCAGCATTAGATGACGCTTGCCTCGAAATTTTATTGCCCCTGGCAATGTGTTCGTTTTTTGCAGGGCTCGAACCTGCCTTCCTCTTCTTCTTGCTCATCACACACTACGCGAAGCGTCCAATTTATGACGCGGAAAGAAAAACACACGATACGAATAACGAACAGAAAAACCAAACGACGATATACAAGTTGGATTACCTTTGGTGGGGTCGCAGCGAAAGCAAAGTGAACTGGATTGCTCAACAGTCCGATGCCGAATGAAAGTTTGCCTCAACGAGATCCACTGTTTATACTCTAGGCAAGCATTCCCCTTCATTCTTCTACCTTTTCCTTTGTTCATCGAATTATCATCGATACTTCGTTTTCGCTAAATGCTCCGTACTGTCCGGCTGCAGAAATGAAATGGAATTGGGAGAGAAGAGCATAATACATAGGCTTGTGAGCGAGACCATCCTCATGTCACATCGCAATCACAACTAAATGAATTTCCGAGCGGGCGCCAGCTTATATACAGATTTGTGTGATTTCAAAAGCTTGTTTTCCAAGCAGTTTTTAAGCTATTGGAACAAGTTTTCGGACCTAAAATTAACAAGCATATTATTCTTGGACATTTTATTGACGCAGAATTACGTCTTCCTGGAAGTGTGCCAAATCAGAAAACAGGTCACGTTTTTATGAAATAAAGTTAACGTTAATAACTCTTTTCACTGTAAACGAATTCTCATGATTTGCATACCAATCGAATCGGAAGTTCTCTAAGATTTGTTTGATATGCCTTACATTACAATTCGCTAATCTCTAAACGGTTTAAATTCATAAAAACTGGAAGGATTTCCTTTTTCCCATACATTTGTTCTGCCGATTTATGTCATAACCCCACACGTATTTCGAATGTTTGCATCAATTGATAGGAAATATTTCTACGCGTCTATTGCATCAATTGATAGGAAATATTTCTACGCGTCTATTACAATTCATAAAATGTTATTTTTCTTGAGATGAACAATTGAATAACTGTAAAATGTCAAGCGTTATCTAAACGCCCTAACTGCCAAGTTTTGATTGGCCCGATTTATGGTTTCCCCTACACAGACGTCGAAATCGATGTGCCTGGAGGAATCCGCTTTGTCAAAACATGCAAGTCGGGAGTATTTTTGTTCCCACTGAGCTGTGTTTCTTCCCTAACACGGACTTCAAAATCAATGTGCCAGGGGGAATCCGCTTTGCGAATACATGCAAGTCGGGGGAATTTTTTTGGTGTTGAGTACTTTTGTACTCGCTTGCAGACCGGAATATGTATCCCTAAAACGTACTTTTAAACTGAGAAGCCTGGGAAAATCGTCATTTCAGATACTAGAAGTTAATGAACTTTCGCGCTTCGAGAACTACATAAACGTGAGATGTGCAATAATTTCAGAGGGAAATGTAAAATACAATGATCATTTCACAATTCTTCTGTTCACATATTTTGGTAGTCCTAGACATCATATCAAACGTAAAAGGACGTTCCTCAAATTTATATGTAAACGAAGAACATAATCTATCTATTCTTTAAGAAGAGGAAGCCCTCTGTATCAAAGTGTGCTACTACAAAAAAGATGCATACGGGAAATTTTTGTGCTAGCGCGGATATGGAAGAGTATCCAGAATTTTGGAATATAGATATACACGGCATTTATTTTGATACAACGTATATTTCATGGAAGTATGCTTTCAAATCCCCGTAGGAAAACTTTACTGTTGCATGTTGTGGGGCTCGATTCCACCTCAAGCGGAATATAAGAGCAAAAGATATTCATATTATTCTCTATCAGTTTACCAGGCCAGGTCTACCAGTTTGATATTGTTCGAATTTCAAATGAAAATTTTTACTAGTGAAGTAGTAACATTAAAATAAAAACTAAAAAGTTATTTCAAAAATTTCGATGCATTCTAAAATAATATTCGAAGTGGTAAACAAGTGGATTGGAAAATATAATTACTTAGTTCTACGTCGAAAATGCGGTCGTGTCCTAGATACAACCCCTTCTAATTTTTTTTTCGATTGAAGTGATTTTCAAATTACTACGTTCAGCCGGCAAAGAAGTATGGTTGATCCCGCCACGTCCAGTGATCCGACGAGCCCCCAGGTCTCCACTGTTGGTAATTTGGAAACTATTTAACTGCTAGAATATTTCCGAATTCTTAATTGTACCGTATAACTCAATAGCAAAATACCTTGAATACATCCAATTATCTACCCTAGATTCAAAACTATCAGGTAATTACAATTCAACTAGCTCTAAATTAAAATTTGAATTATATTCTTTAAACTTATCTAAATAATCCTCCGCGAGATTAGGCAACTAGGCCAACGAAGCAACGCTAGATTGCACAAAACAATTGTTAAAAGCGGTAACGAATCACCAAAAGTGAGTTGAATTTGCTTGAAAAATACTCGTGGAAATAACTTTTGTAATTACATTTAGGAATTTGTAATTTTTACATTCACATTGAATTGTTTGCTGGAATAAATTAACAAAATCAACGATTCGTTTTCATCGCCCAACAAGTATTAACGTTCAAAACCTTGCACCTCAAGTGTAACGCTCTCGTTTTCGAAACTTTGAACTTACACCTCGGTGATTTGTTTCGTTCTGTTGAGAATTTATTTTTTGAAAACCTTCGTACCAACAGACGATGTAATAATTTGATGTCTTGTTCTGTAAGTTTCTAGTACTGCACTCGATGTTTTTGTAGATGCCTCGTGTTTGTATTCGAAAGACAAAACGGCTGAGCTGAACTGATAAAACAGCCAAAACCAACGTTGAATCGGGCATGTCAACAAAAAAGCCTGACAGAGCTCATGGTATCCCTTCGTTCAACGTTCATCGTCACATTTCACGTGGTTGTTCACCTAGGTTGGGATTTTAAAGTGTCCACATAGTATATAGATAACCTCTTAATAATTTGAAATTATTGTAACAAGTTTTCTTTCTTTTCTTCAAAGGTGTCGATCTCACCCGCACTCCCGTTTATTTCACCTGAAAACATCAATTATTATCAACAGATACATCAAAATCAAAATTATCAACAGATACTGTAGAATGGTTCATAAGGTTCTGTAACGATTTGAAGTCGAAGACACTTGGTAGATCTTGGGAATATGTGGAAATCCTTGGGGTGTCGATTTTACCCTGATTTTCCCAACTCAAACACGATTAGTTACATCTAACCACAGTGTACCTAAAATTATCGTTTCAATTGCAATGTCAAAATTTCAAAGAGAAATTAGACTAAAAAGTTAATGCATAAGCATTAAACGTGAATAGATGCGGGTATTTTAAAAACAATCTACTCAACTGAATCATTTAATGAATTTTCGGAAATTGGAATACACAAATAACTAAAGTTATGAGCAGTTTAATGAATCTACCGTTCCAAATCACAGAATCTCCTCGTCTCTGCCACTGGATTATCATAACGATCACACTTGATCATAATTTGTTCGATTTCAGGACACTTTTCTAAATTATCCTACGAGTCATTTAGAAATTCGAATGACTTTCTGATATCGTTTTTCAACACGGCAAAGCTTCCCTGAATTTTGCTGTTTCATTTCTGACATTATTGATATGGTCAATGTGGGATTAGCGTTAGCAGTTATCAGTTGATATGAGATAATCCTCGATCAATGTGAGAATGTATTCGATCCTCATCCATAATAAATCATAAGCTTTGTCAACGCTGTTCTCTTTCGCTATTTCTCGACATTGTGATGACAATGATATGATTACAAAGGAATGATCTACATACCTTTTTGTATTGCCATCTCCAATCGACGATTTTCGTTGTGTACAACGGACGTAATGTAGGAAATGATAAACAGCCACAGAACCGTCATTAAAATCGCTAACCATAAACTAAAATTTCGACAGTCGATGTGTATTCCGCTTCGATCGTCATCGTGTCGGATGGATGCTGTCCTCTGACGTGTTTTTCTACGGTAAACAAGGATGAAAACGAAATTCAATGTCGGAATGTTTATTAATAGCACAATTTTGTCAGCCGGTGTCATTCATCCATCAAGAGCATACCTTCGAACCTTTCGTTTCCGCTGTGTGGTTATCTCTGGCAGTTCCAGGTCCGACAGGCTCTTCGATTCGTCCGAGAGCTGCAGCAATTTGAAGGACTCCTTCTTGCTATCACCGTTCATATTGCTTGTCCGGATTACGCTTAATTATTACTAACCTTCAGTGGGTCTATATTTACAACAGGAAATTCTATCAACTACAGAATCACAGCACTTGGCCCATTTTGAATATTAGCTACATGTATTAAAAAAATTTAAACAACAGACACTCAACCCGCAGCAATTGTTTAATCGTACGTCACGAGGGGACACTCATAATTATCGCGGATTAGTTTATGTAACTCACACCTGCGTTCCGAACACATTCTCCATAATGCAACGATGGATGGTGGTCTTTTGCATACTGCGCTATCAACCGATGATAAGTCTTCGTTTTTCAAACGGTGGCCGTCGATTCGGAGTTCAATTATCGGTATGTGTACAAAGTGCGACGATAATAACAAAACTTGTTTGTTTACAAATGAGACTGGAGTCGGTGATGAAAGTATGGCTGTTTGACGAAAGTCCAGCAGTGTTGCGAGCGTCGGTTTGGTAATACATCTATGGTTCGTCCACATATCATGTGGACAACTTTAGGGACGGTAGGGGTAATGAAAATGTCCGCGCTTGTTTACGGTGAACAGGAAGGGAGTTCACGTGGACACGTTCAATAAATATTTTCCAAAAATATGCTCAAGATAAAATCTGTTCAGCCTTATCTGCAGATATCTACGTGGACAGGTACAATACATATTTCTGGAAAACATATTCACATCCGTATTCGAAAATGGTTGAAAACTGTTCTGCATTCTCAAGCAACGATAATTTCTGAACTACCTCGAATGAGAGCATGAACAGAATCGCGTTCAAGGTTAAGGTTTACGTGAAACAAAATTGGACATCACAAAGATGAATCAGTCTCTAATAAAGATATGAAAATTGATATGTCTGACTGCTAACATTATTGTGCATTTAGAATAAATTTGCATATGAGATTTGAAAATCACTTACAGATAAGTAGGTGGATTGTTTTACTGATGAGAGCGTTTTGTACTTTCTATTTCTTTAAAGTACAGCCCAGAGAAATTGGTTTTGTTATCACTTTAGGTATACCAGTTGAGTAAGTTCAAATCTTTCGGTTCGTGTTTTAAGCCTGGTTTAGAATTCCCGTGAACGTGAACTTGAACAGGTGGCAAATAATGCGATCATTTCACGGTGAACTACATTGCGAACAAACAACTCAAAAAATCGTGGTGAATAAAATGATTTTGTTCGCGTTCACGTTCATATTAAAAGTTCGGCAGTGAACGTGAAGTAAATAAACATCGATCTTCAATAAAGTAATTCGGATAAAATATACAGTTGTTCGCGAATCAGGCCAAGCGCAAATTGAGAAGCGTATAGCGCTCATGAGCTAGCACAAGACGACCAACACGACTCATATGTACCACAAACGTAGCGTGGCGGTGCGCATATTGAGTCGCAGTTTCCTGTGAATAACGTGCCACTCGCATGCAACTACCCGACCGGCACAACCATACAGTGCCAGTCTCACAGCGCTATATGATTGATCACCAACACATCCACCACAGCCGGCACGAAAAGCACGAGAAACTGTGGTTCAGCCACAGCGTCACGCGAGTCGTCTCTCACGAGTGCTGCGCCATCTCGCATCTCCTCGCCAATTTGCGTCATTCTATCGGTTTTCATTAGCCACAAAAACAAGCGCTATATCGCGCCAAGATACTCGCGCTATACGCGTCTCAATTTGCGCCTGGCCTCAACCCGAAGCAACGAAGTTTTGTAACCCGCGCAGAGATCCGATTGAATGAATTGGATCCATATTAAAATATTCATTGAAAACTTGAAAATTGCTAAACATATCCTTTTACAGTTTACGGTGAAATAATAAACAAGGCATTCCTTGGGACATTCGAACGTGAACATGAACGGGGAAATATTTTGACGTCTATATTCACCACTGTTTTCACATTCACGTTCGCCGAAGTCGGTGAACTATGGTGAGTTCACCAACATCTCGATTCCAAGGGTGGAGATTCAGAATCGTTGTGAAATATTAAATTAATCCACTTTTATCAACATGAATTGTGTTTAAACATGTTTTTCAACTAGAAAATGTTTCTTCCTATCATTTCAAGATGTTTTCCTCGCGTTTTATATATGTACTGATGAATTATTACCAAAAAATGTTTGTCCGCGTTCACGTTTACGAGAACTCTAAACCTACCTCTAGATGTTACTGGCAGGGTTGTATGCATTCCTTCGATTTGACATATATGATTTTTTTTCACCGTGATTCACCGTGTATCGCATGTGTACAAACAATATAGATCGCTACTGACAACAAATGATAAATTTAAACTTTGATTTGAAGGAAAAAAGACTGAAATGGGCCCAAAGACACGGAAAAGTTACATTGCAGCATGACAACTGGGAAAATCGAAGGATACAAAACAACCGCGGCCATTAATCTGGCTAACCCGCTTTTATTTCTTCAAAAAGAAGATAATTTGATTCAAGATTACAACGTTTATCAGTCAGTTTCTCAGTTTATTTACCAGATCAAAACTCAATCAAGAACTTATGAGGAGTAATCGTACGAATAGTAGATACAGCTTACAAATAGTATGAGTGATTTGAAGAGCTTAAACGAACAGTATCTTCTGCGTAGAACGAGATACACATGGCGCAGCTGGGTCAAAACCACCCCGAATGGGTTATTTAAGTTGATGGAGAACTAAAGATGACCTACTAATTAGGAACTTATTGTAATTTATGTGAAATTGACGTTATTTTTGTAAAGGAATGAGAGTTTTCTATCTGGTTCTATAGTTGTGAAACACTGGAATTTTTGTTTTTTGAATGTTTCGCGCCTGAACACAACAATGAAGTTCAAACGACCAGTCTTTTAAATGAAGATAGTTGTTGTTGTGACGGAAGATGAGAATGTGTCCCTTGACGATTGTGGCGATTTATATACGCATTCTTCGTAGCACAATGGAATGATTATATATAAAGATGGGATGATAATATATAAAAGCTGATAAGCTGATTATATATAAAAGCTGATAAGCGAATTCCAATAGTTAGACAGCACGCGTCTTTTTCTTTCCGTACGATCGGTCGCTTTTCGCGCTTTTTTATCCTTCGAGAACACATAAATTGGTCCTTCGAACCGGATCGCGGGATATTTCCGTCGTGAACCGCGCAGTTTTTATCCATCGCTATCGCGTGTTTTGGCATTATCGCCCGCAATTGTTTCCAATCCGCGAAACAGTGAGTGATCTGTTCCATGATGAAAAAGCTTATCCGTGAGAGAAAACCACTTAATCCACGGCTCAAGCGTGTGTCCGATATGGTGGCAAAATTAGAGCCAGAAACGGCTGAAGAAATCGAGATAGAAACAGAACTCGACGTTCTCGGTGATATTTGGAGTGCCTATTGTTCAGTGCACAAAAGAATTTTGGACGTGAGTGATAACGAGGAATTGTACGATGATGCTGTGCAGCATCAATGCCGTGTAGAAAAGGTTTATATCGCGTTGAAAAATCGGTTATCAAAAGTGCTAAAAGAGTTGAGAAATCATGATAACAACGTGGCAGATCGATTGTCGTCGCCTAGTGTCATAATCAGCCAACTCTCACAGCAACATGCCGAGCTGCTGAATATGACGGCGGACAGAATGGCCTCTGTAGCGAACACGTCAACCATTGTTCACAATTATGCAGCCATGCCACTAACGGATCTGAAACTGCCACGTATGAGTTTGCCTGCGTTTAGTGGAAACTATTTAGAATGGCAGTCATTCATCGACCTCTTTAAGAGCATGGTCGATCAAAATCCATCGCTAAAGGATAGTCAGAAATTATACTTCCTCAAAACCAAACTCACCGGTGAGGCTGCATCACTCATTTCTCATCTGAAAATCGAAGATGTAAATTACGGTCCAGCTTTGCAAAAGCTCCAATCACGCTACGATAAACCACTAGAGATAGCTCACAAACACATCGAACGCTTTCTCAATCAACCAGCCCTGACATCACCGTGTCTGCTCATGGATTGCGTTCGCTTCACGACGTCTCCGACGAGGTTGTTCGAGCCCTCCAAGCCATGCAAAGGGAGGACCGCGATACTTGGTTATTATTCATCCTCATTCAGAAATTGGATCACGAAACCAAGCAGCTTTGGTACCAGAAGGTTGCTGACATGCCTGAAGCAAACATAACCCTGAAGATGTTTCTCTCTTTCATCGATTCGCATAGTTTAGCTCTGCAATCTGCGCAACCTGTTAAGCCGCGAACAATTGTTTCCAAGCCACCTGTAAAGCCACCGTATAGAGGAGCAATAACATTCGTTGCCACCAACACTTCTTTGAATTGCAACGTCTGTTCGAAATCAGCTCATCCGCTTTACCAGTGCGGTAAATTTATTCATATGAGCTCAGAGGAAAAGCTTTCCTTTATCAACTCACAAAAGCTGTGTCGCAATTGCTTAAAGGGTCATCGTGGTGAATCATGCAGATTCGGGAATTGTCGGAAATGTGGCTCATTCCACCACACCCTGCTGCACGCAGCCCTCACGCCAACATCGCATGCTGTCCCCAATAGTGGTGGTCTGGCCGCCCAATCATTGATTTCGGCCCTCGATTCTCCCACGGATTTCAATGCTTCCAACGTACTCCTCGCCACAATGGCTATCAACGTACTGGACAAGCAAGGACGGTCACATGCATGCCGCGCAGTGCTTGACTGCGCGTCACAAGTAAGTTTCATCAGCCAGAGTTTTTGCAACGAACTTAGTCTCGATTTGCTAAAAGCTGACATGAACCTGGAAGGTATTCCCGCTACACCCGCGCATGCAGACAAGTGCGTGCAAATCATAATAACATCCCGATGCACAGACTATCACACGACAGTACCGTGTATGGTGTTAGAAAGGATCACTAACACGCTTCCTGTTCAACCAGCCAACATTGACGGTTGGCCCATGCCGAGTTCGATCAACCTAGCTGACCCACTGTTTCATCGTCCTGGTAAAATCAGCGTGCTCCTCGGCAATAAATTATTCTTCCAGTTGCTTGAGCCTGGAAATATCATCCTCAGTTCTGATGGCGATCTACCAACCTTGCAGAACACCAAGCTAGGTTGGGTCGTTGCTGGTCGCTATCGTGAACCCACCGTCTCACCATACATGGAGTCCTCGACGTGTTTGTTGACCACCTCTAACGATAGTCTCAATGAACAGTTGCGTAAATTTTAGAATTTGGAGGAATACTGTACATCTTCATTTCATCTCAGCGAGGAGGAAAAACTATGTGAAGATCACTACCACAAATACACCACTCGTGGTGACACTGGAAAATTTATTGTTCGCTTGCCGTTTCTTTATCCCCGAGTCAACTTGGAGACTCCAGACAAACAGCCGAAAAGCGTTTGTTTCAAATCGAGAGGAAATTGCAAAGAAGCCCACACCTGAAACAGGAGTACCATGCATTTCTTCGGGAGTATTGTGAACTTGGTCACATGACACTTGCCGAAGAATCATCTCCGAAAGTTGCCGTACACCTTCCCCATAACTGTGTGCTTAAGGAGAATAGCTCCACCACGAAATGTCGGGTCGTTTTCGATGCCTCCGCTAAGACCACCAGCGGCAAGTCGCTGCATGATATGCTGATGTGTGGTCCCGTTCTGCAAGACTCAATAGTCGACATTCTTCTCCGATTCCGATTCCCGTCCGTTGTAATTATCGGCGATATTAAACAAATGTATCGCATGATCCAAATCCACAAAGCGGATCGTGATTTCCAGCGGATCCTTTGGCGATGGTCTAGCGACGACGTAGTGCAAGAATATCGCCTAAACACCGTCGGGACGGGACTAAACACCGTACGGGACGAAAAGTGCTTCATATCTGGCGACAAAATGTGTGAGGCAGCTATTAGAGGCGCACCGTAGGCAGTATCCAGCAGCAGTAGGAAAAGCGGAGAAAAACACGTATGTGGACGACATCTTAACGGGTGCTGAATCTGAAAAGGAAGCAGTTTTATTACGTCAACAATTGACAACCATTTTCGCTTCCGGAGACTTCCATCTACGGAAGTGGGCATCGAATAATGCAGTTGTCCTCAATGCCATCCCAACGGAAGACAGACTCCCTGGTGACTTTGTTCAACATTGGTTTTCATTTGAGCAAAGCCTTTCCGATCTCAATTACTTACAGGTACCTCGACGAGTGATCGGCGTTCAACAAGCGACCAGAATCTATCTGCACAGCTTCAGTGATGCGTCAGAGCGAGCCATGGGTGCGTACGTCTACATTCGAGCTGCTGACGAAGGAGGAAACACATTATCACATCTGCTGTGAGCAGAATCTAAGTTGGCGCCTATCGGAAATGGAGGGACCACGTTCCTCGCCTGGAGCTGCGTGCGGCGGTGATTTTGGCCCGCCTGATGGCGAGCGTTATCGCGGCAATCTCAACATCTTTCATCGAAATACGAGCTTATTCGGACTCCACAGTGGCACTAGCATGGATTTATGGCGGTGCATCGAGATGGAAGACGTTTGTTGCCAACCGGGTGGCTGAAATCACCACATTACTTCCTGCAATCAACTGGCAGCACGTGGACACCAACAACAATCCAGCAGACTTGATCTCGCGCGGTGCTCTATTTACCAGCGCAAATTATTAACAATTCTCTCTGGTGGCGCGGACCATGCTGGACAAGCACAACCAGTAACCACGTATCATCACAAGTCCTTCCCGCGCTCGACGTGACTCTGCAGAGACAAGTAGAGAGAGAACAACGTTCAATTGCCGTAGCATGTATAGCTACGTATGATAATGACTTTCTCGACGCGATGTTATCTCGGTACTACCCAAACCTTCAGCTTCTTATACGCATCACGGCCCGGATGCTACGTTTCAGTCATCGAGAATGTGTTCGTACAAGACCAGTTCCGTTGCACCAGATGATGGGTCAACTACCAGCGGATCGCCTGAAGCCAAATCCGCCTTTCTCCATCACCGGCATTGATTATGCTGGACCGATTAGTATCGTCAGTCGTCGAACACGCGGCGCTGTATTGAGCGAAGGATACATCGCACTGTTCATCTGTTTTTCGACACGTGCTGTACACCTTGAAGCTGTGTCGGATCTCACCGCCTCTGCTTTCATTGCTGCCTTCACCCGCTTCAGCAGTAGATATGGAATGCATAACAAAGTCTATTCAGACAACGCTACCAATCTACGAGGAGCAGCAGTTGAAATCCGGGAGTTGTACAAACAAATCTACACAGCTGAGCAGGACAACATAGTTGCAGATTTTTCCTCCGACTAAGGCATTGAGTGGATGTTCATTCCCGCTCAATCGCCTCACCACGGTGGACTTTGCGAGGCGGGCGTGAAAGTGATGAAAACATATTTTAGCAAGCTCGGAGGTGCTGGTCATTTTACTTTCGAGGAACTGAGTACCGTTCTCGCACAAGTGGCGGCGTGCATTAATTCACAGCCCATTGTTCCACTCTCGGATGATCCCAACGAGCCTCAGCCTCTCACACCGGCACACTTTCTCATCGGTCGACCGCTAAATACTGTTCCCGAAATTAATCAGTTGGATCGCCGCATCGGGTCCCTTAACAGGTGGCAACGAGTAACTCAGGAATTTCGAGTTCGGTGGAAGACTGAGTACCTATCAACACTCCAGCGGATGACAAGATGGCAACGCGCAGCACCGAACATCTCGGTTGGAGATTTTGTACTATTGGTGGCTGATAACGAGAAGCCAAAGCAGTGGCCGATGGGTCGCATTATCGACACTTTTCCTGGATCTGACGGTCACGTTAGGGTGGTAGCTGTTGGAACAACCAACGGTATTACGAGGCGAGATGTTCGACGGATCCGGCAGTTTCCTTTGGAAGATGATGAACACGTGCCAGGACGGAATGGAGCAGAAATTCCTCACCGTAATTTGGTGGGGGGTCTATGTTGTGACGGAAGATGAGGATGTGTCCCTTGACGATTGTGGCGATTACTATACGCATTCTTCGTAGCACAATGGTACATTATATCAATGTTTCAAAGCTTATTGTTTAATGAGATGATTATATATAAAAGCTGATAAGCGAATAAACGAGTTGAATTCCAATAGTTACACGGCACGCGTCTTTTTCTTTCCGTCCGATTGGTCGCTTTTCGCGCTTTTTTATCCTTCGAGAACACAGTTGTTATGTCTTACACTATATACTTCAATTCATCCGACTTCTTACATATCTCTGGAAACTCAGAAAAAATGAGTGGTTCTATAGTTGTGAAACGCATTGTATTAGGTTGGGGAAAAAGTTATCCATTATTTTCTCGGTAGCTGGCATTAGTGATCAATATCTCGCGTAATATCGATCATACATTTTCATTTTTTTAGGCTCGTTGTAAAGGTGACATTTCACACTAAAACAAATTCTTTTGCTGTTTTTTGTTTGCTCCAACCAGAGTTACAGGGTGTTGACAATGGAGATCAACAAAGAGAATATTCGGTACATTTTACACTTTTTCTCTCACAAAGGCGAAAATGCAAGCCAGGCCGCTGAAATTGTGAATGGTGTTTATGGTGCCGATACTGCAATAGTAAAATATTTGCAATTGAATTTATACCAAGCACCAAGCGATTACCACGTTTCTCTCGCATTGCAAAATTTCCAGAGTGATAAGAAATTGGGATCAAGAGCAGATTGTGAAAATCTATTGCTAGAGTTTTTCACCAGTGAGAACCAACACTTCCATGATAGAGACATTATGGAGCTACCTTTAGAATGGTAACCAATTTTACAACAAAACGGTGATAAAACGTTCCGTACAATTTCAAATGTAAAAGAGGTGGAGGGGATAAAAAGTAAAATAACAGCAAAAATTTTCGTTTGGAGAAAAATCTGCTAGTAATATATTAAAATTATAAAAAAATAAGGAAGGTAACATCTCACTATAGGTGGTTGAATTCAGGTTTTCCACAGAGACTTTTATCCTCCTGTGCTTGTTCGCCTTGGAATGTAAAGTTATAGTTCGGTTGTTAGTCGGGTAAAAATAAATTATTATTCCTGGATGCAATTCATGAGCCGCATGCGGTAGTTGATCCTAATTGACGAATCTACGCAAAGCTGAATCAGCTCATGCGACACCTACATTAGAGCACAGAACCACAAAAGTGATGATGCTTGTTTATTCTATGCACTTAAAAGCAAGATTTGGTCGCGATTCTTCATTTCATTTCTGTTTAGATTTATTTCAATCAGTAAATGTCGTCAGTATATGGTAAGAAAGTTGGAGTTTTGTATATTTACGATGGTTTCAACACGCCATTTGACCAAAGTCATAGATAATCTTCGAAAATTTTGAGTTAGCTAATACATATAGGTTATGAGTACTAATTTCCGAACATTTTTCAGAAGCTCATGTTGATGATGAAGCTCAAGTTGATGTATACCGCTAATTCTAAAGGGGTCGGCGGATAAGAGAAAGATTTGCAGTATTTGAAGCGCAACATATGCCACCCATAGTTTGCCTAGCTAAAAAAATTTGTAAATTACAAACTTATACCAAGCCATTTTTATATGTTATGAATGAAACAGTGTAAAATGAAGATTTTCTAACCTTATCGGCGAAGAAAGAATACTTGAAACCGGGAAATTTGTAAAAAATTCTGATTGTTCTTAAAAATTAAACGAATTTGAAACGAACAAAATAAAACTTTACTTGCTGCGCCATCTGGTTGAAAATCCAACGTAGATTCGTCAATTGAGTAGCTCAAGAAAACTTATTGTTCTCACGAGAACGCGGCCCCTATAGCGTTTTTATAAATAAATCATATGTTTTGCACAGAAATTTGCAGTTCAATTAAATTTACACATGTTTATGATTCATTCAAGTTTATTTCCAGTTTTCAGTAACTCATAAAACTGTACTTTAACTTAATCTATTATCTTACATCCTAACTCAAATGCTCTTAGCAATTAGGTTCTTTGTAATGATAATTAGAACACCCAAATACAATGATCACGTTATTGAGGATTATTTGGACTAGCCAATGTTTTATTTTAAGTAGATCTGATCTGATAAAATAGTAAATCGATTTCATTTTATTGGTCTCGCGAATGTAACTGTTTAGAAAAACTATCAAATTATGTTTGTTGTTCTCAAACAATCAAACATATCACTTGGTCCTAATGATGTTACAAACACAATGAAGAGATTCGATCATGAATTAGTCTTAGTTACATGAAAAAGGTCGTGCTGTACCTACCATTAGCTATAGCTTAATGCTGAACACCGTACTCGAATTATATATTATATTGTCAAATAAATAAATCGAGGAAACGAAACTTATGTCCATCGAGGAGGCACTTTTCATCGTATGTTGTTGAGCTCTTGAGAGTCCCAAGTTGTCCACAGATGTTTTCCATGGGTTATTGTCATGTCGGGCTCGATTTTTTTTTGTATCGCAGTCTATCGAACAGTTATCACCTGAGCCGATTGAGCCTCGATTCGTTTTACACCCGGGAAGTTTCCTTCTCTTTAATCACATTGTTGTTCTCGGTATAAGTAGCTTTGGGATCTATCGTTACTTCCTCTGAAAGTGTTAAACATATTTCCATTCTTCAATAGATGTTTGTGACATAAATGAAATAAAAACCTTACCGATTTTCTTAGCGAACAAATGTTTCTGAACTGCTGTTGCTGGGAATTCTAGCAGTAATGCTAATATCAGTGCTAAAATGTATGAAAAAACCACCACTGGTATTGCCTTGGAAAGCTAGAAAAGTATGGAAAATATTAGTACAGAATGCAATTAAATATCGTACCAAAGTTCCTACCAACGACATCTTGCTGAAGTAGCCAATTTCTCTCGTCCCGAAAAATACATTCTTCAGCATGAACACGTGACAGACGTACGCACAGTATGTCAACCTTCCGAGCGGCACAAAAATGGAAAAGTTGAGGAACCCGTTGATCACCTTATTGTACTGGTATATCACCCCATACAGTGTTATAGTTCCGAGGAAGATCCACATGTTTTTCATCACGGGGTAGAATATGGCCATCCATATTGATGGTTTTTCGAAGTTGTACTGGTAGAAGATCATGTTGCTCATCAAGCACAGGAAACCAACGGGCACGGTACAGTACCACAACAGCTGAAGAAACTGTCGAAAAAAAAAATACTAAGAAAAAGTTTGAAATATGCGTTGCTAGCTTATTACCCATGATCGATTGCCTTTATGGTAATTTTTCCGTTGCTTGTAATAGATCGTACCGAGGATGATGCCTCCAAAATAACATCCCATATTGGTATGGAAAGGAATATATACCATATGGTACATTCGATCGTACCAGTAAATGAAGCGTTCATCTCTGTAACAAAAAAAAATGTGAAAAAATCACGGTTTTCCATACAAACAGTACTCACTGTAGGCGGTTAATAAATGCACCATCGAATCCTCCGAAATATATTATGAGTGCTGGAATAATATAGGCCAGTGCCATTATTGTGGAATACAGCGCATTTCTCAGCTTAGGGTACCTAGAATAAGTATATTATCAAAAAAAGTATGCCGGAAACGTTTCGAGTAAAAAATTTAATACATGAAAAATAATCGAAGAAATATCATCTGACACTGAGTTAACTTCGTCTAAATTGAATACAGCTTTACTGTGAATTGGAGAATATCAGAATTAGCAACAGCGTGGTCAATGCGTCATACAAGCTTCAGAACACCATCGATAGCATAAACATAAACAAGCACGTGACAGTGAGAATGGAATTCGCATAACACCACAACATCGTTTGGTTGACATAGTGAGCGAACTGAATTAACTGACGTGTTTGGTTAAAACAAATTTGTAGGATCAATTCATATAGAATTGTGAATAAGGTTATGAAATCGCTTTTTTTTTAATTTCGCTAGTTTTCAGAAAAACTTAACTGTTAAATAATTACCAATGATCAAACATTTTAAAAGACTACTTAAGGGGGTAGTACACTATAAACATCATAAAAATGTATGTGATTACCGCGATTTTTTTCAACGAGAAAATAAATTACTATGATTAGTCTGATATCACAGTTTTATTAGGTATATATTACTTAACAAACAAACAAAAATTGGTGTCAATTGGACTGTCCCCTGAATAGCTGCAACCGGTTTGTTGGACCCTTGCAGACAAAACCTTATAAACTGGTGGGAGTTCTACAAGCTTTACTAGTAGACCGATTTCAACCAATTATTTTTTTACGTGATCTTAGATATATTTCCTGTCATCGTATGTAGGATTTTTTTTCTTAATATTGATTTTCGACGAAATAGCGACATTTTTTGTAAACAATGGTGTTTTTGCCTCTAAAATCGAGACAAAAACATTCACTAAAATTTTATTTTTCAAAATATAAAAAAAAATCCTACGTACGATTTCAGGAAATTTAGTGGAGAACCTGGGAAAAACTATTTCATCAAAATCGCATGGACCGTTCCGGAGGTAGAACTCCCAGTATGCAAAACTTAGTTTCGAGAAAACGCCTTTTAAAATTTGGATTCGCGCTCCTTACGCAAAGACTTAGGTCCACTAATTGGCTAATTGGAACGGAGCATCGGACAAACCTGGGTAAAGTAGACATCCCAGAAAATATTTTAGGCAAGAAATTTTTGTTTTAATTTTTTCAAGTTTTTATAGTGTACTAACTCCTTAAGGGGATTCTCAAAATTCGTTTTGAACTAAGTTATACTGACTAGGATGCCAATGAATGTATAGGGAAAAATCGACCCTAAAATTTCAAAAAGTTACCCTATACAAAATGTTCACCACCTCGAAAAAACACCCTATTCCAGATATCATCTCAATCGGACTTAGGGGAATGTGACGCAAAGTGATCAAAGTTTGAGTTTTGAGGAAATCGGGGCTTTCGCAATTTTTTTTATGCCAAATGTCTTCAAATTGCATGAAACGTCAAGATCTAGTGTCATATCGAAAAATTTGTTTTTGTCAGAAATCGACATTCGGAATACGAGACGAAACGTATGGTTTTAAGTGCCAATAAAAATATTTATCTCGATTTTTCATTCGGAACTAGTTGCGAAATGTTGATTTGCACGATAATATACCCTATGCAAAATATTAGCTCATTCGAACTTCATTTATTAGTGTTGCAGACGTTAAAATTAGAGTTTTTTTCAAAATCAAAAAAAATCACCGAAAATCGGGGCATGTTTTTCAGTCCGTTTTCAGCTTTATTTTTAAGTCCCTCCTCTGTTTCCGTTACGGAATAGCTAGAGTAGACCATCTGCTTCAGGTATGCCCAGACATTTTCGATGGGACGCAGGTGGAGGACGTTCGAAGGGTTGGTGGACTTTGAAACAACATCTATCTTCAAGCGGATTATCTCTTCCAGCGACTTCTTCGCGTAATGACCGGAGGCCAAGTCCGGGAAAACACCATTCCCTTGTCCGGATGATATTTTTGGACGAAGGAGGCAACTTCCGGCAGGCACTTTGTGCTGTAAATCTTCCCGTTCACCGGTCCCGAACGGAGGAAAAGCGGCTTTTGCATCCTCTTTTCGATGATGGTTAGCCACAGAAGTACCTTCTTTGGGAACTTGATGTGGTATATGTACTTCATGTCGGAGCCTACCTCTTTGGTAGGGGACGCTGGTTCCCTGCCAGTCGGAAAAAATATTCTCCATCACTTTCAGCCTTTGTTCATGGGTCACAGCTTGCTGTTCCGACTCGGTCGGTCATGACATACGTTCCGCATGATGATGTCCATCTCTGCTAAATATTTTTTCACTGCCCAAGGCCCGAAACGATGAGCTTAATCTACAGTTTACGATCGCGTAGCACTCATGGTTACTGTGATTGACGGTGCACAAGTGGTCTGATCACCAGATGTTAAGGTGAACGCATGATAAATTGGTAAAACTAGTCAATTTTTTAGGACAAGCGTTATCATGTGTGCCTTGTGATTATTACAGTTATAGGAGGTCGTAAACCGAAAGCACAACCGACCTCTTTCTCAATTTTTAAGATGTCTGAACGCCAGTGGCGTAGTGTATGGGGGGCGACGGGGGCGATCCGCTTCGGGTGTCACTCTCAGGGGGGTGACACTCGGGAACTGTTTCTCTTTAGAAGAAAATCATTCATCAAGCCATTTTCACAAATGGTCGTAAGCAGGGCCCGAAATCTTCGATGGTGAAAAATGAAAACCGACTCTACTCCCAGTAGCTCCGCTTCGACGAAAATGACTTGACTAGAAAATTAATTGACTTAGGCGTGCAAAATAGCTCACACACAGCACGCTATTTTATACCTGTGAGTAATTTTCGTGTACGATACAAAAAAATCTAGCTCACCTGTAGCGTTTGTCAAACCACGGTGAACTCAAACATCGAAGCATGCATAAAGATACATGGGAAAGAGAGAGAGGAACGAATTCGTTTTGGGGGAAGTCACTTCAAAATGCAATGAGGACAATTTGACTGGGAAGAATGAAATGGTATAGTCGAGTCGGTAGAGGGAGATAGTGACTAAACGCCCGACTGACTGTTCAGGCGTTTTGGCGTAGAAACTGCGTGAGGAAGCCAAAAGCCATTACTAACTGACTATGGATATAGTCAGTCGGTTAGTCAGCCGACTATCCACAGTTGACTATGACTATGCGATGCCCTGGTCGTAAGAATTGAAGTGCTGCTCAGCAGAGTCTGATAAGTAAGTTACATTTGAAAGAACTTCTCAAACCAAATGACTCAATCGAGAGAGCGTTAGAGTGTTATAATGCAACAAAATTACTTTGTGTTATCTTTCTTGGTGCTCTGATCGTTATTATATATTGTCGATAGCAAATAGTATTAACGGTTTCATCAGGTTTGAGTAACTCATATTAGATCAAACCTATTTGATCCCACCAAAAACTCGGTTTTGTCCATAGAGATTTGACCAACCGATGTTGATAGTTTCTCTGGACTTATCCAAGTTGTGTTAGTATTGTTATCGGTAGTCACCCGTCATCCCTAATATACGAAATCATTAACCACCTTAAACTCACCGCCGTCTATGGTGACTCTTGGTGGCAGGCTCATGTTCTCCTTGGAGCCTCTTTTCCTCCTAGCCCTGTATAACCCTGGATTGGGTAATTCAGAGTACTCATACATGCTGCATTGCCAACCAGGTACTCATCAAGTGCTGTTTCACTCTGCCAACCACCATTAGTTCGTGATCAGGATCTCCTCTACACACGTGGCACATAACCTCTAACGATTATCTTGTAGAACTTCCACGTAACAATGGCAAGAACAGCTCTTTTATTTCTACATGGTGACGGTCCTCCTGGTGGTGTTCCGAAGTCGACGTCGCGCCTAAATACCCTGTTGTGAATAGCTATGATATCAATGCCAGTCTTCGTTTTCCGTATGTAGAGGCATTGGTCGTTCAGGGTTCGCTATAAACCCAAAAATACGAAGGAATTGGTCGAACCCGTCGTTACATGCCTTGGAAGAATGTTTAAGTCCGTATAGATACTTTTCAAACGACACACAAGGTCTCCGCCGCTCTTCACCCTCTCAGGTTTCGTAATGAAAATCTCTTCGATGACCGAACCGTTCAAGAAGACGGGGCGAACGTCTGTTTGATGAACCACAATCTTTCTCTCGTTCAGAAACACCAGAAGTGTACGCACGGTGTCCAATCTAGCAAGTGGGGAATATGTTTCATTATAATTGAAACCGAAATGCTGCTGGTAGCTACTAAGCTTTATAACGGTCAGATTGGCCGTCAACATCCCTCCCACGACGTCAAGAACATAAACTATTTTACGCTAGTTCAGATTCCATATCCGATAGCCAATGACTCCAGAACCAACGAAAATCTAGTTCGATGCTTTAGTATCAACCGGTCGTTAACCCATTCTCTACGGCAGTGTACTCCGTCGAAGTGCTACCGCTGAACGGAGCCCTGCGCCGAAAAGTATGCATATCGCACTGGTGTGATCGATGTGCAATATGTCGTAATGATTGACCTTGATGTCGTCTATAGACGACGCTCGTAGTGAAAGGGTTAATATCGAGCTTTCACTATGCTCGCAAACCAAACGCCATTTGCCTCGCGTAGTCCGTATGATTATGCTGCTTCATGATGCATAGAGAAGTTCGATATGAGAGGCAGAGACAAATATAAACTTGCAGCACTGGAAGCGATCATGACGTTTTGGTTCGAATGCTTGCGTATCATGAAGTGCTAAGTTCTCTAGTTCTCGTTATGCCGAGTGATTGGCGTCACACCTAACATGACGGGGGTTCGGGTTCAATTCCCGTTCTGATCGGGGAGATTTTTCGACAAATAAATTTCCTCCGACTTGCACTGTGGTCACGCGTATTCTAGAGCTTTGCCACACAGAATCCATTTAAGGCGCGTTATTAAAAATCCTAATTAAAAACAGAAAGTGGGTTATATATGTGGTATAACCGCAAGGGTGACGTAGGACTATCGTTGATTTAGTGATCATTTGTTTTTAGTTGCATCTGAACTAATTCTGAATGAATGAATAAATGAATATTTGGGGGACTTCGAAAACGAGAGCCTTACGTTGGAGGCACAATGTTCAGCAAGAGAAGCAATCACACGAATGTTGTATAATACATAATACATTGCTTGTATTGTGATATGATTTGTATCCCATTTCCAAAAGACAAAATATCTATTGCATTAAATCAGTCTACATAATTTTCTCATAACACCCATTTCTCGTTTGAGAAATTGTATACATCGTTTGCCAATGCGCGTAGAGCGGAAATTCCCTCTTTAGATTCATCTAATAAATTGCCGAAAGACGTGGTCTTACGTTGATTGCACTTGATTGAAAAATCACAAAACCAAATGTATTTGGTCGCGGTGTTATATGGAGTGTGCATCCGTGGTCGAGTGGTCAGCTTCTCACATTGTCATGCCGGGTGTTCGGGTTCGATTCCCGTTCTGGCCGGGGGATTTTTCGTCAAAGAAATTTCCTTCGACTTGCACTGTGGTCACGCGTATTCTAGAGCTTGTTCCTCGGAATACATTCAAGGCGTGTTATTTGGCTTAAGAAATCTCAACTAAGTATTAATAAAATGACGCTAGTTAATGCATACGATGAGACGGCAAAAGTTCCATAGGGAACGTTAACGCCATTCAGTAGTTATATGGATAGATAGCATTGAAAAAAACCAATGTATAAACTAGCATGCAGTGTTGTGTTCAGCAACACTAACCAATTTGGGAATTTTGTTGAAACAAATCCGTTTTTCTGTTTGTTTTTCTTTCACAAAAATGAACTCGGAGACAAAGTGAACTTAATTTTGTTTACAATTTCTCCCAAACTTCACGCTTTTTGCACGCATTTACTAATACTAACGCGAGGACCTTTATAGCATACCTGATAATTGTCTAAGTTCGCTGATTTCAGTTTACGATGGAATGACAATAAATCGTCCATTAATGGTGTATCTATTTTTTGCATCAGAAATCGTTTCACTTTATATGGACGTAAAAATAAGATTGCGTACGCGGGTAACAAGATTCATGTCAAGGGGAGTAGAAGTGTGGATTGAATTCAAATTATGTTGATGGCGAATGCCGAAGTAGTCCTAGTCCAAGCGAAGCTACTGAGAAAAGAGTCGATTACCATTTTTCATCTTCGAAGATTTCGGGCCCTGATCAATGAGGTACATATGAGGTGGAGCAGTAGGCAGAGTATATTTGTATTGGTAAACAAAAGATGGTGTCGTTATTATTTGCATTCAATATGGAATGCATATGGAAGAAACGAAACAATATTTAAATAACTCACAATTTGGTGATGTCATGAGCCAGAATGCTCATGAAATCTTGTGATTGATTTTTTTTAATATATGATAACTATATTGTGTCTTACTTCCATCATTTAAGGGGCAAAAACGTGCAGAGAACAGTCGTATCCTTAGTCCTCGGAAATAACAGAATTTTCAATGAAATGTTGCTTAATTGTAAGCTGTTTTTCTCAAATCACATACACCGATAATCATATCATCGCGAAAATAACGAAAATTTGTTCGTTTGTATGAAGGTGAGAGAGTGAAAATGACACAAAAATATCACTTTTATTCATCTTTTCGGACATCATTTCACAAATATCCACTGCATACTGTCACATTTTACGCATATTCAGTGGGAACTCCAAGAAAAGATTTGTTCTTAATTAATAAAAAACTTTCCGAAAAAAAGCGTTTTCACATGGATGTGGAAGGCAATTAAATGTAAACACAAATATGGACGTCACAATGTGAAAAGTAGCTATGGCAGCGCATGCTATTACGCAAACTACGCTCGCTAATTCTACCATTTGTTCCATCTAATAATCCTGCTCATGGGTTATACATGCTAGTATAAGGGTAAAAAGTCATTGTTTATGTTTTTGGCATCTGTCAACAATATCCGTTTCAAAATACGAGAATTTTCATCCAGCCGTAAAATTTTTGGGGGTTCATAATAATTGATTTTGTGCCTGCAAACTACGATCTGCGGACATGGATTTTTTGCTATTAACTTAAAAAATCCGCCTTCGATTCACATAGAATGTTCGTGGAAGCTTAGTGCGAGCATGCTTTTGGCCAATCTCAATGTTATGTGTGGTTCAAAAATTTTAAGAGTGGGAACGTTGATATGAGGACCGAGATAATATTTTAAACCATTCGAAAAACATAAACTTGTTCTTTCAAATAAAATAAAAATTCGTTAATATCTATACACCTGGTAGATACTTTGAAATCATTTGCTATTATCTCTTCAGATCATATGCTGAGTTTACTCACTTTGCGACAGCCACAACGGCAATCATTCCTAATGCGAATAACTGGAAGTCACAGGCAAGATACCACGCTTGTTGGAGACACTGCAATGTATCCACAAATTTTCGATTTTTAGAAATCCATGAAATAACTCAAAGCTCAATAAGGCACACTTACCGGTTTATCTGAATTAACATAATTGTTCACGTACAGCAAATTGGTCCACCAATTTTGTCTGCAGAAATATTTCTCTGTTTGTGCTCCTCGATTCCACAGCGGACCGTCTTGAAACTTCGGAAGCCAAGTTGAGTGGAGAAGCATCACGTAGGCGTAAGCCGGGGTTAGTCTACAATTGTCGAAAGAAATTCAAAATGAAGCTTTTCTCAATCAAAGCAAATCACTCACCTTATATATCGATAAACTAAAACGGCCAGCACAGCCGTCCACTCGATCTTCTTCATCCGAGAGCGAGTGGTGAAGAAGTGTATGCTCAGCAGGAAGCCACTCATTTCGAAGAACGTTTGCACAATCTGTGAGCCATTGATAACGGCTAACCCTTCCGCGCTGTAGTATTCCTTCTCCCGGTCGAACGTATTGCTGATGGGCGTCACCGAGAACATGTCGGAGCAGTGACCCACCACGACCAGGCAGAAGGTGAAAAAACGGAACGTCTGGAAGAAACGCAAGTCCTCGTTGAGTTGGTCCTTGGAGCGACTTGTCAGCCGATACCAGTTTCGTTTCAGTGAAAATGACGTGAGCAGCATGGTTCCTGGCGATAGAAAATAGCTGAGTAAATTCAAGAAATCGGTTTTCTCACAGAACAACTCACTGTCGCTCGCTATGTTGTTTTTGTAATGGTCATTCTTCGCGTCTTTGCTCTTCAGCTTATAGTCAAGCAAACTGGAAGCAATCACAAGGAAAACTAGTAGCATTGAAATGCCAACGAAACTCATATCCAACAAATCCACGTTGAGCTGTTGCACAGGTCGAGTGCAGTACTCAATTTCGGTGTAAGCCGTCAGATTGTAAACCTTCCTGAGGATGTAATTTTCGCAGATATTGATGAGCCGCCCATAGTGTACCTGATCTTGGTGCACATTCTCGAATGTTTCGGCGCTTATTATGTACTGTAAGAAGAGCATGTTACTAGCTGAATAGATTTAGGATGTACAGCAAATTTGGAAACACACCGGAAAGTCTATGTCAAACTTCTCCACGTACAGCTGGTTTGCTGTTTCGTTGTCAAGTTGAGAGACTAGCCGACGACAGCCTTCAACACATAACCCTCGGTCTAAATGATCATGACGGAAGTGCCTGTAGGTGTCGCTTGAGAAATCCTGAAATTACAAACAGTCATAATCAAGATGTTAATTTGTAACCGTGAGGCTTTTGGTGCTAGCATCTTATTCAATGTTTTTTATAAAATAGGGGCTCTGGTATCCTAACCACTGGCATTGAAATGAGTTTTTTCCTCGGATGAACAAAAATAAGACACTCAGCTTGGCATCCTATCTCCGGCATCGCCCCACATGTGAGAACTCGTTCTCCTTATTATGCCGTTACCATACAAAAGAAAAAAACAAGTTTCATTGCGGTCGATGCCATCACACACTTAGAAAGCTTGGGAAAACCAGAACGTTTGCCTCTTTCTCCTCATTGGGATGAGCAACAGAACGTGTGACCGGTTCTGAAGCGCACAGATATCAGGACAAGGTTGGGAATGTTATGTTTACATGATTTAATGATTCAATAGGGATATGCATGCAACTTGTAGCATTATCTTTCAATCTTAAAACATTACAACTATTTACAACTAATTGAAAATAGATGTAATATGAGTACAAATGAGTGCGAAATGGTAGTTTGTATGTACTTATAAATAATGATGAATATGAAATCATACATATGGATGGCCATAATTGATACAGGTCAGCGTATGGAATTGATGAATATAAATATCGCAAAATTATGCATGCAAATGAGAAACTAAATTCAGAATGAGAAAAAAATGAATATCTCTCGCCGAGTGTATCGAGAAAATGACGTCCGAAAAACTGAAAACAGAAACTGGAATATGTATTAATGATCGGAAGAAATTAACTGCAGCAAGTTTAGTATTCTCACAAAAATGCGCGGTTGCATTGATTGTATTAATAAAACAGCTGGAAAGAAAATTTTTGATTGATTATATTTGAATACTATCGACTTGTAAAATTAATCTTCTTCAAAGTTGAAACAACGGCACGAAAAACAGATGCTAGAGTTCTATCCGAATTTATTCGGAATAAGCGGAATCAGTGCACAAATGCTCGGAGGAAGCAAATTGTGGTGAATGAAACGGGTATTAATTACAAGCGAGTTAAAGTTTCATTTCAACTGCAATTTCTCCACGCACAAGTGCAAGTTCTTACCTTGATGAATCTCCAAAGTTCCGATTGGTTTTCTGGCTTGATGATTGAACGGGCTACGCAATACACCGGCTCCTGGGTATCGTACGCGTCCAAGCATTCATCATAGTCATCATACGCGTGAAGCTTTGGCATCCGATAGTACTGTTCCACTGAAACAAAAAAAAAACAGTTGCAATTAGCCTATGGTAATGGTGAACGATACAACTGCTACAAATAATTTAGTTCACATTCCATTTATCAATCATTCATTCATGCGTTCCTCGTTGGGGATATGATCTCTATCGCTTTCCTTGTTCATCATGCGTCGAGAGGCATCGATGTAAAAATGGACCTACATCACAGCGTTTATAGTGATGCTGGTGCTACTGGCCATGGAGAGATCAGAGTGAGCTCGAACTGTAAAATAAATGGTTCCCGTGAAGTAAATTAATGGTGATTTTTTGTCCCATTAATTCACTTTAATCGTGTACATGTCACATGTTTATCATATCTAGAATTAGCACATTACACAGTTGCCATTTTTCGGCGTAAGAGTATTCCTTTCTATACCATTGCATATGGTAAATTTACACAGTAGCCATTTAGGCGTAACAGTATTCCTTCTGATCTTCCATTATCCAGTTTGACCACCGGCCAGCGGAGACAGTTGATTATTGATCATTGTTGAGTTATTTATAGAGCAGCAGCCCGATGTGTCTTGCAGAGCAGAGCAGTTGTATGGATGAATCGAACTTATTTCGACCGTGGATCGATTTTCATCGCTGATGATTGCTGCGTGGACGTAGTTATTTTGTAAAAACACAAAGATGATCAATGAGGGCCCTGAGTTTTGAACTTACGATCGATCGCTTACTAAGCGAACGCGCAACCAATGTGGCTACAGAGACCCCCAATTTATTTATTTATTTGTTTATATGTATATTTATTCATCTGACTTTTTGTTGTCTTAATGAATTAAGATGGGGAAAACCCGAAAAAAGAAGGCCAAAAACCCCATATTTTTTTTATTTACATGCAAAACATATATATGTATAAAAAAGCAGCACATTTTGAACACAACAAATATAAAAAAAAGTAAATAATAATAGGCGTGAACTGTGGCCAAATCATAAAGAAATAACATAAAGCTGATTGGGAACTGGGCCCTTGTCCATTGTTAATGTCGTTATCAGTGGTTCATCCTATTCAGTTCTGTGAGTCTGTGTTTGAATGCGGACGCAGTAGAGCCAAAATCAAAGTGAGCAAAGACTTCATTGAAACTTGCCGACATGAATCGTACAGGGTTACGGAGGCCGTACAAAGTATTTCGGGGCTCATGAAGCAGAAAGTTTCGTTGGCGAAGTAGTCGTTCAGGAGCGTAGATGTTAAGCTGTCCTAATAATTCTGGTACGGCAGCTTCTCCATTGAAAATTTTTGCAACTAACACAGCTTGATCAATACTCCTTCTCTGTTCCAGTGTCTGCAGTCCCAGCAATCTGCATAGATCTTCGTATCGGGGAAGGTTCAATGGATCTTGCCACGGAAGACGTCGGAGGGCATATCTAACGAATTTCCTCCATGTTGACTGGTATGGGCACCAAACTAGAGAGTTAAATTCCAGAATCGATCGCACCAGAGTGCAGTATAGAGACCGGAGGCAAAGTGGGTCGTTAAACTCTTGGGATATTTTAAACATGAATCCCAGCTGGCGGTTAGCTCTAGAAATAATGTCGTTGTTGCAGTGTGATCGGAACGTGAATGCTGAGTCTAGGGTAATCCCAAGATCATGAACTTGATAGACATGATCGAGAGACTGTCCGTCAATTGCGTAATCGTATTCTTCCGGATTGAGCTTGCGGTGGAACGTGATAACGTTGCATTTATGAATGCTTAGCGTTAGCATGTTCCGTGTACACCATTCAGTGAAACGATTCAGCAGCCGTTGTAAGGCGTAACAGTCCTCAATACTCCTCATGGCCATGTAGATTTTGACATCGTCAGCGTAAAACAGTCGATTGCCGGGTGGCAGTATGACAGATAGCTCATTAATAAATATTGAAAATAGCAAGGGACCCAGATTGCTCCCTTGTGGCAAGCCAGATAGATTCGAGAAATGTTCCGAAGTTACCAACCCAATGCTAACAGTGAGCCTACGATTTAAGAGGTATGATTTAAGCCAGCTGATAATATTCGCGGAGACACCGATTCTTCCTAATCGTTCCAACAGTATTCCATGATCAACTCTATCGAAGGCTGATTTCAAGTCTGTGTAAACGGTGTCGACTTGGGCACCAGAATCAATGTTTTTTATACAAATAAAAGGCGAACTGAACTAGTTTCGTGGTAGTTGACCTTTTAGGATAAAACCCGTGCTGATCCATGGCAATGTAATTCTCGCAAGAGTCGAAAAGTATGTCGTTCATAAGAATTTCGAAAACCTTGGAACAGGCGCAAAACGGAGTTATTCCTCTGTAGTTCTCAACATTCTGCCGATCCTCTTTTTTAAACACAAGAAACATAATAGACGTCTTCCAGCTTGTGGTAAAGCAGCGTTGTCTTAATAAAATATTAAAGATGGACGGGAGTGGAGAAACCAACTCATTTCACTTGTTTCGGTGTGATCTCGAGGTTTTCCAGATGGCACAAATATCTTGGTGTATCTCTACAAGCGTCCAAGATTCCTGACGAAATCGTGTCGTTGAATGCGTTTTGAAGTGAGTTGCAAACAATCTACACTTTTCTGTAGTTGAATTAACAACCTCGTTGCCCAGAAACATAAACAACCCATTGTTATCCTTCCGTTTTGACTCCACGAATTTCCGAAAATGTGCAGGATGTCTGCGCAAATGTTCTTGAGTCCGTATGCGGTAGCGTTTGTATAAATAGCGGTTATATATTCGGTAACTGTCACTAGCCCGTGCGAAATGTTGCTTGGTATATAAGTACCGGAATCGGCAATAGACTCGAAGCGCCTTCGATCTTAGATATTTTAAATGTCTTAGGTGTGCATTTCCCCAGGGTGGGTTTTTCGAACTTAACCATAGTTTTCATAGAAAAATCTTCGAAATTCTCAGGCGTTGTATGAGTGTCACTTTGTTTATGATAAAATGGTTAACCAGTAAAAAAAAAAAAACAAGAAAATCATCGCTTATCAACATACTGGAAGCTTAGGGAAACATGTTTTTTGTGAGTTTACTTACTTACTTCTGAGCGATCGCGTCAGTTTATTTTTTTCATATAATTCATATAGGAGGAATCAGGGTAAAACCGACACCCTATGGTTCTCCATATATTTTCAAGACCCCCCCCCATATTTTTTGACTTCAAATTGATACAGAACCTCTCTTCAACTATTTACGAACCATTCTACATTATCTGTTGACCTTTTTTTTGAGTAGAACTCGAATTTTGATAGAATACAAAAATTGATGTTATTAGGTCAAATAAATGGGAGTGCGCGTGAGATCGACACCCAGTCGGGGTAAAACCGACACCTTTAGAAAAAGGAATGAAAACTTGTTACAATAATTTCAAAGTAATAAGAGGCAATCTGAATACTATGTTTACACTCTAAGAGTGGAGAGGGGGGATAGTTGAAAATTGTATGTAATTGGATTGCTCAGATTTTGAATAATAGAAAACAAAACAAATTCATATATTTCAACTGCAAGGAAAAGGTGGTATCTGAAGGCTTATTGAACCCCACAGCTCTTGCTGCTGATGCAGTCTTAGGTTTGCGGAACGAATGGTTCGTATTCTGATCTAGAAATCTCAACCAGCATTTATGCTATCGTAGTGAATGGGTGTTTCACGTTGTTTCATTTCCGGTCACCTCAAATGCCAGACGGTTCCCAAGATCAAGCAGATGGACAAATTTCTGCTCCTTGTTCGTGGTTAGCACGAGAGTTTGGATCCCAGCTTGGGTGAACATCCACGAGAGATGAGTCGATGAGCGTTGAAACACTACCAGGCTTTTTTTGACATGCCCTGGTCAATGTTGGTTTTGGCTGCCTTATCTTCCAAATATAAACCCGAGGCATCTACAAAAAGTAAAGACGCATTTTTCCTGTCAGTAAAACACAATTCAGGTGTCGGTTTTACCCTGACTGAAGGTGCCGGCGTTACCCCGAATGGACTCGAAATTTCAAACAAAATTTTCGAACATCTACCGAACAAAATCACCTACCGCCCACAAAAACAAAACTGGACGATGATCTGAGATGAATTAGGCTCACAAAAGTATCGTATGATTAACGGTTCTGCTTTGTAGTTTGTTCTGACAGCAATGCGACATCAGCAGCTCGAAACGTAAAGGTGAGACCAGAATGTCGCATTATACGTCGCTTCGCGACAATTGCGCTTTGACAGTTCATTTTGAATATGTGTGTTCCCACAGAGTCGTCCACAATGTTGCGTCGCGTCATTAGCATCGTTGTACCAAACGCTGATGGTTGTTCTAAACTGCTTGCGTTGAATATGTCAATGTGTTGTTTTTAACAACATTCAATTGATGTCATGCACACAACAAGAACCATATTTTTCTACGTTCTCAGATTTGTTGAAAAGTTTGAGTTTGAGTTTGAAACAAATTTTATCGAATCAGTGGAAATAAACGAGTGCCTTTGGTCGAAGGACTGTATAAAAACAGCTACGCGAAGGAAGAAAATAGGACTGATAAATCAAATGCACTGAAACAAAGAGGTAAGTTGCAGCTAAACATTGTAAGACATCTTTCTTATGGTTTTATTTTGTAGTGGAAGAATGGTAGATGAAAAGGAGGTCGAAGAGCCTCCGCGAGGAATATAATCGCGGAATAAATGCGCTGTCACAGGCACCGACTGCAGTTCCATCATGGTCGTCTCATGGCAACAAAACTTTTGAAGCACATCCTCAAAATAAGGTAAATTATAACTACATCTACAGGGGGTCTTCGTAGCCTAATTGGTTGCGTGTCCACTACTAAGCGAACGATCATGAGTTCATAACTCAGGGCCCCTCAACTATCTTAGTGTCTTATTCTAGCAACTATGTCCACGCAACAAACATCATGTGACGGTAATCCCAGTCCCTTACCGCTCACATTTTCGGTCTGCTGCATCGGTAATTGGCACTATTAATAACGCAACAAAGGAAGCCTCATATCAACAGTCTCGCTGTGAACAGCCCAACTGTGAACATTCGAACAATATCAATATTCTTACGCCGAAAAAAGGCGACATGTGTTGTGCATCGATAGAATAGGAATTCTCTTGAGCCTAAACGGCTACTGTGTTATAGATAAAACAAATGTTTATCGATAGATAGCGATACTCTTACAGCTCAAAATGGTAACAGTGTAATATACAACAATTTTGTTAAGATAAAAAATGTACACGAATGAATTGGGCTTTGTTACAGCTGAATTGCTAAATGAGCCTAATAAAGTAAACTGTTGGGATAAAATAACTACATCTACAGTAATACTCGACGGCGCTTAAATAACGAAATTTTTGTATTGTATTATTGACAGTAAAAAACGATCGGATCTCATGTGGATAGTTCCGGCGAAACATGTTGTGCGCTGAATACTGTTCCGGCTGCCGGGGTTGAACGCGAAACTACAAGGAACACAAACAAACGGTAGCACAAAGCTTTTGATTTCCGTTCGGTTCATGGTGAAAACATTTGGTGCTGCAGAACCTACGAGACATGATGCCCTCGTAAAATACCTTTGCAAATAGATGGAGAAGATGCCGATATCGACAGTTAAACCGCTGGAAGCTGAGTTCTTGGATTAATGCCTCACCGATTTTCATCTGAATAAAATCGTTGACCTCAATGAATCTTCAAATGTTTAAAAGTATTATCAATCGGACTGCAAGAATAAAATAAATACGAAATTGATATTTTAATTTTTTTAATTTTAATTATCTTTTACATAACCAGTAAGCAGTCAATCAGTAAGTAAGCCTTCTTATTGCTCCTTATTTCAATTTCTGTAGCGGACAAATCCATAATTTAGAACGCCATTCTTTCAAATTCATAGAACCTTTACAACCCTCTGCACTCATGAAGTTATGGAGCACCGTTACCACTTCCACATCTATATCAGCAATTTCTGGGAGTAATTATATTGTCTTTCCCGATATTTTTCAACGTGCAACCAAGATGAGTTAAGTTTTCGATAGTTCTTCTAACATGATAAAGCCGACAGTTGAAGCTTCCATAAACAGCCGAAAGATGCTGCATGAGGTTGGGCTTTCGAGGAAACGCTGTGTTACCAACAATGTGATGTGGAAATATTTTGTAGAAGTCAGACGCGATATAAGGACCAGGCTAATTGATATCGTTTCTAAAATAGCCTTTTTGAAACTCAGAGCTGATCGATATCTCCACTATATGCACTAACATAAATGAAGCGTATATTTTAATTGGCATCATCAGTTTAACACTCCTATACTCGCGCATTGGTCTGTCAGACCGAGAAATCAATTATTCGTTCATTTCTCAGAAAATATCAACACTACGACTTTGCGATTCTCTCTAGCTTCGTTATTCGTCGTTCGTCATCGTTTAGCTTATCGCATGTGTTGGTACAAAGGGGACATGTGCCACTTTTTTTACACTTTCGGTCTGACACACCGACGCGAGTATAGGAGTAACTTTTTTGGACAAGTGCTTTTTTCATATTCTAGAATATTGTTGAATGAAATGTTAGTGGCGTGGAATTTTTATTGAATATAATGCATAAGAACATTACCGGACTATTCTTATTTGATTTCAGTCCCTTTTGTAATTGGATTGAACGGATCCATATATTTACTATTCGTCGTTAGATTCGTACGTTCAAAAGCAAAATATAAATGTTTGAATTTCGTATAGTTATTCGCTAAATATAATGGTCATACACTTGTGAAATAATTCCACTTGTGGAACAATTGTAAACAGTAATCTATAAACTAATCGGTGGCTTATGGTATTTTTAACAGTTACAGTTTCAGGGATATTTTTTATAATGAACAACATCGACAAGAAAACAAGAAAAAGAATAGGAAGTTCATACAAATCCTTTTATATCATCTTTTTATGCCCCATCTAAAAAATGCACTAATTCTAAGTTTACCAAGAATACAGAGACAAAGAATATTAGAAATATGCAAACTTTATATTCCAGAACCATCTGGTGATTATCTAGAAGGCCGTTATACATTTTTCTCTTCGATAAAAGACCCGAAAACACGCAACAATACCCTCTTCTTCAAATAAATGCCAATAAAGCCTGAAAAATACATAATGGCAACATTACAAAGAAGTTCAATTTTCGGTCTGTGACACCGTGCGCGAGTATACGTGTTATGATTTTGCACCCGAGTACAGGAGGGTTAATGTTGTGTTAATGGCTACACAACCTTAGAGAGACATAAGTCGAGTTCAAAAATTAATAGAGATCTCTTTGTCGCATCAGCATATTGAAAATCTCTCCTGCTCGCGGTTTTGGCTCGTAGGTTGAACTCACCATCTACGATAGCCGGTGCCCCGAATATTATTCCGGGTGACATAAATAGCAGCTACGGCACCAGCTGCTCTCCGATATCGGCTCGTGTATCTTTTGGGCGTTTTGCTTTGTTTTTGTTTAAGCCAGCGCTACACGATGCTACGAATACCCTCGAATGCTGGGCGCTCGATGATTCGACGCATCGTGTAGTCGACTGACGAGCTACGAACCTCCAATGTCGAGTGTCGAATATTCGCGTTGGAAGGTAATCCGTTCGTTGTGGATTACCTTCCAACGCGAGTGACACGAGTCAAAGGATTTTTGTCATTCGTTGATTCGACACTCGATGACATTCGATACACCGCTACACGATTCGTCCGAATCTATCTTTGACAGATTGGTTTGTTTACAAGTTTTAGGTTAAGGAACTGTGAAATTGATTCTCAAAGTTCAAAATATTCGACGAAATATTGCATTCTAATAATGTTGATTTGAAGCATTTTTAATTTACAGCCCGATATCAGTACAATTGCATCGGCAGCAATTTGAATACTCGCATCGTCATTCAGTTTCCTAACGTTTTTCATGGTAAATAAAAACAATAAACATTCGATATATACGATACGATAAATACTCGCCGATTGTTTGGGCCGATTGCTTTGAATCGAACATTCACTTCACCGTGTAGCAGCACATTCGTCACAACATTTGACGATTCATCGAGTCACATGTTTGAGTCCAACATTCGAGTGAAACGTTGGACGAATCGTGTAGCGCCCGCATTACATGTAAAGCGGCAACGCGAACGTTAAGGCGCGTCCAAATTATGCCGAATGATGCCGATCGGCCTGTACCAGGCGGCATAGTCGGTTCGTTATGTAATGTGGACGCCCCATCGGGTGCACGAAGCCGTCACGAACACACGAAGCACTATGTCGTCAACGCTAATTTACTTCGTTTTGTTTTGGTTCGACTTTCTCGAACCGGACCCACTTGTCTCGGATTGGGTTCGGTTTGATTCGAGTCGGTTTTCGGCACGTCGGTAAGCCCGGGCGGTGCGTCCACATTTAGTCGGCTTTACCGGGCGGCCACGGCCGATTGGCGTAATGTGGATGCGTCTTTAGATTGTGATTACAAATCAGCCGATTGCATCAAGCGAATGTTTTAGTACAAAACGCAAGCAATGACAGCTGACGAGAAGTGACGCATAACACGGCATTCTGATCCCGCCTTAAGAAATGAAAAGTGTGTACAGAGGACATCAGAAAATTTGCAAAAAATTGCTTCTAATTGGAAAAACCAGAGGGTGTCGGTTATCCCCTGTTTTCCCCTAATTTTGCTTAAATGAATTTTAGGATGCAAAAAGTTACGAATCAACCTAATGAGAGGCATCATCTGGAATGTTGGGAGAGCTCTAAGACAATATTAGTAGGATGTTGTATATAGAGCTCTACCAATTCAAAACCGGTACACTTTTTTTGGCCAGTATAGCACTCCAGTGGTCGGTTCTGGAACCGTTGACAGCAGTTTGTTTACACACTTCTCTTGAAATCCGGAAATTGCGTCAGAACATCACGGTGATTCCAGGAAGCGAATCGGAAGTGGATGAGGCAAGCAAACTCGGTGCTGTCCGTAGTTCAGAGTAGACGCATTTGGGAAAGTTTCTTCAACTATCAAATGATGAATCATATGTTGAATTGGACTACAAACAGCTTCCGGGACAGACGTTTTATGTAGGCAGATGTCACAGAGATGTTCTCATGAAATATAAATTTATTTTCACCGGAAAGTTTGAATGTCCTTCCGATAAGGCTGATGATGTGGTAGGGAAACTGCAATTGTAGCCGGACTCCGATTTTCATCACAATCAACAATCAAGGAATACATGTAAAAAATTGCCTGTTGGGACCAGGGTTCCGTCTAAGTTTTGGCGAGTTGCTACTACGGTAAGAATGCGCAGCAGTCGACTCGCCATAACGAAGTAAACGTCATTGAGGAAGAGATGAATTCCTCAAATTGTCCGAAATTCCTCCCAATCGAAAAGTATTGGGGTGTCATCAAGGCTAAAAAGAGTGGAAAAATGTCAAAAATTAGGTATTACTTCAATGACCAGATACTGGACAAGCCGATGATGTTGACTAGCAGCTTATACAAAAGTTGGTGGCGCGAATCAAGCATAGAGTTCGAAATTTAATTCAAGAGAATTAAATATCGCAAGACCCGTATTGTGTCTATTCACTATACAATAAATATAGAACATTTTGTTCTAATAATTAATTAATATTCTAAACCAGATAGATGCTGAGATATATCCGATTGAAAACGTTTCTAAATTGGTAGAGCTTCAGTTCTAGTAAAGTAAATTAAGAATATTGTAAATGGATAAGTTCAATAAAAACACACGACTTTTCAAAATCTATTAACCTCTATCAAATTTATTCAGTAGTAACATTATCTAGATTGAGATTGTGCAACCTTTATTATTTAAGTTGTCCGATGTGAGTGCTCCCGTGGTCGAGTGGTTAGCGTCCCACATTATCATGCCGGGGGTTCGGGTTCGATTTCCGTTCTGGCCGGGAGATTTTTCGTCAAAGAAATTTCTTCCGACTTACACTGTGGTCACGCGTATCCCAGAACTTGCCACTTCAGAATACATTCAAGGTGTGTTATTCGACATAGAAATCTCAACTGAGTAGTACTAATAAAAATGACGCAATACAATAGTAATACTTACGTTGAGAAGACAAAAGTTCCACTGGGAACGTTAATGCCATCCAAGTAGAAGAAGATGTGAGAAAAAATAAAGTTAATCAAATTTCGTTTCGATTCAATTTTTAAAACAAATTACTAAATATTATATATTATATAAATTACTAATAGCACTGTATTAGGTTAGGTTAGCCACGAATTATTTGTGATTTCGAAGTTCCCATTACATTGATAGATTGGAATACAGACAAGACATTCTGGCTGCGATATAGTTTCCTTTTTCGCTCATAACTGAAGTTAATTAAATAAAAAATCACTAAAACACTCACTAGTGACAATTGGTTATGACATCTCATAATATCCAAACTACTACTGTATAGATCTAGTTTGTAGATCGAAACTACGCTGCCAGGTGTTATGTCACACTCTAGTCAAAGGTGCAATCAACCTGTCCCCTCCACGATCAATAAACTGACTAAATAATTCATCAGCGCGGGGGAGGGTGATCCTCCCCTATGAGAATAACACGTTTGGATAACATCGCAGCGATACAGACAATCACACAGGTTACGCGAATACATTTTCCCAACAGCCGCCATTCGGGTTGGCTATGAAACTGTCCGCGGGAGGCTCGTCATATTGACACGTGACTTACCGGTGTCCATAGATTTCGGGTTTACCTTCGATGTCGTAATGCTCAATATGACGAGATGACTGATGTCATTAGTGTAATTTTCATTGTTTAGAAAAGTACCGCTGGATGGACTAGACCAGAATAGAGTGGAATGTTTATTTTCCGCCAGAACGAGTTTTCAAGATGATATATGGTTGGATGATGATTCCCCGTTCGACAGTCAAGAGCTTAATTGCTTATATATATATTTTTTTATTTTATTTGATTGATGAGAAAGAAGATGGTTTGTCACGTTAAAGTAAACTTGCAAAGTAAATTTTCTTGACAATATATACACCGTAATTCTGGGGTAGCCCCATGAAGCAATACCACGACATTTTAGCCAAAAAACATCCGATTTTCGGCTTCTCTGATTTTTTTCAGAACTTTGTTCATAAGGTAGCAGCTACTCAAATTGAACATTTTGTTATCATATTATAGGGACGTATACAAAACCATTTATCCTTTTCCTGAAAATCATGAATCGAAATCCAGCTGGCTGATTGAAATGTGATGTTCGATGGAATTGTTACAAAGTAAATTTTCTCAGAATAATCGAAGTCTTTCTAGGAAAAATATCATTTCAATATTCAGAAATTGAATCAAATACCTCGAAAAAGGCTGAAAGTATAGTTTAGTATCCCAATTGGCATTTTTCAAGGATACAGGCAAAGGAATTGATAAATTTAAAAGTATTTATAATTAAAACCATGATCATTCAAGTCACAGACTTGCTCCTGATAGCAGACATTAGTCTCAATGCTGTTTTGCTCGATACAAAGGAAGAATGGACGATAGAATGATCGTGAACAGTGGGGCAATTTTATTCGGTGGAGACACCGCGTCCATTTTCATACCGTCTGGTAGAAAGTGCTGCTGTATTTGTGCACCACATCATTTCTGCATCTGTACTGGGTGGTAAGATTCAAATTTCGAAAACGAGAGCGTTAAGTTTGGGGTGCAAGGAATTGATCGTTTATATCTCATTGTGGGACGAACGAAGGGGTATGCCAATCACGTTCGAAACATAAAAGGCGTATGAATGAAGTTTGTTACTTATTGACCCAAAAATTATGAACCTGTATCCTTTTCGAACGGGGGCCGTGTATGTGGCAAACTATGGCATATCTATATGGATTTCTGTCTGTCTGTCTGTCTGATTCTTATGGACTCGGAAACTACTGAACCGATCAACATGAAAAGTGGTATGCAGGGGTTTTTGGGGCCGGGGAATGTTTTCGGGATAGTTTGAGACCCCTCCCCCCTCTCTAAGGGGAGGCTGCCATACAGAAAAGCCCCATCTAAAAAAGGCACTAATTCTAAGTTTACCAAGAATACAGAGACAAAGAATATTAGAAATATGCAAACTTTATATTCCAGAACCATCTGGTGATTATCTAGAAGGCCGTTATACATTTTTCTCTTCGATAAAAGACCCGAAAACACGCAACAACTGCATGGAATGTAAAAAATATGTTTGTTTCGAGCATGCAGTTATGCTATGTTCTGATTCTAACTCCAGAGAAACCACAATGGATTAATACGTTTTTATTGTTATTTTATAGCTCTTTATACTTCCATGAATTATATTCAGTTGCTTACTTTTAATTAATAACAGAGAAAAATTCGAATTTCGTTATTTGTGTTTGAGTTTCAAAAATTACTCTGTTTTGAGAAGGCTGAATTAGATGATCTAATAAAACATAATAAAGACGAAGAAAATATATTTTTTGGAGTTTTTTTCATTTAATAATACCCTCTTCTTCAAATAAATGCCAATAAATCCTGAAAAATACATAATGGCAACATTACAAAGAAGTTCAATTTTCGGTCTGTGACACCGTGCGCGAGTATACGTGTTATGATTTTGCACCCGAGTACAGGAGGGTTAATGTTGTGTTAATGGCTACACAACCTTAGAGAGACATAAGTCGAGTTCAAAAATTAATAGAGATCTCTTTGTCGCATCAGCATATTGAAAATCTCTCCTGCTCGCGGTTTTGGCTCGTAGGTTGAACTCACCATCTACGATAGCCGGTGCCCCGAATATTATTCCGGGTGACATAAATAGCAGCTATGACACCAGCTGCTCTCCGATATCGACTCGTGTACCTTTTGGGCGTTATGCTTTGTTTTTGTTTAAGCCAGCGCTACACGATGCTACGAATACCCTCGAATGCTGAGAAGGCTGAATGAAACACAAATTTCTACATTACTCGAGAATTAATCAATCAAATGCAACCAAATTAGGCATCCAGAGATTTTAGAGTGCAATAAGTGTTTCTATGGTGGTTAGACACTCCACCCCCCTCTCTAAGGGGGGGCTGCTATACAAATGAAACAGAAATTTATGCATTACTCGAGAATTAATGAAGCAAATGAAACCAAATTGGGCACATGGAGGTTTTAGGCTGCAATAAATGTTTCAATGGTGCTTAGACACTCCACCCCCCTCTCTAAGGGGGGGGGGGGGCTTCCATACAAATGAAACACAAATTTCTACATTACTCGAGAATTGATCAAGCAAATGAAACCAAATTAGGCATGTGGAGGTTTTAGAGTGCAATAAATGTTTCTATGGTGGTTAGGCACTCCATCCCCCTAAGGAGGGTGGGGGGGAGGGAGGAGGGAGGTGTGTGGAAGTATGCCGGGTCAGCTAGTATATTATACAAATGCTATACCAAATGATTTTTAAGCTCATTTAATGTTATAAATTATGATGTCAAAAGATGTGATAGCAATTAGAAATTAGTCGGCGGTGAGAGAACAAATATGATATTGTCTCGGGTCGCAATGTGTTTAGCACGAGAAGAATATTCGCGATGCATACTCAGTGCGCTACGTGCATTGGCAAGAAGGACACAAATCTCGTGTAATGCTCTCGCGAGAACAAGAATGAATCATGGTTCACCATCTTCATCTGCTTCGTA
This sequence comes from Toxorhynchites rutilus septentrionalis, assembly GCF_029784135.1. Classification (NCBI taxonomy): domain Eukaryota; kingdom Metazoa; phylum Arthropoda; class Insecta; order Diptera; family Culicidae; genus Toxorhynchites; species Toxorhynchites rutilus. The sequence continues at coordinate 271,961,030 of NC_073745.1, forward strand.
AAACCACACAAATTCCTTTCGAGAAATATTTTGTGAATTTGGAAGCGTGTTCGGATTTATTGATGAAATGATGAAGATGTTTTGAATTATAGAGACTTTCTCAGACTATCAGACTTTCTCAGTAATTGCGCCTTTAGCCTTAAAAAATGTCAATTTGGAAAACTAAAATAAACACTCGGTCTTGAGAAAGGCCATTTGCCTCCTTGCCGCTGCCATCTGGTTGCTTGCAGGATGGCTGACAAATCGTGATTGACTTAGTGATTTTTTTTCCGATCGATGGATAAATTTTTGTGAATTCTAGCATTGTTTCCGAGTCAAAGTGCAGCACATTTCAAGTCGGATATGAAGAAGGTAGTCAATGGAAAACTGTATGTGAAAATTTGTTTTGCAACGGTTGCTTTCGACGCCGATTCGATTCGGACTATCTATTGCCGTATTTTGGAGTGTTCAAAATGTTATTTTTCAAAGAGATATTGAAAACTACTTGGATATTCAGTTTGTCTGTGTTTCAGTGTCGAGCAACGAGCAATCAACAGTACATGTTCACTCTGAGAGTTTTTTTTTTTAAATCTGCGCAAATCGACGTTTTATTGCTTCGTGAAACGTTCACTTAGTAAAAGAATTCATTCATCAGTCCTTGTAATTGCTACCAAATGTTTGTACTAACGAGTTAACGAGTTTCAAAACGTGACACGTTTTAAATGAACACGGACCATCGTAAGAGTAGATAGCGACGAACCCGAACGTATAATGATTTATGTTGACAGAGAACCTGCTGGAAGAAGCAAAAACTCTTTCCCAATTGAATGCGAAGGCCAATGGCTCCACAGTGGCCACAAACCAAACTTTTTCCTCAAATATTTTCTGATTACTGATTATGTCATTCTTATTTGAGCGGATACGAATAAAGCTAAAGAAAGACAGCTCAAATCGGACATTCCGTTCTCGAGTTAATCACGGCTATAGGTGCGATTTTTTATATTCATCGTACTCTCATCGTTCTCGACTATTGGAAATTTGTTAAAAACTAATTATATTTGTCGAATACATGATGATTACTTATTAGTTGTACATATAAAAATAAATAACTAAATACAAATAAAACAAAATAAATGAATAATTGAATAATGTTAATGCCTGTCCACGTCAAATTTCGAACACTTTTCTTTCAGTGTAGTTAATGAATTATTTCACTCACATGACAGCTGAAACCCTCCTCTTTATTTCGATGTCCAACATGTTTGCATTATTCTTCAGTTTGGTAAAATGGCGTCGAATCAAGTGAAAGTACGCAAACGCATTTTGCGCGAACGGCAGCAAAATCCAACACTGTCGGTACGCGATATCGCCAAAAAGCTAAAACTGCCGGAGAGTACCGTGTTTAGTGTGTGCAAATCGTTTGACCAGATCGGAAGGATGGAAGCGGAACAAATCGGAAAGTATGGTCCCGACAGATGGACCGAAAGGTGGTTGCCATTATTGAGAAAAATCCCAACCTTTCAGTTAGAAATGTGGCCCCAAAAGTTGGAAAATCAAAATCATATGTACAAAAAGTGAAGCAGAGACATGGACTGAAGGCGTACAAAGTGAAAAAGGTGCCCAATCGAGATGATAAGCAAAATTTCACTGTAAAAAGCCGTGCTAAGGTACTCTACACCCAGTTTTTGCAAAAATGATCATGCACCATAATGGACGATGAAACTTATTTTCTCGAAGACTTCAAACAGCTTCCGGGTCTCGCTTTTTATACTACAATGCGAAGAAATGCCGTAGCCGAGTGTTTCCGAACCAAGAAGCAGTCTAAGTTCCTCAAAAAGTACTTGGTTTGGCAGGCCATATGCAGTTGTGGCCGAAAACCCAAATCTTTCGTCTCTACCAACACTATCAACAAAGATGTCTACGAGAAGGAATGTCCCCAGAAGCGGTTGCTACCATTCATAAGAAGCCATGACTCTCCTCGGGGGAATTCGTCGTCAAAGAAATTTCCTCCGACTTGCACCGTGCACTTGCATTCAAGGCGTGTTATTTGGCATAGAAATCTCAACTAAGTACTAATAAAAACGACGCAAGAAATACTACGTTGAGACGGCGAAGTTCCTCTAGGAACGTTAGTGTCATTCAAGAAGAAGAAGGGGGCAACATTAGCAACCCCCAAAGTCGCTAACTTCTTCTTCGGTTTTTTAAGACGCTTCAAACATTGCAATTCATTCACCTTTAAGGAAAAAAGCCCGCAACATCTTGCGTTTTATGTGGCGCCAAAATTCATTCCGCAGCTCGAGGAACAAATAGATATCACATTGCTCCAGCGTAGAAGTGTTATATTTGAAGAATTTAGTGGAAATTTTTCAATCGAACACAAAGATTGTAAACAAATACAATAGATAAACCAAAAAATTCATCGATGTGTTTTTTTTGTTTCATTCACAAAAACGTACTCTGACAAACTAGAATTACACAACAGAATGGACCAGTTCTATTTATATGAATCATGAATGTGTATTTCCCAAAAAATCGTTGTTGCATACCTAAATAGTTGTTTATCTAGAACTGGTAAGCAAAAATTATTCAATCGCGACGACGCGAAACGTAATCCTACAAACACCGGCTCGATACCGGTCAACAATATGCAAATATTGTAGGGCAAAACATATTCGCATATGTATTTGCTTGGGGGTTCATAATGACCTTGAAAGCATCATTAATACTCACGTGGCTTAAAGCCAGACTAGATCAATTTGGAGATATAACCGCGAATTCATGTGAAAGAAACAACTTCAAACAAACGAAATAGAGACATTGACAATGACAAGACATTCAGACAGCCTTGGCAGGGTAATAATTTCTTATCCGAGACTGCACGTTATAATAGTCGAATTGAAAGAAAAACAGGATATTGATGAGATGATCTCGTCTAAAAACTCTTAATCTTACACATTCGATGGTGCAAAGAGAATAGTAGTTTCAGCAGATATTGTCACTGGCAAAGTTCGGTAGGATTCACTTTCTATCGATATATTAAACGTTAACACGCCCTCGTTATGACTATTGGGGAATCTGGAGTAGCATTAGAAACTCTCAGACAAGTTTAAGTTTGCTTTTACACGCAAGACGTACGAAATACATGTGATAACATGGAGCAAGAATACACCCCCGCATAAGACATGCGTTTCAAGCCGGTTTGCATCATTTATATCACCATGCCCGACATTGACATTGTTACACGATTGTATTGATTGTATAATACCAAAAAGCGATGGACAGGAATACAAATCAGCCTCGATTGCACATGCCACCATCATCACCTTGTATCCCGTTGAAAAACAAAAGCATTTCATCGTAGCCATCTCTCGGTGGGCGGCCACTTTGTCTCGGTGGCAGAAGCTCACGGCTACATGTTCGGAATTAATTCTAGTGCCGAAATTGTATGTTATTTGGGACCCGGCGTTGCTGTAATGGTTTTCAACAGATTGATTCGATCACCAGTCTCGTCAGTTGAATTTATATTGCCTTATTTGTTCGTCAGCATATACATTTATTACAAACATACGAAATTTGAATTACTCTCTCAAAGTAGAAAATTATCAAAATTAAATACTATCGCTCCGTAATCCCCAACCGTTCGCATGCTATCCAGTTTGAATAGGTTGCGAAAAGGTGAGGGTTGCAAAAACTTCAGTTCAACGGGTTTTATTTGGTCCGATGCTTTTTCTCAACTCCCATCAATGTGCGGGAACGGTAAGTAGTTGGGAATCACAGAACTAAAAGCGACATAACCTTTTAAGATTATTCATTTAGAATGTTTGTTTCATGGGGGATTTCGAGGTGTTTAAATGACGGTTGAAATATATGGTTTCTGCACCGAATTCCCGGTTAAGCATTACAAACACTCTTAATCATATCGTAAACATTACTGAATATTTCAAATATTTCATCTTTTAAATTTTTTAAACGAACAATGCGAGTACTTCAACCTGAAAAAACATGTTTCTTAAAAAAGTCAAAAGAGAGAAAAGATTTTTCACTCATAAGGGATCTATGATCTGTATATGATTGGTTAATAAAAAGTTGTCTAAATACTTTGATTTAAGTATATTTAATTAGTTCTAAAAGGGAAGAGCAACTAGTGTCTCGAACACACAATACTGGACGTTTATTGCAAGTATTTTCATAGCTGCTATACAATAGCAAGTTTCCAACGCTAGCTCCACTTACTCCAAAAGAGACGAAAAAATGTACAAAATTAAGACTTTATCTGTAGTATGAAACTGAATCGTAAAATAATTAGCACTGACGTCTAACTAACCATTACGAGGTACCTTTTTTTAATATCCGTTTAAAAGATTTGCGTGCACACGAGGTGCAACCGAAAGACTAACAAAGAAGCAAATTTTCTTGTGACTTATTTGAGTTGAAACAGCGTTTCTCGGTAATTTCACCTTCTCAGAGTATTGCTACTTGTGTAATTTTTTATCAGTTTTTATTGATATTCAACTGCGTGAACTGCTGCAAACACCCCATTAATTAGTGACCTTAATCCATCTCAATTGAGCATTTGTTGTAGAGCATGGCAATGTGGAGAAAACCTACGATGTCTATGAGCAAGTATTTTTTTAAAGATCTGCCTAGGAGCTTCACATATATTGAAAGCGGAATTTTCTTGTGTCGAACACTGCAAGTTTCCGCCTATGTGATCATTTATCTGAGTTAAGAGGGCCAGATTGACTATTAGTCAATTATTTGTTTTTTTTAAATTTTTATGTTATGTTATGTATTATGTTATTTTTTTCAGCATAAATGAATCTTTTTATATGTCATACCAACAAAACAACTTAAAAATTATTTCAATTTCTGTAAGAAAAAATCATCAATACCATTTATGTGAAATAAGTGAAATAAATTTCGTCGACAAACGTTTTCTATGTTTGCCCCAGAAAGAATGACAAACAAATAAAAAGAGCGTATTTTATGGGAAGAAAAATCAATAAATTTGAGTGAAGTTGAGATATTGACAAGTTCTATATCGCAAAATGTTTGTATTAGTAAGTTCTCAAAGTATTTTGAAGACAGTTTGTATGTAGAATTTGAAATATAATAGTAAAACAAAAAAAAAATGGTCACCCTATTTTCGATAACATAAAAATGAGCGCTCTATTGTATGTAACAAAATTGTCGAAGACAGTTTTTGTCTAGAGAATAACTGTCGAGCTCTAAATGCTAATTTCCACTTAAATGTACCTCCTGGTCCATTATGCAATGGCTCGCACAAGCTGGACTCATCGGGCGCTGCTCAATCAATTTTCTATAACTATTTTGTAATCTCTACTGAAACTCATTATTATAGAATAAAAATACTATCAGATATAATTTCAGTTGAAGATTTTTCGCCATTTACGAAAAAACTATCGCTCTATTACATAGAGCAACATATTTGATGCGAAAAAATTGATTTTCATTGATATTTTTGTGACGGGACTCGATTATATACAGACTTGATTATATACAGACTCGATTATATGTGATTCGATTAAATACAATTTTGGACTCGATTATATACAGTTAGGAACAAAATATTTTTTTAAAATTTCAAATATGACTTATTTCAAGGAGAAATGTAACCTTTCAACGTTAAGCTGTAATTTAAGTGGTTATTATTTGTACAGTGGGGTAAAAATCGTGATTTTTGAAGATTTTGCTTGAATTTTCACCAAGAAATGTTTATATCGATATTGCAGCCAAATTAAGACAGATAGAAGTTGGGTGTCAAAGAACAAGTTGTAGGGCGGTTAGAGAGCTTCAATTTAATTGATAGAAACAATCTAGTTTAATATAAATTTTTACGATGAAATTAATGATAATACATTAAAAATTATTAACTTTTAAGTTTTTCATTTCCAAAATGTTATTAAAATCAACTAATTTAGATATTACACTACTATATCCTGTACTAAATTTTCTCATCTTTGAAATGAAAGCAACAGAATTGATTTCCGTAGCGTACTTTGTAATGTAGAGCCAGTTTCAGGCAACAAAGACCGAAACAAAAAAAATGTTCAATAACTCTGTCGTTGTTGAAATTCGAACATATGAGTAGATGGATTTTTTTAATCAAATTTGATCGTCTATCACTTTCTGAGATAATTTGGATAAATTTATATTTTTCATGTGAGAAAGGTGTTTTCTGACTTTAAGGGGATGAATCAAAAATCAAATTCCTCTTTTATATTTAAAAAACGAAATATACATGCAAAAAAAAAAACGAATAAAAAAATTGTTTTTTTTTTTTGACTCGATTATATACAGGATTCGATTATATACAGTGAAAAGAAATCAAAAACTGTATATAATCGAGTCCGCGCTGTACATGTTTTCAAATGTTTGTTTCTCGTAAATTACACAATTGAACCTAGATCTACCCACCGCTCTTCAAAAAAAGTATTTAATTATCCATTCATTGGTATATAGACATTGAAGTTTGGAGAAGCAAATGCAGATATATCTCAAGAAACATAAAAATAATGAAAACCTAAATTATTTTGCATATAATCATGTAATTTTTTAAACACGCCCCTCTCAAACGTTGGTGCGTAACAATCAAATTCGTTTCAAAGAATTTATGTTATAACTAGTGCTTATCAAAATAACATTGAACCCTTTGCGGTCGTATTAAATTTGGGCATGGGTGTCGTACTGGTCGGAATTATTTTTCCTTGAAGAAACAGTGATACATGCAAGATTTCGAAAAATGAACATTTAAAAAAAAAAAAATTTTGTGGACTATATATATATGTATTAACTTAACTTAAAAAATTATATTTTATAATTCGTCTTCGAGTGAAATCTTTCGAAACAGTCTCCAAGAGTAAATCATATGAGGATAATCAATACATAATTTTATTTTTATTATCCGTTGAATATGAGACACTTTTGCCATTGATACAATAAATGTGTAATCAATGCCAGCAATGTGTATCCGAATAAATCAGCACTTTTCACTTTTAACAAAGATTTTTTCACATGAGATTATTCAGATGACATAACACATTTCTATGTATTCAACGCACTGCTCGTTGTCTTGTGTGGGTGACTACTTTGTTTGATACTGAGTACCGTTATCTATTACTCATAGGAGCACCGTATTGATTCGGGAACAGGTTCATTAGACATCAAGCTTCGTTCAGGAAAAGCATAAACTAATACTTGGTTGAGTAAAATACAAGATTAGCATGGTTTCTTGCTGTGGTGGCTGAGAGCAGACAAACGACCAGAACGGTTAAAAAAGGTATGGTGCCTGAGAGCAGACAAGCGACCACAAAGAGTTAAAATTATCTCCTAAAACTAGATTTGAAACTTGGTTCTTTCAAATCAAAATGCGTGTATCCTGAATTGAGGATGTTCCTAAATTGGTAAGCCTGAAGAATGTTCATCAAGAATGAATGCTAAACATTATTACTACTAAACAACAAAATTATTTCTAACAGGAAACAAATTACTTTAAATCGAGATCCACACTTTGAGTGCCATGGAAAATACAAACCACTTAAAAGGTCTTTTCATCAGATTAAATTGATATTCCAGAACCTTTATTGAATGGTAACTATCTAGAAGGTTGTTACACATTCTTTTCTTCGAAAAAATGCCCGAAAAACACGTTACAACTGCATGAAATAAAAAAAAGTTTGTTTCGAGCATGCAGTTATGGTATGTTTTGATTGATACACCATCGAAACCACAATCGATTAATAAGTTTTTATGGGGGTCTCCGTAGCCACATTGGTTGCGCGTTCGCTTAGTAAGCGATCGATCGTGAGTTTAAAACTCAGAGCCCTCATTGACCATCTTTGTGTTGTTACAGAATAACTACGTCCAAGCAACAATCATCAGCGATGGAGATCGATCTACGGTCGAAATAAGATCGATTCATACAACTGCTCTGCTCTGCAAAAAAACATTGGGCTGCTGTTCTACTAATAACTCAACAAAATGATCATATTAACTGTCTCCGCTGTCCGATGGTCTAACTGGATGATGGAAGAACAGAAGGAATACTCTTACGCCTAAATGACTGCTGTGTAAATGTACCATATGCAAGGGTAAAGAAGGAAATACACTTACGCCGAAAAATGGCAATCGTGTAATGTGCTAATTATAGATAAGATAAACATGTGACATGTACACGATTCAAATTCGGCTCTGTTGCAGTTGAAAATGCTAATGGGCCTAAAATAAACAAATGAGTTTTTATGTTATTTAATAGTTCTTTATACGTTTTTGAATTATATTCAGTTGCTTACTTTCAGCCAGAAAATAAAAATCGAATTTCGTTATTTGAGTTGGGGTATCGAAAATTACTCTTACTTGAGGAGCCTGAATTAGATGACCATTAAACCCGAATGAAGCTGAAGTTAAAAAAAAAATTCTGGAGTTTTTTTTTTTCATTCAAATATAGGGTAAATGATCTTGGTTTGTCCAGTCGAAAATATGATCATGGTTTGCCCACTTTTTTGAATGCTCTAATTCAGCGCTCCTGTGTCAAATAAGGCCTTCGAATGTTTCGAAACATATAAATGAAATTGCATTTTACATGATTTATAGTAGTTTGATAGTATATTTTTACGAAATCACATGTTTTAAAGGATTGTAAAATACACCTTCTATTTGTGTCAATGCGCCCCTCATTCGAGCTAACTTTTAATCGATCACCAGATGATTATTTGGCACGTATTCAGACCTTTTCTGGATTACAACACTTATAAATATTGTAAACATCATGCTTGCTCACCATTTGTATCGGATTTACATAGCTAAACCACTAAATTAACGCATTTTGATGAACTCAATTCTGATCATGAGTTGTCCAATTCAATAATGTTGTTTAGTCCACATGATTTCTATGGCAACCGCTTGGCGCGCTGCAGTTTGTTTATGTTTGTTTATGGTGTGCTTCACGCATAGCAGAAGTATGGTTTTTCTGTGTTGATTGTGTTGAGGTGAACACTTCTAAAATGCCCAAAAAAAGCAATATTCTGAAGAAAGCCTAAATTATGAATGAATCAATATGATGACAGTAAACTCAAGCAATGATAAATGCAACATCTAATTGTGAATTCGAATGTTTTCATTCAAAAATGGACATTTCTAAAACCGGACAAACCATGATCATTTTTTTGGGCAAACCATGATCAGAGGTGGTCAAACCATGATCATAATTCATCTTTAGGGAAAATCGTTAAAAAACATAAAAATTTGAATAATTTCAACACCTTATGGTAGTATTTGCAACTAGAGACTTGGGGCTTTTCAACAAACCCAAACTCGTGTCGATTACGTGTGATTTTCATGAAGAAAAATCGATTTGCATTTACTAGTTGCGTAAAAACACCCCAAATTGGACAAACAAAGATCATTTACCCTATCCTCTTCTTCAAATAAATACCAATAACGCTTAAAAAGAACGTATTAATATTACAGAGAAACGTGCGCGAGCATACGAGTTACAGGAGTGTTGAACCAATATATTTTGGTATCACTAATTTATTGGTGCACTCTCTCTCAAAATATTATTCATAACAGCTGCTTTATCGTACGGATGCTCCGTCATTGCTACAAAATCCAGGCTTGCCGAAACAAGCTGAGACATGGCTTCTTCAGAAGATCTTCCAGCATTTGATCTTTATTTTATTTCCTTCACTGTCATTCTGTTCGTGAACAAAAATTGTCTCATCGTCAGTTATTTTGAATTTCTCTCTGTAGAAGAATGAACAGTAGCGAAATTGGAAACCACGTGATCAATTAGAGTTTTGCTGTATTCAGAGATTCTAGTAACTACGACAGCAGATTGTTTCCGGTTAAGATAATGTGATAATTGTTTCAATTGTTTTCAATTTGCTTCATAAGCCAGTCAATGTTGAAATTACCAGCAATTATATTTAACTCACTACGTTCAACGACACTTTCGCGCTAGTTTTCCTAAATTTCTAAAAAAAACGCTGGTCACTTAAACTGGTGGAAATGCTATAATTTCCTATCTGCATGCTTCTTTCATCTGAAACAGCAAAGAACCAATTATTTTCATCAGCTTCGTTACACGAATGCTGAATTTAATTGATTCTTCTGCAACAAGCAAAAGCAATTTTAATACCGTTTTGTCTCATATTCCGAACAGTCTCAAATTCCGAACACTTCATTTTTAAATGTAAATTTACTAAACTTTTATGTTATAAATAATTGAATAATGAAAACACAGACATTCTTTGAGGTATAAGCTTCATTTTGACATCATTTACAGGTATCAATAAAGTCTATTATTTTGTAATATTAGACATTTGCAAAAAAAGTGACAGTCAAAACCAATGATAAAATAAATTATGCGTTAGCAAATTCTGTAAAAAACAAGCATCGTTAATTTTTCAGTTTTTGTAGTTTTTTTTTACTATTTTCTTTGTTGTTTTCATGTTAAGTGCTAAAAATGGTAAGAACCTACAATAAATGGATGAAATAATATGATATTTTATGCAGAAATCATCATTAAAATTAGTGTTGGAAATATGAATCAAGTTCCTACGCATAATTCAAATTGCGAACACTTCATTTTTAAATGTGAATTTACTGAACTTTGATGTCATAAATAATTTAATATTCAAAACCCTGAAATTCTTTGGGTTGTAGACTTCATTTTAAAATCATTTACATTTACGATACCGATATAGCGCCCTTGGTCCCGAAACCATGTAAATTATAAGAAACAAATACAATCAATGTTTACAAAAGTAAAATCCAATTGTTTTGAGAGCATAACATTTTTCCAAAAAAGCTTTAATTTTAAAAGTTATGGTTTAAACAAAAAATTTTTGCTGTTCGGAATTTGAAACAAAAGTGTTCGAAATATGAGTCAGTGACAAAAATGGTGTTCGGAATTTGAGACAAAAGTGATTAAACGTATTTTTAGTTTTTCACCATGAATATGTATTCGTTAATCAATTTTATTGTGGTCAAATGAAAAAGAAGCCTCTATTGTATCCAAAAATGAAATATATTTCGCGAATAAGTACCATTTTTGAGTAATGAGACACTGTTTAATGACCATCAAAGCTTAAGTGTCCAGAATATGAGACAAAACGGTACCACGAATGTTGATCCAATGATGATCCATTAATTATGTGAGTTTCAGAATGAAAAAAACATGTGGAGACGCATATTTTCTGTGAGATATTGCATTATGCGTTATTTGTAGAAAACCCAGCAATATTCAAATAAATTGTTGCCAACTTATTCGCACATACATTTTATTTGTAAATTGCCAAATATGTTTGAAAAGGTGTTTTTTTCTGCTTCTCCAGCAGCCTCCGATGCATTTTTATCCAAATTAATTTTTTGTTCTTCATTCATTTACCTTCAAACATTTTATGCATCTCCATTCAGTTAATAAGTACTCATCTTTTTTATGTTTCTCGATACACCTTGAACATGTTAGTTCTTTCTTGGATTATGTACACTTCGTATTCTTCACATTTGAAACATGTTTCTCCAAAAAAAAAAAAATTCTCAAAATATTGTATTTGAATATGACTTTCGTGTTCGGAAGGTTGGCCTTTGACCGATCGATGACGAAGTGAATTATCCTAAAATATTAAATATATAAAAATGGAGTGATGTCTGTCTGTCTGTCTGATTCTTATAGACTCGGAAACTACTGAACCGATCGACATGAAAATTGGTATGTAGGGGTTTTTGGGGCCGGGGAAGGTTTTCGTGATATTTTGAGACCCCTCCCCCCTCTCTAAGGGGGGGTTGCCATACAAATGAAACACAAATTTCTGCATTACTCGGAAATTAACCAAGCAAACGAAACCAAAGTTGGCATGTGAAAGTTTTAGGGTGCAATAAATGTTTCTATTATGGTTAGACAGTCCTTCCCCCACTCAAAGGGGGGGCTGCCATACAAATGAAACACAAATTTCTGCATTACTTGAGAATTAATCAAGCAAATGAAACCAAATTTGGCATGTGGAGATTTTAGGATGCAATAAATGTTTCTATGGTGATAAGATACTCCTTCCCCCTCTCTTAGAGGGGGCTGCCATACAAATGAAACACAATTTTTTGCATTACTCGGAAATTAATCAATCAAACGAAACCAAAGTTGGCATGTGAAAGTTTTAGGGTGCAATAAATGTTTCTATGATGGTTAGACAGTCCTTCCCCACTCAAAGGGGGGGCTGCCATACAAATGAAACACAAATTTCTGCATTACTCGAGAATTAATCAAGCAAATGAAACCAAATTTGGCATGTGGAGGTTTTAGGATGCAATAAATGTTTTTATGGTGTTAAGATACTCCTTCCCCCTCTCTTAGAGGGGGCTGCCGTACAAATGAAACACAAATTTTTGCATTACCCGAGAATTAATCAAGCAAATTAAACCAAATTAGGCATATGGAATCTTTAGGGTGCAATGAATGTTTCTATGGTGGTTAGATACCCCTCCCCCCTCTCTTAGGGGTGGCTGCCATACAAATAAAACACAAATTTCAGCATTACTCGAGAATTAATCAAGTAAATGGGCGGGACGAAGTTTGCCGGGTTAGCTAGTATTAAATATATTTCATGTTCGCTTCAATGAATTGCACTCTCATGTAAAGAAACTTAGGGTAAGATGCGCCATGTCGGTAAAACGCACCCTCAAGAAAAATGGAATACGCAGTAATTGGTAGGATTTTTCTGCCCTTATATTTTTTTTATTGTAAATACCTTTAAATGTATTCAAGCACTAAAGACCTCGTTTTGCTCCAGAAAATAGTAATATATCAAAATCTTCATTTCATGCAATTCTGGCCGCTTCTCTCATAAGACTCTTGCAGCATTATAAAACTAATTTTAAATGTACTTCAATAAATTTTCAAATGATACCAGAGCTATCGATTGAGTTTAAATAAACAAATGTTATAAATTCATTTTTTATATTAAAATGCATTTTCCTTAACTGAGTTATAGAAGAATTCTATGCCAACTCGTCTTAGGGGTTGGCAGCACCGTCTCAGATAGCAGTGAAACATTGTGGATGTAAAGACATTGGTCATTCAAGTAACTGCATACTTGCAATCATCAAAAAATTGACTACTTTTTGGAAAGGGTCAAAGTTTTTTTTCTTATTTTTTTCACAAAATCTTCTAACTAAATACCTGCAAAATTCTGGTCAAGGATGAAATGTAGGAAATATTCTAACAACGTTTTTTTTTTTAAATTCTCAAAAAATTATATGAATAACCCTTGCAAATTCACGCATACAACAAGGCACTCATTCATTTTTTAAACAACTTTTTCATGTTTTCTTTGAAAAAATTTCAAATAATCCTAATTTTGTTGAAAGTCAAGATGGCGATATAGTGTATTCGACAAAGTTTTGGATCTTATTAAAACATGAACTTTTGTCGAAGCGTCAACCTAGTTTTTTTTATAGTTTCTGGAGTATATGTCATTTTTGTATGGAGACTCCTAATAAAATAATGTTTTATTCGTATGATTTTAGTGTGTGAATTTATGCGTTTGACATGTTCTCGGCGTGTTTCTAAATAGAAAAAAAAGTTTGCATAATTTGTTGATCGTGATAATTTACACACTAAAATGTTACGAGTTAAATATTAATAGTAATTTTCCAAAGCAAACATGAAAACGTTGTTGTTAGGAAGTCTTTTTCCCTGTTTTCCCCGTTGGTAATTTATAATTTTTTGGGCTATTTGTAATTTCCACTCAAAATTTTTAAAACAAATTAATTTTGATTTAATGAATTTTTTTTTATTATTTGTTTAATATTTTTGATCGAAAACTTAAATGATTTCTTACATTTCATTCTTAACCAATATTTTGTGGGTCTTATTGTTTTTCAGTTGAAATTTTTAGATTTTTAGAAAATAAGTTGAAAAAACTCAAAATGTCTCACTCAAAAACGAAATCGATCTACGAAATGTTGGAATGAAACGTGGAAAAAAAATGATGCTTTCATCAAAAAGTACCAAAAAAATTTTAAAATAAAACATTAAAGTGAAAATTAATGTTGATAGTGAAAATTTATTTTTCTCAAAAATATGTTTTTTTTTAATTTTGAAAAAAATATACATGGATAGCCCTAGTTGTATAATTCATACATCGAAAAAAGGGCCCTGCTATAGGGAAAAAAATTCCTAACAACAACTTTTTCATGTTTGCTTTGAAAAATTGCTATTAATATTTAACTCGTATAACTCCTGAATATAATATTTTCAAGAGTCTCCAGACAAAAATGCTTTAATCCTTTGCGGTCGGAATCAATTTTTCTTGAAAAACATTCTCTTATCTTTCCACGTTTATAATATTATTTATAATATTATATACAGAGTACCGTTATCTCTTATTTGTAGAAACTCCGTGTGTATTTGTGAAAAAGTTAACTAGACATTAAAATTCGATTAGAAAAATGTAAACCAATACATCGTTGAATAATGTATTTAATATTATTCCTTGCTGTGGTGGTTGAGAACAGACAAACGACCGACAAAAGTTCTTATTCTCAAAAGATCTAAAGCTTTGTCGAATACACTTTAGCGCTATCTTGATTTCAAACAAAACTAGGATTAGTTGTAAGATAAAAAAGTTGTTCATATAATTTATTTGATGATTTAGAAGAAATGCGTTTTTGATTCAATTTTAAATTCAATTTTAAAAACATTGTTTTTTCAGTGCAAAAAAAATAAAATTAAAATAATTCCCTACATTTCATCCTTTTACCAGCAAGTATTATGGTTTTTGAGCCATAATTTTTCGTAATATATTAAAAAAAAACTTTGGCGCTTTTCAAAAAATAGTTTAATTCTTTTTTAAAGACATCAAGTATTTTGTAAGTATTATAATTTTTGAATCATAATTTTTTGTAAAATATTAAAAAAAACTTTGACACTTTTCAAAAAATAATCTAATTCTTTTTTTTAAGACATCAAGTTTCCAATGTTGTTGCTCCCAATGACCAGTCGAATTGGCATGAAATTCGTTCATAATGGGGGAAAACTGGAACGGAAAATAATGTTCAAAATTAGAATAGTTACAAACTGGTTCCAGATTTCAGCCCTCCTAATCATCTTGAACAAAAAAATAAATCGAACAGATTCTGTATCAGTAAAGATACACCGCTATCGTATGAACATCGGACAAGTCAAAAAAAGGAAACTCTTGACTAAATGGCGTCCATTTGAAAAAAGAAATTGCTTTCTTGTTTGTTATGACGATTTCAAGTTTCAAAAATAGTAAAATTAAAAAAAAAAAATTATTGGTTCATGCGATAAAGGGATGCATGAGGATTAATTCACATCAAATTAAAATTAATCAAATTGATCAGTTCCGTAGAACTTGAGATATCTTTGAAAACAACTAGTGAAATGCGCTAGAAGTTTTGTATCAAGGCCATAGTAGATTAGATACTGCATCAGTGGATTGGCTAAAACTCGGTAAATAATGGGATTCTCTAAAAATTCCATCTAGAGTAAATTTTTGAATATCCAAGCTAAAGAAATATAATGAAAAAAAAATTCTTCATATTGTAACTTTTTCATATTTCGAGACTACGAGGTATTCTATTCTAAAAATATGAACAAAAAATTTCATCACATTTTTCTTTACGTTTGTAAACAAGATTATTGGATTGAAAATTCCTCGGCGTTTTCGACTCTACAACAAAAATGCATCCAATTGCATTTTGGTGCATTTTGGACACGCATACCGGCATCTTTATTTAAGAATAGTGTAATATGAGTGCGTTGAGAGCTCTCGAATTTATTTAGCTTGTTCCTACTCGTAGTCGTTTAAGTACGAAGAAGACAGACGTGCCTACGTTGGGGATGTGAAAAAAAAACGTTGAGATATGTAGTACAAATGTTCCAGGCTTTCCTGATTAAGATGGGCGTCTTAACCTGTTCTCCCCTATCCCCGTATAATATAATGAAAAGAATACTACAATCAATTAGGAATGTTTCATCGATCACTATTGGTTTCATTGCCACCCAACACGCGATGCTTTTGCTTCGTCCTAGAAGTAGACATCACCACCAAAAGTTCGACCTCTGGAAAATCACAAATTCGTTTCCGACATTATGCTCCGCACTGACCTCGGCAAAGAAGTCGTATTCCTTCGATAGCCAGGCTCGTGTCTAACAATTGGCACAGACACGTTTTGGTTTTCGATGCTGATGATGTAGGTTACGCGTGTGCCATGCGGTTGGCCTTTCGATATTGAAAATTCTAAGGCATCGTTTGAAGTTTTTTTAATTCCCAAATTATTCTTGCGCAGTATTAGATTAGCGGCTTAGCAGATTATGATTTTGTTTGTTTCGCCGATTAGAATTACCGGTCGAAGGAGTTGGAAGTTTCCTTCAAAGAATAGTCAAATATTCGTCTGTTTAACATAATGATACCTGATTCTTTTTTTCGCACGGGGTTGCCGTGCAAAGATGAGCTATTTTAAATTGAGCGGTGTTAGAAAATAGATACACACAAAGTTAATTTATGTATTGAGGTATGTTAATCAATGGTGTTCGATTGGCAGAGCATCCATCAATTGCGTTAAACAAAAAACAAGTACGAAGAGATACTTAAGTAAACAAAAGTGTACTTCTCGCTTTTTCAGTAGTCAAATCCAGCGATGGGATAAGGTTAACCGAAGCGATACTTGAGTAAAAAAAAGTTGAAACTTTTTCATGTGTTTTACAATAACTTTGAAAATAATATGGAAAATATGGAATGTTACAATTACTAATACCACTATATACTCTATATTGTTACAATATTTTGTCGTTAATCGACACCTCAAGTGGTCGAAAACCGCGTTATTTCGAGAAGCCGTACAACAAAATTGTCCTCGAAAATGAAGATGTTTTTAATATTTCATGAAACAAGATTAGAAAAACATATGGGTTTCTTTTTCCATAACGTATTAAAGAGTGAATGATTTACTGGAATGTGTTACTGGACCGTGAGTGTCAAATTGTACGGTTGAGTACCAGAAACATGTTCTTCGGGACTATTTCGGTAGAAAAGGAGACATCCCAGCAGCACTCGGCGTTGTCCAAGAAGTCGCATGCCAACCAATAATGGCTGGAAAACGACGAAGTCGCACACCACCTAACCTAATTGATCTCCGGAACTGATTACACTAGGTTGTCCCGTGTGGGGTATCTTGCAAACCAAGGTCAGTACTAAAAAGTAGCAGGTTTCGACACCTTGAAGAAAGACATTCGTCGGGAGTAGGAGGAATTACCGCATAAACACTTCAAATCAGTCACCTTGTAATATGGCTTGTCTCTTAAATAGTGTTTTACGTTTAAGACAAATTGATTGATTGAACCCGACGTATGCATGTTTCCCTTTGTCAATAAACATTTCACAATTCGAACCGGAAGTCGTTTCATTGCACGAAAAAGATACAAATGACGTAATTTGGAAACCATTCAAATACGCGCCACTAAACCAGTAGGATATCATAATATTCTCGTGTAGTAGTTTTGTTGTTGTCAACTTTGGGAAAATGTTGACTCTCGAAATACGCTAGAAGGCACGGACGTTGAATAAGAGTTAACCGTTGCAGTGGAAACAGGTTCTCCGACGCAATCCCAAATAACAGATGAATCTGATGTGTGCAAACTCATTCCAGAATCCAGACGAAATATAAATCTGAATTTGTGGAAATACACCAAACAACAACACAAAAGTGTTAATGTTAAGCTACTATGCATAGAAACAATGCGTCTCGGTTTCTGAAACTCTTAGTCATCATTTTTTTTCTAACTTATCACTGATTGTTATTAAAATTCCGAAAAATGTTCATCACATACACTGGTTCTCGATTTTTATTTGCAAAACAAATTACTTCAAATATTTTTCACTCACATTCTATGAACGAATTACTGCTCGCAACATGGTTGATATTTTGAACGGCAATTATCAGCGCCAGCATCCAGCACTGGGAAGACATTCTCCGCATTGTAATTCTCCCACAATGTTCTTTTTCCTCACAAACTTAACACCAGGCGTCTAATTGCAGCCCGACGAAGAATACCGTGTGGATCACTCTCGATTCTGTCCCCGTAGGTTTCGTAACTTTTCTTCCGTCCGCGTCGAGATCCCGCGAGCAACTGTCGCGCGAGGTGATCTTTTCTAACAGGGCAGGTTGTTCCTGTGTTTTCTTTTGTTTTCCTCAGTTCCGCTAGATCCGCGCGCGCGCTCTCCGCATCCTCCCCACTCGCGATCACCCGCGGCATACACACATCTCTCAGCAACCTGTTGTGTCGCTTGTTTTGTTTGCGTTGTTGTGTTGTGGCGCATGCGGTCGCCCACAAAAGTTGTCGTGAGGCGATCGCGATCGTGCTTGGAAAATTGATCCTGACAACGATGTGTGCCAAGTGCGGCGGCGCGGCTCGGTGGGTGCTGATTTTACGCTCTCGATGATAGCGGACAGCCGATGTTATGTTCTATACGAGGAGAAGCGCAGGATGACGTGTAAAATGTTTACAAATGATTCCACAATTCTTCTGCTGGAATGTTAATCTATAAGCGAAGTGAGGCGTTATCGATCATCTCGGTGATAAAATTACTAGTTTTGAACTGAAGCTTGACTGTTGGGCAGAACTAGAAGTGTATGTATGTAGGTATGACTCCCTACGGCGTTGAAGAATACAAAACAAAACGACGGAACTGTGAATAAAATAACTAACGTGCATTGCCTGTTAGAAATTTGGGTAGGTGGACTTTTTGATGAATATTTTGGAGGTTATTCTTGATTCGGCACTAAAAACAACTAAGCGCAAACATTACGAATTTCAAGTTCCATTCAATCAAGGATGAAAATCACTGCTCATTTTTCAGCAACTTTCGTAGTGGTAGGTTCTTAAACATTTGGACAACAGTTTGCTTTGAAAGTGACCCTCCTTCAATGTTGAATATTTCCGGTCATACTACTTACTGTAGTGGAACTGTTGGATTTTTATATAGTCGTGAAATATGAAAATGTGAAATGTGTTTTTGACACTTGGTGGTTTTGCCGCCTGAAAATCAAATTTTAACCCTTTGCGGTCGTATAAAATTTGGGTAAGGGTGTCGTACTGGTCGGAATTATTTTTAAATTGAAAAAACAGTGATACATACAAGGTTACGAAAAATATTTTTTTTAAATTTTGGTTTTTGTAAACTATATATATATACATATATATATATATATATATATATATATATATATATATATATATATATATATATATATATATATATATATATATATATTAACTTAACAATGTATTTTAATTTAATGTGATGGTTTTATATGAAAATTATCAATGAAAAATCGAGATAACTATTTTTATTGGCACCCAAAACCATACTTTATGTTTCGTACTCCGGAAAAACTAAGTCCCAAAATACCGATTTTTAGCAATAACAATTTTTTCGAGATGACACTAGATCTCGACGTTTCATGCAATTTCAAGACATTTGCCATCAAACAAATTTTTACCCCGATTTCCTTTACTCCCTCCTTGAGTGATTGAAAAACTCCAACTTTGACCGATTTGCGCCACTCTCCCTTAAGCCCGATTGAGCTGAAATTCGGCTTAGGGAGTTTTTTCGAGGTGGTGAACATTTTGTATAGGGTAACTTTTCCAAAATCTAGGGTCGTTTTTTTCCCATACATTCATTGGCACCCTAATGTACACTCTGTCCAACTTCTATAAGACCAGGTGATGATCTTGTTGCTTTGTGTCATTGTAAGCAAACAATGCTTCAATTTATATTCTAGTTTGTAGATATTGGTGACTACTATACACTGCATGATTTTCATATGTGTGTGTGCAAGCGCTGAGCGTAAACGAATGTTTTTGTATTTTTCAAGTGTCATGTTTCTATAAAACCAGTTACATTTTCCGTTATTTTAGTTGTTCTGATCAATAAATCTGGAAAATGTCGAAGGGAAAAGTGCTCACGGAGAGAGAAGAAAGACAACTCGATGTAATGCACCAATAAAATGTTGGTATCAGAGAAATTGCACCTCGGATTGGACGATCCCATCCAGTAGTGTTCAATTATTTGGCAAATCCTCAAGGATACGGTAAGAAGGAAAGAACTCCACGTAAATCGAAGCTCTCTGACCGGGATAAGCGGGAAATACTTAGAACAGCTTCGAATACCTCAAAATCGCTTATGCAAATAGAGCAATATTTCAATTTAAATGTTACTCGGGTGACAATTCGTCAAGTTTTGATAAAAAATCCTCACATAAAGAGGGCTTGAAAGATTAAAACCACCATCTCACATCGGAAGACGTCTGAGTTTTGCCAAAGCTCACATCAACCTACAGTAGGACATGGTCTTTTGTGACAAAGAATGCCTCCAAAATAATCCATTTTGCTATATACCATAACGAAATGTTCTTCAATGTATAGGTTATGTTCTCTGACGAAAAAAAAAGTTCAATTTGAATGGTCCTAATGGTTTCAACGGATACTGGTTTGATTTACTGAAGAAGGAACAGTATTTTTCGAAAGGAATTTTGGTGGAGGCTCGTGTATGGTTTGGGCGGGATTCTGTGCAACCGGAATGCTCAAGATAGCTTTCACATCATTCAAGAATTACATACATGTTCTGGAATCCTCTCTCTTACAGTTTTTGCGTGGATATCGTCACAAAAAAATCACATTCCAGAAAAAACAAAGCTACTATTCATACCAGCAAGGAAACTAAGCAATGGATGAAGGACCAAAAACATAATTTTTTGGACTGGCCGGCTCGCTCTCCAGACTTGAATCCTGTTGAAAATCTTAGGGGGAACCTTGTACGCAGAATTTACACCGAGGGAAAGCGGTACACCACGATTGAAGAGCTCAATGTCGCAATTTCGGAAAAATGGAAAAATATCGAGAAATCCGTTCTGCAGAATTTGGTAAATAGTACGACGAATATTCCAGGTTATTAGTCGAAATGGCAAGGTTGCCAATTATTGACATGTAAATCAACCGACCGTTTTGAATTTTTCATTGATAATACTTTTGAATTTTGAAGTGGTCTTATAGAAACTGGACTGCTAAAATTATCATATTAATTAAATAATTAATATATTAAGCGATGCACAATCGCTTACTGATAAAAAGTACGATATACTACGCACTGGGGATCATTGAAACATTGCCCATCGACCACTATTTTATTTTTTCAGACAGTCTCAGCTCAATAGAGGCAATCCGCTCAATGAAGGTTGATAAACGCTCATCTTATTTCCTAACTAGAATAAGACAACTATTGAGTGTTTTGGTCGAAAAATTATTCAAGATTACCTTAGCATGGGTTCCCTCTCATTGTTCGATTCCGGGGAATGAGAAAGCGGACTCGCTAGCTAAGGTGGGCGCTTTAGAAGGCACACTTTTTGAAAGGCAAATTGCTTATAATGAATTTTTCCACATTCCTCGTCAGTACACGCTCGTAAGTTGGCAGCGCATGTGGAGTGGAGATGAGTTCGGTCGTTGGTTACACACGATTATCTCTAAGGTCTCGACGAGTGCATGGTTCAAGGGATTGAATGTAGGTCGTGATTTCATTCGCGTGATATCTCGGCTTATGTCCAATCACTACAACCTAAACGCGCATCTCTATCGCATTGGGCTCGCAGCAAACAATCTTTGTGATTGTGGCGATGGCTACCACGACATCGAGCATGTTGTCTGGTCGTGTATCCGGTTCCATACTGCTCGCTTTCAGCTCTCTAGAGCACTGAGAGCACAAGGCAGACAATTGAAGATCCCCGTCCGGGATATCTTAGGTAGCCGTGATCCTGATCTTCTGCTTCATCTATACCTGTTCCTCAGGAACGCCGATGTCAACGTTTAATGATGTTTCCTTCGTTGTGTCCCCGTTTTATATCCCTCCTATCCGATCGATAAACTATTACTTAGTCGCGGCAATACATACACACACTCTTTACAGATACACGGGCCAAAGGTTGTGCAGTCCACCACTGTGTAATTCAACAAGAGCCAAAGGTTGTACCGCTCATGACAACTCTACATGAACTGATGATTGCGCCGGTTAGTGACCATTCTATCCTGGATTCCTCGAGTCGAGAAAGACGCACCACGCTAGATATGAGGTACAGACTAGGGGGGCGTTACTGATTAAGGGTCAGCTGCATCCCAATAGGAAGTATCCCGTGTCGGGCACACGTACAGAGCATTGGAGACAGCAACATCCGAATTACGAAAACACTTGTAATACTAATCTCGAGCCAACCGCGAGTAATCGGTTACATATTACTAACATAGATAATAAGAAAAATGGTCAAAGTATTGAACTCCCGGCCCCGTGAGGCTAACGCCATATGAGCCTTGATAAAAATATATATTTTGGAAAAAAAAAAGCACAATAAATAAACAAACAACTCGTTTGAACGAAATTTACGTTAAATATACTTTTCTCTGAGCATTCAACAATGTATGAATGTATCTTGTTGAAATTCTAACTGTTTGTGTTGCAACGAAATAGAAGAATCAGGGTGGTCTTATGTAAGTTGGACAGAGTGTATGTATGTCAATTTTACCTTGCTAATGCTGCAGAGAAGTGATATTCCACGGTAATTCTCAACTTGATTTCGATTACCTACATTGTGAATTGGAACAATCGTGGCTGTCTTCCAAACGCTATGAAAGCATCATTCGCTCAACGAACGCTTATATAGACGGGAAATCGGGGGAGTATGCGATCTTGCGCAATATTTCAAAAAGTACGTAGGAATACTACCTAATACAGGACCTTTTGATACATCAATGTCATCCAAGACTTTCATGATGTCGCCTGGTGAGAACTGAAGCATTGTAATATACGAGGGTCGTTCAAAACATAAGTTTCAGTGCCTCAGAAATCGCGGAAAAATGAAGTCAGGACAAAAAACAAGGTGATTTTCGTAATCTACGTTTTATTTTCTATTTTTCTACATAATCGCCGTTACGTTCGAGGCATTTTTCATAGCGTGTCTATTCCGTGCGCGAAGTGCGTAGAGTCCAACTTTTTAAAGTACGATGTAACTGCGTCACGAATTTCTTCAGTGTTTCACGTGATAATTTTTGCGCGACACAGGCAGTGTCGCCAATTATTTATAACATCAAAGTTCAGTAAAATTACATTTGAAAATTAAGTGTTCGGAATTTGAATCATGCGTAGAAACTTGATTCATATTCCGAACACTACTTCAATATTAATTTTAATGTTAAAATATCATAAAACATCACTTTATTTCACCCATTTATTATAGGTTCATTCATTCAACAACAAACAAAATAGTTGAAACAACTACAAAATCTTAAAAATGAACGATGCTCGTTTTTTACGGAATTTGCTAACGCAAACAAAACAAGTAGTGCGTTCGGTAGCTCGAAGTGTCTGCTATAAACGTGCAAAAACACGTTTTTGTCACTATAGTAGTTTGCGAGCAGCAGTGGTTTGAATGGAACGTGGTTGGTTTGCGCGTCGGAAATCATGTGTGACGAAACCTGTCCATAACGCGCTGTCGTTGAAGTCGATAAGGGCATTCCAGTGCTCGAACATGCCCCGTACTCGCCAGATCTAGCCCCATGCGACTTTTTTCTATTCCCCAAGATCAAATCCGTGTTGAAAGGTACCCGATTTCAGCCCGTAGAAGAGGAGAAGGAAAAAGCGACGCGGCTTTTGAACACCATCACAAAAGAAGAGTTTCAGCACTGCTTCGAACAATGGAAAAAACATTTGGAAAGGTGTGTGAGGAGCCAAGGGGAGGATATTGAAGGGAAGCATATCGTTGTACTTTTTATTGCAAAATATTAGACCCGTATTTTTTTATCGGAAAATCATTTTATCCTTTTATCCAAAAATATTTTTTTTCTAAAATTCATAACGTTTGATATATTAAACCGATTCAGAAGCTAGTCTTCTTTGAAAAAATACAACACTTGCAAAAAAAATTGAATTCTGCATAGATCTAGTTTACTCGCATAGGAATATTGAACGAAGACTGAAAACATGTTAATTTTGAAAAATCATAACTCAAAAATGAAAAAAAAACACATGTCTAATTTTCCGATATATTATGTAAAAAAACCTCAGCTTTCAAGAAAAATTATAAAAAATATAGCCCCCTTGACCATGTAAAATATAAAAAAAAACAAATACAATCAATTATCACGAGAACAAAATCAATTTTTTGCAAGTGTAATATTTTTTCAAAAAAGACCAGGCTATTGGCTTTGATTTGATGCGTCGTTCACCTAAATCGGCTCAGTAGTTCCCTAGTATTCTGATCACTAATAGAACATCCATTCTGACCGCATTTCTCCATCCGTTCGATGATCAGAGTTTCGTAGTAATGTTCAATCACACGATTTATTGTTGACTGCACGATTCCGAGTTGATTTTTCAGGTGACGATTCGTTGCTTTTCAGATGACGCATTTCTCTTCAATTTTCGAAAAACTGACAGCGATAAAAGTACGGTGTAAACAATACACTCTAAACTACTTCTACCCAAATTTTCAAGAGAAAATATCTTATGCGTAATTTTCTACAGCGTTCCATTTCCGTTTGATGCGGGACACCACTTGAAAGATTGTACAATAATGTGAACAATTCGAAGAAGAGTTTGTTGTTTTTCAGAACCACGTAAACAGTGGTGGAAATTCATGAGCATTTCGTCTGATTATGATTCGATATACAAAATTATACTCGCGAGTAACACAGCCCCACGTTTGATCACTGTTTTTGATTCGTGAGTACGAATGAATGAGAAACACATTCACTCATGAGCCGGATTTTGTAATGCTGCTCCGTGCTGTGCATAAATATCAACCAATAGAGATAGCGAGATGGTTGTCAAATAAACTGAATGGTTGAAAGTTGAACATTTCCGCTGTTTCAATAATATTGAACATCGGTCACAATGACCTGTAATCAGGCCGTTTGCGCATTAAACATATGAGGATATAAAGAAAATCTGACAGTTCCTCTTGGAAATCTACTCTTCCCTATACATGGGAGTGCAATTTTGGCTACTCGTGCGTACATTACAGTACTGCTGCTCGTTCTGTTCGCAGATCGAACTATGCGAACAAACTCGCATGTGTTACCATGAACTGAATTTTGAATTCTGTTTTAGTTACGAATAATTCGACTTTTCATACAAACAAACTCACGAACGAGTCGGATAGCAATAAAGTATTTATTCGCTTTCGAGTATGCTCGTGAAGAGAACCTTCCCATTGCTGCACATTGCTCCATATTTTTAGATAGTGTAAAAACTAACTTCAAATCGACTACCCGATATTTCCCTTGCGTTGAACTTATTCCTATATAGAGTTGAATCTCTTGAATTTAAAGCAAACGGTCCGGTATACGCGTGCAATTGCTGGTATTAAAAAGAAATGGTAAAGTGATATTTGAAGCCAATCTCTATTAAAGGTGTCTAGATCGGTTCGATCACCTATGCAATTTCAGACTCGATTATATTGAAAATATTTTTAAAAAAACTATGCTTCAAATATGGAAAATTTCAAGAAAAACGTAACATTTCACAGTTAAGGCAAGATCAGAGAGTGGAAAAAATTATTTTTGAAAAATTTTATTGAAGAATCACCAGGAATTGTTTTTGTTGATATTGGAGTAAAATTAAGAAAGATAGAAGTTGGGTGTCAAAGAACAAATCGTAGAGCAGTTAGAGAGCTTTAATTTGGTTGCTAGAAACAATCATGTGTATTATGCATCTTTGGGATGAAATTAGTAATAACACTATAAAAACCACAAACTTCTAAATTTGACACTTCTATTTTTTCAAAATCCATAATTTAGATGTTTGCAACTATATACTGTACTATTTTTTTCCATCCTTCAATGGAAGCAAATAGAGCCCATTTAAGCCAACAGAGCTCAAAACGAAAAAAGAAGTTCAATAACTCTGTCATTATTGAAATTCGAACATATGGATTTTCTTCATCAAATATGATCCTCTATCACATTCTGAAAGATTCCGGGTGCATGCAATTTTCTTATGTGAGAATGTTGTTTTTGAGTGCAAGGGGATGGATCAAAAATTAAATTCTTCATTTAAATCAAAACAACATAAAATATATGTAGGGGAGGGGAGCCAAATATGGAAATCGATCTTTATTTTGAGTATTGCTCAGCTCGTAATTAAGTTAGCAACCCGTCCAAACCCTTGATCTGTAGATAAAAGTCCAAAGTTTGATCCCCTTAAATCGCGACCACCTATCTTTAATAGTTTTCCCAAATTTTTAGTTTTGTAAAAATCTCACTTTCGAGATTCCAAAAAAATTGTCGCCAAATATGGAACGTTTTTTTTTTCGTTCATTTTAGGTTTATTAAGTTTATTAATTGACAAAATTGATACAGAAAGCAATCTGGCTTCAGGTCATCCAAAGAATCAACACCATCGTCATTGATATCCCCGATATCTTCGCTTTCGCTGGAAGAAGAGTACTTGATTTTCACGACGTGTTGTCTGGGCAGAACACCGCTACAACCGGGTTTCTCGGTATCAGAGGTTTTGGTCAGCGTGGACGTTTTCTTAGGTTTTGAGTCGCTGATCGGTGAGGAACTTTTCTTGATATTTTGCGCACATTTTTTTCAGATTTTTTGGAGCACTTTTTCCTTTCTTTCCACAATTATTTGTACGGTCCATTTTTTTTGCTTCTCGCTTCTCTTTGGCAGCTATCGATCTTGCTAATTCATTTTTGTAAGGAGATGTCGTTAGAATGGTTGATTTCTGAGCTGGTCTGCCTCTATTCGTCGCTTTTTTGTTTATTAGAGCAGGTATTTCTCTGATATATTCAGGAGAGACATAGTTTACCAATAGTGTGTCCACAGTTGGAGTAGACGACTGATTAGGTGTTGTCGGAATGGAGATGGAAGGCGTTGCAGTTTCGGCATTTGGAGGTAAAGTCGTGATTGGTCGAATTTGAGGAGATTGCGTATCCACAGGTTTCGCAATTTTCGAGCCATCTGTCTGTACTTCGATTGTAATTTTCTCAACCTCTTTTTTTTAATGCCAATTGCTTCTTCTTCGATAAACATAGAGTCGGGAAAGATATTTCTGTTATATGGGCTGATGCCGCTGTTTTTGAATCCATTATAGGCAGTGTTGTATTGGCAAGTTTGACGGAATGCGTTCCCACTAATCGAGCGACATCTTTTACCTCAACCGGTCGTTTGAACTCGTAATAGAAGTTTCTGATTTCGTTAGCGTAGTAGGTTTTAAAAGTACCCATAAAGGTGATGTCCAGCGGCTGTAGTCGATGGCTGGTATGAGGTGGGATTGACAGCAAAGTAACAAAATTCGACCGGGCCAGTTCGATAACCTCCAAATTGCGAGTATGACTATAATGACCATCTAAAATTAGCAGCGCAGGATCTTCTTCGGTCGGTTTTACAAATTTCAAGAAGCTACGAAACCAATCCGTGAAAATTGACGTTTGAATCCAACCAGAACTGTGACACCTAGTGAAAGTGATAGAAATATTGTAGAATACATCAATAGGACAATAAATTCAGAATAAGGTAGCTACCCACCTAAAAACTGTAGCAGCTGGTGCACCGTCTTTTGCCGAAGGAGGTGGCATTTGCTTCGCCGGAAAAATGATTAACGGCGGTACAAAACTTCGAGCAGGGCTCATCGAACAAACTACCGTTATTAAAGCGCCTCTTTCTGCAACTGACAAAACTCCAACTTGCTTCTTGCCTTTTAGAGCAATAATTTCCGGATTTCTCGATTGGACGACGCTAACTCCTGTCTCGTCTACGTTGTATATTCGATGTGGTGGAAATTTATCGATTCCAATTTCTTCCAATAGATCGAAGAATTAATTTACACTTTCACGATTAAATCCACGTACTCTGGCGATCGATGTTGATTCTGGTTTTCTAAAGCTCAACGTCGGATTCCTAGCCATAAACAATTTCAGCCACTTTTTATCTGCAGACACACAAAATGAATTAGGAGTATATCCATATGTGGTGTCAATTAGTGAAATAACGTCAACTTGCAGAGAATAATTCACTCACCTGCCATCTCTTTATCACCATTAAACGTAGAAGGCAAATTGTTTGATCTTGCCAACTGAAATGCCAGTCTTTTCAATTCTGTCCTTGTCATACCGAAAAATCGCCTTTCCATTTCTAGTAAGTAACTCACCAAAAGTTTTTCCAGTTTCTGCGGCAGAACTGGCTTTCGCCCAAGCTTTGTATTGGCGGTCAAACCTTGCACATAGATTACATGTGGTTTTAGTGGTTTTAGGCAGGTTGAAAATTCTTGCAGCTCTTGTAAACCACCATTATTTTTCTCACACATTTTTAGTGCATTTTCTATGTCACTTTCAGCATAAGATTTCCGTTTCTTCGCGTTAGCCATCTCGTTTTCTGCTGTAAACAAAACCGTTCCATATTAGGCTACTTGGACCTTTTTTTTAAAATGATATTTACATCATTTTAAAATGTGTTCAT
The DNA here is from genome assembly GCF_029784135.1 of Toxorhynchites rutilus septentrionalis. Lineage (NCBI taxonomy): Eukaryota > Metazoa > Arthropoda > Insecta > Diptera > Culicidae > Toxorhynchites > Toxorhynchites rutilus. The sequence goes on from NC_073745.1 coordinate 271,989,561, forward strand.
ATCAAATCCAAGTACATGTTCTGAAAGTACTCACTTTGATTTTTCCAACGATACCGAACAACATGAACTTTTGAAACTTTTTCGACCCGAAATTTTTATAATGAAAATTCATGAAAAAAACGATAAAATCATAACAAATCACATTTTCGTTAATAACAACCACAAAAATTATCGGATCACCACCAGACCTCGTCAGGCGTGGTTATTTCACTAGAGGAACAACTTCCGATCATCGTCGGTAAAATGCGATGCTTAATTTTCGAGATTTTCGAGATATTGACGCGTTCCATATTTGGAACCCGTTCCATATTAGGTTCTCCTACCCTATATAAAACAAAAATATTTTTTTACTCGATTATATACAGTAAATATTGGAGGCTGTATATTAGGGTGCCAATGAATGTATGGGAAAAAAATCGACCTCAAAAATTCAAAAAGTTGCCCTATACAAAATGTTTACCACCTCGAAAAAAGACCCTATGCCGAATTTCAGCTCAATCGGATTTAAGGGAGAATGGCGCAAAGCGGTCAAAGTTTGAGTTTTTTGAAAATCGAAAAATCACCCAAGGAAATCGGGGTTTTCAAAAAAAATGTTGATGCCAAATGTCTTAAAATTGCATAAAACGTCGAGATCTAGTGTCATCTCGATTTTTTTTTGTCTAAAATCGGCATTCTGGGACCCGAATGAGCTAATATTTTGCATAGGGTATATTATCGTGCGAATTAACATTTCATAGCAAGTTCCGAATGAAAAATCGAGAAAACTATTTTTATTGGCACCCAAAACCATACTTTTCGTTTTGTACTCCGAAAAAAAACTAAGCCCCAGAATGCCGATTTTTGAAAACAAAAATTTCCAGATGACACTAAATCTCGACGTTTCATGCAATTTTAAGACATTTGGTATCAAAAAAAAATTCGAAAACCCCGATTTCCTGGGTGATTTTTCGATTTTTAAAAAACTCAAACTTTGACCGCTTTGCGCCACTCTCCCTTAAGTCCGATTGGGCTGCAATTTGGCATAGGGTGTTTTTTCGAGGTGGTGAACATTTTTTATGGGGTAACCTTTTGAAATTCGAGATGACCATTTTCATTGGCACCCTACTGTATATAATCGAGTCCGACCTGTATATATAATTCGCATTCATTACCGTTTTACTGGGATCTCCAGTTGCAACCGCAACGCGGCAGAATTCTCTAGGTCAATCTCCATGGAAAGCCACTCATCGGGATGTTCCATTAATATCTGTTTTGAATTTTGAATGATATATTGAGGAGACATCCTATTCATGGTAGACAATTAATCATATGATAATACCAGTTGTTTTTGTTATTAATTTTAGTCCGATAATGGTTTTAATTCGATCGAAAATTGATTTACATATATGGGAAATGAATATTGATATTGATACTAATCATTTATTATGTTGTGCTGATGAAAAGATGTTTGTTCATTGGTATCTGAGAACTATTATTTATTATTATGATTATTGAAATGAAATAAATAGATATTCAGAAGAGTGATGATATCCATGAAAAATGAATTATCCTTCATTCAGACATAAGTAGTTTCATTATAAATAAGAATTGACGACACTCTATTGTTCTCTCGGGAATTCAAGCATACTAAATTCATAAACTTTTACCAAAAAGGCTCAGCAAAACTACATTCTAAAAATACGCTTTTGTCAACACCCAATGATTTGAAAATTATGTTCAGTAGGAGGTAGTAAACAAGTCGTCCCAAATACCTACGAAGGTGTGAATCATTAGGAAGAGATGATTGTTGCCGTTCGGTTCACTCAAATTTAACAAAAACATCTATCGCGAACTTTAAATTCGCAACGATAATCCAAATGAATGTGAATATTCTCGACCGTTGGAATTTCTCTGACGCACTATTGTAATAAAAGTTCTAGCTTTGGACAACTAGCTATGAGACAACAGTTCTCGTAGGAAATTTTGATCACTACTGATGCAAACTGCATAAACGAGTTTGAAAAACAGCAAGTCATCATCCCGGTTTTGGTTTCCACTCTCAAGTTCTCTTCCATTTCTGTTTACACCCTGGGGACTTGTGAAATTTATAACCGAATGCTTTTTCTAAAAAAAAGAATCCAATGACCTCGATTTCGCCACGAGTGTCGCATCGTATGGAGAGATGACGCATTAGATCCCGAAAGCTGCGTTGTTTCCAGGGAAAACCGAAGAAATAAAATTAAAAATATTATCAATAGCGACGAGTCGAGCGGAGGCATTTGCATTAGCATAGATTTTTTTTTCGTGTTTGGTGACACTCAGCAACATTCATGAGCTCCACGTTACCGTCGTTGTATTATTTGTGCCAACAGTTTTGTTTTGCAATTTGAGCTACGAATGTTAATAAAATGACTTTTCCCGGCTCACGTGAAAATTTCAGTTCATCTGAGTGTAGCTCAAAACAGCTCAATCCAGGTCTATGAGACTAGCAATCTACACCAAAGAATTTCTTGTCTTGTTGGAACATGTAAATAACAAACATCGACACTGTAATTGTGTTCTTCCCCGTTGATTGCACAATGTATTGCTAATACCGCAGTGCAATTCTTCAAATCACCAGGATTGTAAATTGGTTTGACTGGCTGATTAACTTTCGCTCTCTGATCTGTGGAACCTTTCAGCCAATACATCCGTTAATTAGCGACTATCGGGTTACCTTTGGTCATTTGAGACAGTTTCATAAGACATTTATCAACTGTTGCTCTCGGGACGCTAAATTGGCGGGTAAATAACTTTTTTATAGTTCACTTGTGCGACTATTAACCATGGGAACTTTGAGGACGGGGAAGAATGGGCACGTGCGGGTTAGTATCTACATCGTGCCGTTTATCCCAACGCAAAATTGCTCCCGATCTTACATTGGATTGAATCTGATCGCACTTCAAAAATCAACAAATATTTTCATATGCTCACGTGTGTATCACCATGACAGAGTTCGGTGGCTTAAATGTTTATCATCATAAGTTTAACCAATTGGTTTGGAGCGACTCGAAACGGAATGTTGACGCGGCACGATCCAGCATTCTCATCAATATTCTCCAAAATGATGTAGGTGATAATTGAATGACTCAACATTATGTGGCATTTCTTGGAATTCTTGGACGTATATAGAAGCACTTGGTGTCAATAGAAAGAACGGATACGAGTTGATACGGAATATATTCGATTGAGTTATGCGTTAGAATTATCTATTCATATATTTATTTCACATCAACCGTTCTTGCCCCGTTGTAAAACAAGTGTATACATACAACATGTGTTCGGGTTAAATATTTATTTTGCAGCAAACTTTTGGACCAGCTCAAAAACAGGAATATATTTCATTTCAATGGTTTAAACAAACAATACTCACTCACAGTACATACTCACTCAAATAGTCTCCTCCTTCCCAACGATATCAATCCTTTGTGATTTTCTCTGATCTCTCTGAATCCTCTCCTACTAAAATTTTCATGCGTCCAGTTATTGTCGGTCGAATTTTATTTATCTTCTACCTCATTCTGGCATGATGCTACAGAAAATTCCAGCGAAAGGCGAAACATGTCCAGTTTTCTTTTAATGTTTAACAGATTTATCCAGCTTTTTTATTTTTTCGTCATTTTCGGGTTTTTTACTCCCCAAAATTGTACGAGGGTCACTATTTATATTTCGGGAATAGGAACAAAAACAAATAGTTAATCAGCGAATATATTTTTATTGTTTTTCAAAGTACTCGCCACGATGATCGATACACTTGCGCTTGCGCTCAAACCAATTTTCAAAGCATTTATTCCAATCGACACGAGCCTTTTTTTTGAGCGATTGTCAAATTATGTGGGATCCAACGTGAACATAATTTTCGCACAACTAAGTGTTCATGTAAAATCGCATATATGCTGGTGGAACTAATGCTTAGGGATGCCTCAATCTCACAATAGGTTACATGACGATTTTGCTTAATCATTTCGTGCACAGCATCGATGTTTTCTGGCACTACAGTCGATTTTGGACGACCTTCACGAAACTCGTCGGACAGCGAACTACGACCACGATTGAGTTCACTATACCAGCGATACACAGTGGTTTTTGATGGAGCTTCATCGCCAAAAGTCAAATTAAGTTGATTGACGCACTCTTGTTGTGATAATCCACGTCGAAAGTCGTAAAAAATCATCGCACGAAAATGTTCACGATTCAGTTCCATTTTTTTGCCGAGACCAAACTTTCAACTAAATATAAAATAAACAAATAGCGTCCGTATGACAAAATGTTCTGAGTACGTATATCGTCAAAAATGTCAAACTTTACGATGGAACCGTCAGATGGACTCACATGACATCAGTGTTGCCAATTCCCGAAATATAAATAGTGACCCTCGTATTCTTCCAGTTGTGAGAATCCTCCACACATATCGAAGACCTTTATGAAGATAGAGGGTGTGTCACATGAAATTGCATCACGGAAAAAACGCTGTAGAAATTCGCCCAGTTGACCGATCCTTTTGAAAATTTTAGACAGTAAAATAAAAACTATTAAACAACTTTTGGCATTTTCTTTTTATTCATATTTCGAGCCTAAGCCCGTATGCTCGCACCTTCCTTTTTACCCCGTCCATAAGGTTCTGTACAACGTCAGGTTGTAGTTTTTTTTGAACAGAAATCCATTTTCTCTTGAAGTCCGCCTCCGATTTGAGAACTTTTGGGTTCTTCCAGAGGGCCTGCTTCATAATCGCCCAATATTTCTCTATTGGGCGAAGCTCCGGTGCGTTGGGCGGGTTCATTTCCTTTGGCACGAAGGTGACCTCGTTGGCTTCGTACCACTCCAACACGTCCTTTGAATAGTGGCACGAAGCGAGATCCGGCCAGAAGATGGTCGGGCCCTCGTGCTGCTTCAGTAGTGGTAGTAAGCGCTTCTGTAGGCACTCCTTAAGGTAAACCTGCCCGTTTACCGTGCCGGTCATCACGAAGGGGGCGCTCCGCTTTCCGCAAGAGCAGATCGCTTGCCACACCATGTACTTTTTGGCAAACTTGGATAGTTTCTGCTTGCGAATTTCCTCCGGAACGCTGAATTTGTCCTCTGCGGAGAAGAACAACAGGCCCGGCATCTGACGAAAGTCCGCTTTGACGTAGGTTTCGTCGTCCATTACCAGGCAATGCGGCTTCGTCAGCATTTCGGTGTACAGCTTCCGGGCTCGCGTCTTCCCCACCATGTTTTGCCTTTCGTCGCGGTTAGGAGCCTTCTGAACCTTGTATGTACGCAGGCCCTCCCGCTGCTTGGTCCGCTGGACGAATGAACTTGACAAATTCAGCTTATTGGCGACATCCCGGACCGAACTTCTCGGATCACGTCTAAACTGTTTAACTACGCGCTTGTGATCTTTTTCACTGACGGAGCATCCATTTTTGCCGTTCTTCACCTTCCGGTCGATGGTTAGGTTCTCGAAGTATCGTGTTAGTACTCTGCAGACCGTGGATTGGACGATTCCCAGCGTGGATTGAACCGATGTCCCGATGTGACAACTCCGGATTCTCGAAATGAGTGCACAGGATTAATTCACGACGCTCTTTTTCGTTCGACGACATTTTTCCAAATTTACGAAAAATTGACAGTGAAGCATGGCCAACGTGATCTATACACTCTTATCTGATTATAAGCGAAAGCTGAAGATATAATTCCTTAAAATTAAATTTCTACAGCGTTTTTTCCGTGATGCAATTTGATGTGACACACCCTTTAATATTGTCTTTCTTTATCTATATCTATTTATCCATCTAGTATAAGCACACAAAAGTACGGTATAGTGTTTTTCGACTAATTTGCATCCCTTTCAATTTGTTCAATTCACCTATCGAAATTTTGATCAATGAATATTTGTCAGAATGTAAAATTTCACACTATGCCGTACTTTATTGCAAGACCAATTCGGTACAATTTTACATTACACTCGACAGTTATCTTCTAAAACGTTCTAATTTCAATGATCTTTTAATCATCTACATGACAATAGTTAATCCGACTATTGTCACAGAATGGAAGCATATGTCAAGTTTTTCTCTTCTACATAGTTTCCCAAAAATTTTCGATAAAAATGATATTCAGGATATCGATAATGAACATAGGGAGATCCGAAACCTGGATTTTATTGATTTCACTGTAAACGAACACAAGGATGCTTCTTTCTTTCGTGGGGAAATTTTATCTCAAAAAATAATGACATTGATTTTGCTTATCCCAAATTGATAAAAATTATTTCAACATTCCCGATTCTACTGCATTCCTCAGCAACTGTTGAGCGATTGCTTTCGGTATACAATTTGAACAAATCAATACTAAGAAGTAGAACAGGAACAAAACTACGCGAGCAATTCTTGCTTTAAAAAATTATGTAAAAATAAAGAATAATGAACAGAAATCAAGCAAGGACAGGATTAGTTGGAATGACACAAAATGTACATTTGCAGCGCATCCATGAGTGGTCACACGTCGAGATGTTGTCCATATCACGATAAATACAATACGGTAGCGCGACTTATGAGAAAGGCCTTTCAGCCATCTTGGATTTTGTATGTAAACAATCAGCAATATTTTGCAATATTTTTTTTGCTCTTTGTGTGTGGAATTGTTTTGGTGGCAATAAGAGCATTGAAAAGTTGAATGGTAAGTCTTTTGCGGTTAAAGTTAGGTTTGTAATATACTCTATCTTATTATATGTTTCAACTCAAGAGAATACATCGACTCTCGGTGTCGGTTGGTGATGGAGATATTTTCCCCGAATTTTGCAGTTAGAGACGTCGGTTAATCGTTCGATAGATACAAATAATCGAAACTCGAAATCGAAAAATTTTATTCGAGGAATTTTGTATCGAATAATGAAAAATCAAAATATGAATACTTCGAATAACTATCAAAGTAATTGCGATTAATGAAAAAGGGAACCATTTTTTCAAAAAAATCAGTGCAAGTTTGTTTAACCTTCCTGTATTTGCGTGCAAAATCACAACATATACTCGCGCACGGTGTCAGACCGAAAGTTGAACTTTTTCGTAATATTGCTATTGTATATTTTTTTAGCTTTATTCATATTCATTTGAAGAAGAGGGTATAATTGAATGAAAAATGTCCAGAAAATATGTTTTCTTCTTCTTCATTCAGTTTTAATAGTCATCTAATTCAGCCTCTTCAAAACAGAGAAATTTTTGATACTTCAACACAAATAACGAAATTCGACTTTTTTCCTGTTATTATTTGAAATTAACAACTGAATATAATTCATGAAAGTATAAAGAGCTATGATATAACATAAAAACGTTTTTATCGATTTAGATTTCATTAGTAAAAGAATCAGAGCATACCATAACGGCATGATTGAGACAAACATATTTTTTAACGTTTCATACAGTTGTAGCGTGTTTTTAGGGTCTTTTCTTGAAGAGAATAATGGATAACGACCTTCTAGATAGTTACCAGATGATAAGGGTTCTGGAATTTCAAGTTTTCCTATATCTAATATTATTTGTTTCTGTGTTCTAGGTTAACAAAAATTTAATCCCTGTTTTTTATGGGGCATAAAAAGATGACAAAAGGATTTCTAGGAACTTCCTGCGACTTGTTTTATTGCCGATATTGTTCCCGAAGCTCGAAGCTGTAACTGTAAAAATAACCATAAGCCACCGATTAATTTATAGTTTACAGTTTACAATTCTTTCGCAAGTGCAATTCTTTCACAAGTGTGTATATGTGTGACTATTGTATTTAGTGAACAACTATACGAATGTCAAACATTTGTACTTTACTTTTGCACGTATGAATCTAACGACGAATAATATATGAATCCGGTAACAAAAAGGACTAAAATCAAACAAGAATAGTCCGGAAACGATATTATGCATTTTATTTAATAAATATTCCACGCCACTAACATTAATTTATACATTTCATTGAACAATATTCTAAAATAGCAAAAAAAAAAATACTTGTACAAAAAAGTTACTCCTATACTCGTGTCGGTGTCTCAGACAGAAAGTGGTGAAAAATTGATACACGTCCCCTTCGTACCAACTCATACGATACGCTAAACGATTACGAACAACGAATGACGAAACTAGAGAGAATCGCAATGTCGTAGTGTTGATGTTTTCTGAGAAATGAACGAATTATTGATTTCTGGGTCTCTCAGACCTATGCGCTAGTATAGGAGTGTTAACCGTCATGGTGTTTCGTCGAAATCCATCGAATATGCTAAACCATTTACGGTTGAAGCATAAAAATGATTCCCTAGTGGTGGAGGAGACTGGGAAGAAGAATTCAGGGTCTGCAGGAGTAAAATGCAGACTTGAAGAAGGTAGTCTCAGCTCCCGGTCTAAAATTCAAATATTCAAATAGTATTCAAATTCAGAGTGCCAAGGAAAATATACTACACTAGTGGTCAATGATTCTATAAATATACTTCTTTTGAACTAGTAGCTATAGGGACCAATCAGAAATATTCAAACAAATCAGCTATTTCTACAACATTCGAAGAATAGGTAATTTTGATCAGAAAAAAAATTATGTTGGTGCAATAAAAATATTGTGCATCATTTTCATGGTGTGCTCTTTTTTCAATCGTCCTCAAAAAATCATCAAATGGTAAATTTATCAATATACTGAAATACCATTTCTTTCAAAATCCATTATTCTGTACCACGTTTATTACAAAATTATATTTAATGTAACTTTTAGAATTATGCCATCATATTTTTTATCATGAATGTCTGTTTCGATTAATCGAAAACTGAAAGACAATTATTCGAATGAATCGAATATTAAAAAATGATCTCACGATAAATCAACAATCGAATAAACGAAAAATTTAGACATCTCTATTTACAGTCAAATCCCTTTCCACAGTCCTCTGTGTATTTATACCGTTTCCTCTCGCGCACTTATTGACGACACGGTCACACCTTTAGTCCACACATCTTGGTCCATATGTAGAACAGCTGAAAGAGCATTGGGAAATCGCAACTTTAGGGGAAAGATGGTAAAGAGGTAAAGTTGATTTTTTCTTGAATTTCACAAAAAAATCTAACTACGAATCGATAGTCTATGTTTCTGTTAGTAATTAAAAATGTTTCTGAAGCAAAAAAAAAACGCTAAATTGATGTGTCCGGCATCTTTGAAAACATAAGCAAGAGTTGGGGAGGACGAACACTTCAAGGGAAAATTGGACACTGACTGAAAAGTTATATTTTGAAATTCAAGTTGATGTACTTAACAGGTTTTAGAGGTCTTCAAATATGCCTCACAAATGATTGAACAAAAAGGTGAAACTGGATTTATTCGGCAGATGTAAATCGTGTTTGAGTTCAGTGTATTTTAACGGGTAATTCTAATTTATTTAATAAACTAATTGGTCACATGCGAAAACATGTCCGGGTTTCTTTTGTTCGTTCTATCTCTCTTATTCGAAAAAAGCTCGCGTTGTCGGTCGATCTATGAGGGCAGGGCGGGTCTGCAACGAAAAAAGAGAATGTCATGGTGACACAACGTTCACCCGTCAAATACAGGAACTGATTGCACCTAATCGGTCGCTGAGGACGCTGATTCAGGTCACAATCAGGTTCAGGCTTACCACCACCAGCAGCTCCCGTCGGTTCAGGATATGTCTTGAAGGAAGCTGCTTCCACTTGTGGGGACTCGATGATCCCTTGGCGGTTATCCTCTACTTAGTACACCACTTCCACTCGCGGAACTACAATGGAGAAGGCAAATTTCGACAAACTAATCAAATGAGGATGTCGATTAACGTATTGACTCGCTCACGGCTCAATCCAGAAGAACTAGTCACCCGTCGCGTATCCACCATCAGGACTCTTCGCCTCGTCATGGCTGTCGTTTACGGGCTTTCGCCGAGGAGAGCCATTTCACAAATGACAGCTGATGCAGGGATAGGACTAGAGGTGGGCAAAACGGTTCACTTTAATGAACCGTTCAGTGACCAACCGTTCACTTAAGTGAACTAGTTCTTTTGAGCAGTTCACTCACTCTTCTGTACAGTGGCGGGATATGTCCGATATTTGTTAGAAATAACTTAGCACAATAGAAAATCAAACTTTGATTTTGAAATTTTAATTTTGTTTGAGTCGTTATTCATTATTTTCATCATAAACTAGCATTGTGCTGCTTTGCTTACGATGTATTGCAATAAATGCTATAGCAAAACTGTACCCAAACCGCGAACGTCCTTCTCAAAATTATCGAGCACAATATGATATAATATAAACACATTAGTGACGCGAATTTTACTGTTAAACAAGACTGTTTAAATCAACTTTCAGCTTTCAACTATATTTGATAGGTGAGGTAGATTGGCATAACAGCTTACTGAAATATTTAACAATCCAATTTAAAACCATCGTATCCTGAACGCAACATAAAAAAACGCAACAAGCGTTTTTTATGAAGCGACAATACCGACATATTATTTTTGTTGTTTCATGGGGCTATCGTTTGTTTCTATTCGTTAATTTGAGAACTATTTACCTTGCAGCACCATTCATCTATCACTCGTTCGTTTTCTTTCCTCTTACGCACCGCTTACCGTACACAGTTGGTTCTGAACTGCATGCACAGTTCTGCCAGCGGTCAGTTCGTTCTGAACTGTATTATCAGTTCATCATTCACCGTACACAGTTCGTTCTGAACTGGGTATACAGTTCATATGAACTGTTGCCCAGCAAAAAAGAACGGCAGTTCGTTCATTGTGCTCCCTTGGCCGAGTGGTTAGCGTCACAACTAACATGCCGGGTGTTCGGGTTCGATTCCCGTTCTGGTCGAAGAAATTTCCTCCGACTTGCACTGTGATCACGCGTATTCTAGAGCTTGCCACTCAGAATGCATTCAAGGCGTGTTACTTGGCATAGAAATCTCAACTAAGTACTAATAAAAATGACGCAAGTAATACTACGTTGAGACGGCGAAGTTCCTCTAGGAACGTTAGTGCCATTGAAGAAGAAGAAGAAGTTCGTTCACTTTCTTGGGTGAACTCGTTCTTTTGATCAGTTCATGAACGGTTTGCCCATCTCTAGATAGGACTATGAACTTTAAGTTAGGAAATGTATGGATAAGGAAATGGAACAGTGGAATTTTGCTTACCATCACCGTCATGATTACTTCCTCGTTATCCTCATGGATTGTGTTCCTTGCGACAGGATACAACAGTCCAAGTAAGTGACGTGCTAATAATCACGTCAACGATTCTGCTCTTTCAGAATCGTTACAAAGGCTTGACTAAAATTACCTAGAAGGGCTTTATCATTTTTCTTTTTATACCGATTGAGTTTTTAAAACCGCTAAACTAGACTTTTCCAGCCATTTGAGTTGGTTTATTGAACGAGTCTGTCTTTTTCCGTCAGTTCGACAGCCAATTTTCTGACTTCCGTCGATACTTACAACGATGCTGTCACTTCCAATTGAATTTTCTTGTTCATGCTGCTGACCAAAAACTGTCGGAAATGGTCCTAGCTGTGGCGAAAAATTGGAAAAATTGTTGGGGTGCCATAAGTGTTGTTCTTAGAATGTTGGAATTCAACACAGCTGTGTTCACGGGGGACCCTTAACAGTTTCTTCCATCCGCTGGTTTGTTCATGACTTTCGGCTCACTAGCTACGTTTGCAAGAATAAACGTAGCTGGTGAGCAATTGTTAATAAAGGAGAAGATAATCAAATTGTCTTCAAAACAACATATTCGTGTTTCCCTTCGGTGGAGTGTCTGTCTTTCCCGAATTGATTAGTATTTTTAACATCAATATTTCTGAAGTAAAAGTGAGAAAAATTACCGCTGATTCGATAAAAAGAAAGGAAAGTGATGGTAAAACACCTACGTAACGAAAAATACCCAGAAAATGACTTGTTCATAATAAGTATCTTAATTTCTGCAGACGCAAATTTACATCGAACTGCTCTTTGCAGATCATTTTTATGTTTTTATCTACAATTTTTACAGAAGACAATCTAGGTGCACACAGTAAATTCCAAAGGTATTTATACACTGTATTGCAACTTTGTACATCATTCAAACTTAAAATAAACATGGAATTTATCAAACATACATAAGGGTTCATCTTACCCGCCCTGTCCGTCTTCCCCGACTTTCCCCTACGCGATGAAAATGGAAGAGCAGATGTTTGGTTCGGTATCAAAGCCTAAATGTATGTAGAATCATACACGTTCGATGCTCAAAGATCATAAAACGATATTTGAGTCCATTTTGAAAACATTTAGGCGCCCGTTGATACATTGATGTTAAAATGTATCCAAACAGTTGGGCCACAAACACGGTTACACGATACAAGCGCCAACTATAATACTATAATTCGGTACCGAGATGGAAAATGGAAGGTGGGAAGATTTTTTAAATCTGTGACGTCACAGATTTTGTTTATGTATGTTACTTTTCTTATAATAGTCCACTACATAGGAAAAGTGTTGTTATTAAAAGTAAAAATAAGCAGATGAAATGAACGAACTAGATTTTTTTTCCTAAATCAATGTTAGCATTCAAAATCATAAGGGCCTGACATTTTAACAGAAACTGAAATTTCAGTATTTTTGAAGTGTTCTAAATATAATTTCAATTCAATTTTACTTCTCGTTAGGTCGACCAAAAACGTGAACGAACAAAGTCAGAGTCACACAATCTTTTGTTCCTTTGACGGACAAACATTTGACAGTGCATGGGAAAAAAGATTGGAAGTTTTTTCATGTAAAATCAACTTGAAAAATTAATTTAATTGACTCCGTATGACTTAGATTGAGACGAAAAGTTTTCTGCTTGAGTCTTAGTTTTAGACGACCGAAGTTTTCAGCACCCTAATTGTGAATAAAATGATTCCAATTGCTGACAAATAACAAAAATTTCCATGAAGTTGCTCTAGAATCCAAACATAGTAGACATTAGAATACTATTTCTGAAATCAAAGAGAAAAATAAACATTTTAGTTCGTATTAGTATATGTTGTTTTTTTTTCATAATGCGAAAAATATTATTTGGAAATCTGTAATTAGCTTCTGTATATCCTCTTTCAACGTTATTCGTCGACACATTCGATTTTGTATCATTTGAGTAACTGACTGGTATGCCTGATATGAGAACTTCCCATCTTCCTGGCTACTAACACAATCAAAGTTTAACACAACTAAAGCCCGGTACATACTAGGTACGGTGTCGCCGTCTACCGGATTTAATGGTTGTGTGATGGAATTGTAAACAAACCGTATGTGCTTCAATCGCACTTTGAGTGCCGCTTTTTTTTAATTCTATAAACTGAACCATACAAATACGTTGTGATAGAGTCGAATTAACTGAAGCGGCATTCACCTCATAAACCGTTGTTTTATTTGTTAGGGATACAGAAGAATATGATCATAACGCTGAACCCAACTGTCGCACGATTTGTATAGTCGTTCCTGATTATAAATCAAGATATTGGCCAAGAATATCGTAACCTTTAATCGAAAACGGGTGAAACCTGGTATCTCGATCAGATAAACCTGATATTTGAACTAAGACTATTTTGTTTGCCGCTCTTCAATTATCAACAGAGGCAAAGAATGTCAAAAATCGATTGGAAAAAAGTCGACTGAAATATTTATGGTAACCTGACTATGTAACGAATGGTTTGACGAACAAACCGAAAAAATTGTGTTTTGTTTCGAACATATTTGATCAGTAGGGTAGAGCGGGGCTAGTTCGTCATAGGAGTAAGTTGGTCAGTGACGATGTCTTGTAATCTGAGCATCTAAAAAATTAGCGGTCTATGGATGAAATATAGCGAATTGTTGATGCAATAAAATAAACAAATTGGAAAAACAGTTTATTAAGTAGGTAAAAAAATATGAACACGAGGCCGATTTTCCCACAAATCATTCACTGTTTGCGCATTATGAAATTGATTCTGAAAATGGTAAATAATCATGGAAAAAATCGGTTCTAACGTAAAACAAAAGTTTATTGTATGTATTAGTTTTAAATGTTAATGAAATACGCTTTTGAAATTATTTTTATAGAATTTTCATGAATATTCTTTTTCATATATAGAGGGGCCAGTTGGTCACACAAATTGTTTGAGAGCAATGCATATAAAATTTTCAGGTATGCCGCGTTTCATTACGCAAGCTATAAACCAATATAGAAAGCATATGTTTTATTGCTAAAACCAGTGTATTTGAAACGAGACAACCTGATACCAACCACCGCACAAACCACTTCCAATATAATTGTCATTTTTTTATTTTTTGTGCTGTAAAATTAAATATAATAAACGCTCACATTGAATATCAGAACTCACAATAATGCATCGTGTAATGTAGCATACCTGGAGGTTATTTCAATATACTTTGGGGTAAATGGTACAAATGTCATCAAAACAAATGCAAGAAACCGGTTGTGCGCCGCAGGGATGCCAGGTGATTTTTTTTTTTTTTTTTTTTTTTTTCAAATGTCCTTACATGGTACGAGAAAATATTTTCAAATGTCTCCAAAGTTCGAAAGTTCTTCACACAAACACGGAGTTTTAATAACTTTATTTTTTTTGTTTCAGCTTTGAAGTTTTGTTTGTAACTCAAACCATATCCATGAAACTAATTGTTGAAAAGGTATGTAACCGGAAAACCTTCGATTTGTGAAGTGGTCGTTTGAAAGATCGAGGTTAATTTATTGTATAGAACCGCTTCGTTCGCTGAGACTAAAGCCCTTCTTTTTTTGACGATATTCTTCGACGATATAGAATTTCATGGAAATAATATCTTTTAAAAATCCACGTACGCTATCATACTGAAATGTCTTCACATATTTCATAATGTCTTCAAAATGACTTCACAAAATCAAATGTCTTCGAAATGAAGACATGTCTTCAAACCTGGCATCTCTGGTGCGCGCAAAGTGGAAGAAAAACGAAATCGTTAGAAAAGATTGCCTCGCTAAAGCTTGTTTTTCAACCCTTCACAATGAAGACACATATAGAGGCGAATGAACTGCAAAGTTTAAAGCCTCTTAAAAACAAAGAAAGAAGAAGATGAAGACAAATTCATGCGAATGTCACTTGCGAAAGAGCGAAAAAGATAGAACTTCCAAGCTTTTGCTGCGAAAAATTACGAATTGACGGTACACTGACAATTGCCTCTGCCCACATCAGAAGGTTGGAACAAATCAATCAAGATGGGTGCAACAAGATATGAAAAATTTTGCTCAGCTTCACATCGATGGTACGATCTAAGCAATATTCAAGCTTGCGGCAGGATAGTAAATAATTTTCCGAATTTCTATTTATACTTTACTGAATTTTCGTTGTAAGGACGATTTGAAAGATTCGCATGATTTCGTAATTCAATGTGAATGACTTGACATTTCGCAAGGACGAATTTCTCAAGTGAAAAATTCGCTCATTCTGTAGCAAGCTTAATATCCAACAGCGATGAGTATTTGAAATTTTCATCAATTTGTTTTTTTACTTGATTACATGATATATGTTAACTGTTTTTGTTTTGATTTCATTAATTTATTTATAATGAAGGAAACTTCTAATGCAAAAACGCTTATTATTTGCTCAAAAAGAACATGCCTATTATTGACCAACTTACACCGTGTGTGGGGTTAGGTGGTCAATTTGTTCTGAAATATAAAGAAGTTAAATAAAAGAAAAAAAAAGTTAAGCTTCATTGTGGTACATAAAATTAAAACTTCGTACTACAAAGTTATAGCCAAATTTATTCAAAAATGACCAACTAGCCCCGCCCTACCCTACACGTTGATCAAAGCTTATCTGCCAAAAAGAATTAAATATTTGGTTTCGGTCGAACAGTATATGAGCACCCTGAAGAATCCGAAATGGTGTTCGTGTTTGTACCTCACATCAATATTTTATTTCGTTATTGCGATGATCCGCGCCATCAAATTAAGCGGATAATCGGGGTTCCACTGTATTTCAATAACAGTCAGGAAAGAATTGATCACAAGTGTCGAATGAGCTAGAAGGCAACAAACACTTGTTATTCGTCAACTGGTTCTTGTTGCCTTGTAGCTCATTCCGCTAGGATGACAGGGTCACCGCGGATGATCCAATAAAAGATTGAAGTGAGGTACACAAAATATGGTAAATTGTGATATTGGAGTTTTGCAGTTCCATTCCCGTCAATTTGGGTTGTTCTTCGACGCATTCATATTTTAACGTAGGACTTCTTTTAACAGGAAGATATATGGTCTGAAATGACAATCTAAAAAGTGAACAAGTAATAAAAATATGGAATATTTTGAAGGCCTCTAACTTCGCATCGCACAAGTGGTAAATTTTTTTTAGGCATTATCTAAGTGAAACTCCCTAGTTCTGGTTGGCTTTTAGTTGAAACTGCTGTGTAAATTAGACGGCAGTAAATTACTCGCTTGAAATGCAGTGCAGGGAAGGAAAAATATTGCAACGTGAACTCCGCTTTATTTATTTATTTACTAGCTGACCCGGTTAACCTTTTTAAAAAAATAATATTTTTTTGATATGAATTCTTTTGAACTTTCGCGTTTTCTTATTAAACGAACGTTAGGGGGTTCAATCACAGAACTTCATCTTATAATTGGTCCTTTACTATTTCATGTTAATACAATTTTCTTAATACTTCCACCACAAAGCGTCATTATAATATACATTTATTCTCAGACACAATTTTCGCTCAAGATTCTTGATTCACTTGCAAATAACATGTTTCTCCGTTACACGGAATACATGTTTGATACAGAAAAGTAAACTTTTATTCATAATTTTCATTTTCAAAGCGCGTCATTCCACTTGAGAATCTATTGTCATTTTTGCTTCACATCAACGGATCACGAAGTATTTTAAGGCGCTCTGTAATCCCGTTATTGCGGAAAGCATGCCGTAGTTCGATTGCCGGTGTAAAATTCGCAAGAACGGCGCACTTCTCAAGATCATAAGATCAGTAACAAACAATGACCTCGCTAGATTTCGTCTGGTATATAGAGAGTCCAGATGGATGAGCAAGCAGCAGCTCTCGTAGCTTGGAAGCCACGGATTCCAGATGGCACATCCATACTCCAGGGTTCATCGAACCCGAGCGCAATAGAATGATTTGAGTCAGTGGACATCGGGGAAACTTTAGGAGATTCCCATGATTAAACTCCTTGGTGCCTTTTCATCGATGTCTTGCTTGAATGTCAACTTTGAATCCAGAACCACTTTAAAATCATCAATCTCCGTTCTTCGTGAATAGCATTATTGTGTATTATTAATTCCTTTTTCCTACGAAGGTTACCGTCGCACATTTGGAAGGGTTTAAATAGCTTTGGCTGGTCGCCGAGTGTGTCGAGAATGTAACATGCTTTGATAAAAAAGACATATGGCCAGCTTGTGTACTGTTCACACGAGGGCATTAATGAACATTGAATCAACCGTCTTTATCTACTTCTATAAAATCTCGCACGCGGCGCAAAATAAAAAGTAAAATTCAACAATATTTGCTTGAAAACGGAAATAAATCATTTAAAACTTCATATATTAAATTCAATCGTCAAGAATGTTCGTTCACAATTTGAAAAAATCCCTCATCCCGATTCGGCATCTTTTATCGTAATATGCACCATCCAACGACTGATCAACATCCTTTTGCATCAACGCTCGATTGTACCACTGGTGGAGTGAGCAATCAGTACCCAACAATCAAACTAAACGGTCCTTTCCAGGGCCACCAAATTATACCAAAGTATCGCTCTAGCTAGCGAGCAGTCATCAGCGTTTATTAGATCAATGTAAATGAAAAGAAAAGAAGTTCATAAACATCCAAAATTTATTAAACATTATTGTTTTCGTTTCCGTTTGAGTTATTATTTTGAGATTTAACGCCAACACTATTGTTACTCGCTTCGGAGTCAGATGGCTTACTGATAGTACCTGTAAATTCAATGAAGGTGATTAATTTACTACGTTTTGTTTATTGGTCTAAATGTAATACCTCTAAAATTGCCCACGATCAATTTCTGCAGCGCAGTCACTGGTAATTCCAAGCATAGACACAAGAACGTTGCCATCAAATATGAAAATACCACCGACGAAAAAATCATGCTTGTCTGAAAAGAACCATATTTAAGCTTATTTCCTTGTTCTACTAACTCAGTAATCCTTCAATTCCTCACCAGGCCTATGTAGCTGAAACGAAGTGGTTCGCGTATGCTCAGGAAGAATAGTCTCATCACGAACGTGTGACTCAGATAGGCAGCGTAAGTGATCCGTCCCAAAGGTTCAAAAATCCTGTGGTCGAAAATACGCTTCACAACGGGAGCAACCTGGAAAGTGAGACCCAAAAGGAAAATGCAACTGAACACTCCCCAAGAGTTTTTCGTGATCGTGAAGTAAACTGCCATCCAAACCGAAGGCTTCTCATAATCGTTCACGTAGAAAATGTAGTGCACGAGAAGGCTTGAGACTGCAATCGGAATGACCATCTTCCACAGGATGCGGAACCACTGGAAAATGAAAACTATAAGCATTCACATGGGATGAATCTTTGGATTGTGTGCTACCTTGCTCTGGGAGGGATCAATATTATTTTTTCGCAGGCTTAGGTAAATTAAACCCGTTACCATACCAGCCAAATAGTTGCCCGCGTTGATATGCAGCGGAATGTACGACTTCAGGTAGATGTCATCATACCAGAATATGAATCGCTGTGCCCTGTAAGATTACAGAGAATATTATTGATGTTTGTGAATTCTCAGCTATAAACTTACTCGAGAGTTACAATAAACGTCCCTTCTAGTTTTTGGTAGTAGATAAACAATGCTGGTAATATATAGGACCCAACCACGGCTAACACGAACAAAGGGATCGTCAGCTTTCGATATCTATTGGTCATAATAACCAGTAGAATTCCGATGAAAAACATCTGATAATCACAACCGAGGTACCAACCTTGCTGCATACACTGTGAAAAGATGTAAAATAACACATTGAACTTCAGACGGAATAACAATTCTCACAGGTTGATCCGCTTTGACGTAATTGTTTATGTACAGAAGATTTGTCCACCAATTCCTCCGACACATCGTCCGTTCAAGTTCGGAACCAAGCTTCCAGAAGGGTCCATCTTGAAGTTTCGCTAACCAGGTTGCGTGCAACAGAATCACGAATGCGTACAAGGGCGTTAGACGAATGTATCGAATCATTGTTGTCTTCAGGAGCATCGATACTCCAAGCTTCTCTTTACGCCGACTTGCGAAGCTTATCATGTGGATCGCTAGCAGAAAGCCACTCATAGCGAAGAATGTTTGAGTTATTTGGGTTCCTCCGGTGAGTATCATTGTACTGATATCATGGTACATCTGGGAGTATATCGTAATCAGAGAAAGGTTCAATTGTAGAATGTGGACCGAAAGATAATACCATTTCAATGCGATAACTATTCTGACTCGGAATGACGGCGCACAGTAGAGCCGCATGACCCGTTATGACGAGGAACATACTAAGGAAACGGATGGCTTGCAGGAAACGCAAATCTTTATCGACCGGTTCCTGTGACCGGGATGTCAATCTGTACCAGTTGCGGAGCATTGAAAACGATACGAATATCATCTTTTCTGAAATACGAATATGAAATAAAGTTCGTTTCATGATGATAGATTACGGAGGTTATTGAAATGAGAAGTGAGAATACAAAGAATCAAGACTTAAACGATCAATATCCACCAATACAGGAGGACAGAATGCAATTTCAAGGACAATACTCCACTCACTTTTGCTGTCTACGTCCTGTTTATAGTGGGCAACATCCTGCTTGTGATTAATGCTTTTGTCGTAATACGTGGACATTATCGTAAGCGAGATAATTACGGTACACACTACTAGAAACGACATATCCAACCAATCTGCAAGGAAAAATAGTTTTATTTCATAACTTTAGAAAAGCAACTTAATTAACAAACCAACTTCCACGGTGTCAGTGTTCTTAGTGCATGTTTCGATCTCGGTATGTGCTCTCAGTTGGTGAGTTTGATTAAGCCTATGGTTTAGACATATATTCACCATTTCGCCATATCTTTCCCTATGACCTGGGGTATCCCTGAAAATCGTCCCGTCAAAAGCATACTGAAAATTGGAAGTATTCGGAACGATCGATTAAAAATTACATGTTTCTGCGCCAAAGAAAACTCACCGGGAAATCGGTATCAAATTTGTCCGCTTTTAAGGCATTCTTTGTCATGTTAGTCATGCTCAGGACTAGCTGCTTGCAGTTTGCCATACAAATACCTCGGTACAGATGCTTGTGGTTGTAATGCCGTTTGTGATCACTGGAGAAACTCTATTGCGAATTATATCAATCTAATATATCTTAGTGCTTCACGTTACATTCGACAACTTACCTCAATTAGATGCCATATTTTCGAACTATTATTGGGTTCAATGACCACTCTGACCGAACAGTATGTGGCCACATCTCCGGCCGGTGCCCCCTCCAAGCATCGATCGTAATCATCGAGCTCCGCCAATTTGGGCATACGATAGTACTCTGATACTGAAATGTATCAAAATTTGTACATTCATAAGTTAATGTACAATGAAACTGCGAAACATTAGGTAACCGAAGGCCGTTGAACTAATGTGCCACATAGTGTCTTGTGGCCAAGCAAACTTTTTGTGGCGTGCTTTCGGTTTTATTGGTCACGAGAAAAAAATCACGCCATTTAGTGTCATCATGAGAGAGAGATAGGTTCAAGGGACGAAATGCGATAGTAAACAAGCACTATATTTAATGAAGAGTTTATGTTTGATAAAAACACTTTCAATGTTTGTTGCGTTGGCTTGATTCTTGACATAATGAGACTCGAAAAGAATTCAGATTGTTCTTGCAATTCCCCAAACAACATAAGCTATAAGCGATTACACATCGAATCTATAATTGACCGAATAATACTCACTTTGCTGCTTTTGAATGAAAACGAATGAAAAAAATAGGAACGGTTACAAATTGATATTCAATAACATCAAAATTTCAGGACAAATAGCTGAAACGGAAAAAAGTTTTCCATTTCGTTGAACCGATTTCGGACAAACAGCGTCAATGCGTGAATAAAATAGATCATTTATTGGTTGGTAATTTTGGAGAAGGGAATACTTTTGAGTAGCGTATATTTGAAGAATTTTATATATTTTGGAAAATTTGATTGAAAAATCATTGGCCAGGTTGAAGATTCGTTTCTTATATTTCGACACGAGTTCTACACTCTTTAGTATTTTTTTTCCTATAGCAATTACTCAGGACGCGGCCGGCGTCGTTATTGGCTTTTAAAACTCGAATCACTGAAATTTGCATAATGAGAATGGTTTGCTACTCCCAAGCGTCATTCAGTGTGTTCTTTGTGCAATTTCGCTGATTCAGGTTAATCACGAAGAGCAACTATTAAGTGTACAGTCTACCCAAGCTCATACTCAAGTGCTCCTATATCAACTATTCAGAATGACCAACCCTAGAACAATGAAAAAGTATTCAAAAGTCATAAACGAAATTTTTTATATAGAAACTCGACCAAGTTTTGGTTCATTTAAAGGACTGCCTTCTGGAAAATTGATTCGTTGTATTTCGTAGAAGTTTCAGTTTGCTTAGGTATAACCTGTACTGAAAATATCCCGAATGTCTCTGAATGCGTTCTTACGTTCAATAAACTCTCCCTGTACTGCTATGGCCATCCATACCACGAGCATAGAAACCCTAAACACTCTCTTGGCGGAACACATCTTCCACGGTAACACGCACTTTCCAAAATTAATCATATCACATCTCGTTGCATTGATCCACTGCGTAAAACTAACAACGGTGACTGAATGTTAGAATTTTTGACATCGGTTTATTAGCACTCCTTGGGCACTTTTTGTTCGCAGAATCATATCTTTCATGGAATGTTTAATGTTGCCATTTCATTAAGTGGTACTTTTTTCTGGAGTAGAATCTGAACATAATGTATAGTTTCAATTTGTTTATTACCTGTCGCGCTAGGGACATTAAACATCAGTCAGAATTCTACGTTGGGGTGATAATCATACTGTGTCCTTGAAGAAGCCGTCAGTTACAAGTATTCATCTTATACACACAATGATCTGTAAATAATCGTATATAGATGAACTGTAAAGTTTAGATCATTTAGAAATTGGACACTTCACTCTAGACAGCGTCTCCAGTTATCATTATAGAATCTTTACGATAGTGTTTTGTTTCCTGTAAACTGCTTTACATTGTATTTTTTTTCAAATTATATGTTAAGTAGTGTCGAATTTTGCAGTATGCAAGAAGAAGAAAAAAACACATTCCATAATCAATCAATCAAAAAAAAACAAGCTCCCTTGTTAAATCCACCAGCATCGGTAAGTGAGCTAGGGAAATTATTGAATTTTTCCAAGAGCATCGTTTGGCGAGTGTTGAAAAACTAAATATACATATACCCTCACGACAGTCCGCAAAATGCAAACGTTGAAGCGGAACCGTTTGTCTTGAACTTCGATTGAAGATGGACCGGAAGATGAAGGCTAACACCAGCATCTCAGATGTCAATTCGTAATTTGAAATGTTGGTATTAGCCTTGATCTTCCTGTGACCCTTCAACCACAGTTCATGACAAACGGTTTCAAAACCTGAAATTTCCTATCGGACGAGCTGAGGAAAAGTATTTTGAAACGAGATCGATACTTACGTGATATCGAGGAGATTGCAAGCAGTATTTCAAGCACTGAAATATAAATAAAAAATCTAAAGCAGATACCCAGGTCGAATGTGAGAAAGCTGTTTATGAAGTTAACCTTTTAACCCTTTAACGGGTACTGGCAACTGTATTACCACCAACAAAAAAATATTCTTTTGCTGCACCTGGAATATTCTTTCAATATTTTACCTAGCCAAAACCTTCTAAAGGTATCTGGCAATACCCATTTAATACCCATTTTTTTACACTAAACATCTAGTCAGAGAAAATATTATACGAAAAACATCGGTTACGGTTGTGGGAAAATAATCTTCAGATATCTTAGAACATTTGGAAATCTGGATATGTGGCTTGGCTCGGCATCCAAAAGCAAGAAGAAGATTCAGAAGCCAGTTGTCAGGTCTCATCGGGCTTTACGTCTTTAGTTAGGGCTTGAATCGATAGGCCTGTAAATAAAGCACCTACCTTTGTGGTCTCGGGTTTGTTGAAGGATCTGTAGCGGATACTCATTGGCATTGATTTATAGTCGACACCCACCACGACGGTTATCCATTTATTTATGTATTTATTTATTTATTTATTTATTTATTTATTTATTCCATCTGACATCAAATTGTCTCAATGAACCTACTTAAATCTAATACATATACATACTCGCGATTGCCAACTTCTTCTAAAATATTCTTTAAATATACTTCGAAGCATTGTGCTTGCGTGGTTAAAATCAAAGAGGTGAAAAATCTCACAAAAGGTAGCAGACATAAATTCCAACGGATCATGCTGACCATACACACTGTTTCGGGCCTTAGGAAATCACGGTGACGTAGGGTACGCTCTGGAGCATACATATTGAGGTTAGCTAGTAAGAAGAATCAATCTCACTCCTCAGCAGTTTCGCAACAAACATGGCTTGTGCTGCAGATTTCTCCAGAGTATCATTTCCCAGCAAGCTACAGCGTTCCTCGTAAGGCGGCAATTCCCTTGGGTTCCGCCACGGAAGATTCCTCAAAGCACGACGCACGAACTTTCTTTGGATAGATTCAATGCGCGCTTTCCAAATGCCAGGGAAAGGGCACCATACGACAGAAGCGAATTCCAGGATAGAACGAACCAGAATCCATCGATGACCTTCAAAACGAAACCGAGCTGTTTGTTTGCCCAGGAGATGATATCGTTGTAGTGGTAGATGAATGTTTAATTTAAGTTTTATTTTGTTGTTTTTATAGTTGTATTAGTTGAAAAAAAATAAAAGTGGTCTACAAAAGTTTGAGCGTCGCGCGCGTGCCACAGATATAAAGGATATTAAATTGAAAGATTTTTAAGTGCCGGTCTAGGAAATTTTCGTAAAGGAAATTTTCTCGATTTCTCTGATATTCATTGTCAATCCAAAACAAGGCTGGCGGTTGGACTTGTGCTCTGGTGGACCCTTTGGCTACAAGGGCCTCGTCGGGACCGTGTCGGCTCTGTGGCGGACATGACTGAGTATTGGCTTGTCTTTGGAAATTGCAATTTTTTTTGAACTTATATCTGTGAACTGATTTCAATGTTGAGAAAAAATAAATAAATTATCTTTTAGATAACCTGTCTTGCTCAAACCTCTGTAGGGGAAAGAGGCGGGATCATCATCATCATCATCATCATCATCATGTGAAATCGCAAACTCGTTGAACCCGCTCGTTGGCTTCGCCGGACAACATGTAGGGGAAAATGATGGGATTTCGTTTCCTGGTAAACGAAATAATTTTGCATTTCTCAACGCTCAGCGTCATACAATTCCGTGCACACCACGTCTCAAAAAATGTTCATCAAGCGTTGAAGATGGTGACAATCATCTATGAGTCTCGTTCCTCGGGGCAAGATCAAGGACACGTCATTTATGAACAATGAAAAAAGTAAGGGGCATAAATTGCTCCCCTGAGGCACTCCAGATATGTTTGTGAATGACCCGGACTCATATGAACTGGCAACTGGCAAAAAGCGTTTTAGCATCTCGTCTATCTCTTTTCTTGTGAATGGGAAGTAGATTCGATTTTTTCCAGTTCGAAGGAAACACACGCTGCAGTGATCGATTAAAAAGTTTCGTCAGTAGAGAGGCCAGTGCAGAACTGCATTTTTTCAACGCTGCAGGAGAAATTCCGGACTTGGAGCATACGAGAATTTGAGCTTTTGAATTGCTTTAACTACCTCCTGCTCAGATATTTCAAACATTTCAAAACTAAATACATCCTGAGGAGCATCCTGGAAAGCTAATCTAACTTATTCAAGCTGATCTGTATAACTGTTGGAAGCGCGTTTAGACTGTCGAGCAAAAAGTTCGCATTCTCCACTGATCGAATCAGAAAAAACTCGTCGAGATGCACTGATTTTTTTCCCTGTTGGGTGTGAACCACTGCGTCCATTATTCTGAACTATTGTGGTATACCCCATTTTTTATACTACACTTCAAGCTTATCTACTACTTATTGATGAAGGAGTAGACTGAAATCTATAGCGTGATAGGTGCCAATCAGGAATAATATGTTTGATAAAATTTATAATCCTGATCGGCGACGCAGACCAAATTTCCTCGGGGTCCAGAATAGCTTTATCAAGATGTTGAAGTCTGCGTCTAGTTAGAGCTCCGCAGTTACAGAGCAAATTTTCCGAGGTTTCGCTTTTGGCATTACAAAAGCGACAAATATCATCTTGTGCTAAACCTATGTTCTTAAGATGGTGTTTACTCGGGCAGTGACCAGTGAAAGTGCTTAAGTCTTTCTTATTAAGGCTTAACAGCTGTTGAGTAATTTTAATACTCGGCGTAATACATTTTTTTGCCTGTTTAAGTTTTGCAGCCATCCAATTGGCTGTCACTTCCCGGTCTTCCCATTTTTTCAGCTCGCTTTTCAACACACAGTCGGAGAGTCCACAAAATGGTTCTGGACCAGTGAATGGTGAGTTTGAGCCGTTCCTGGCAAGTTCATCTGCTCGCTCGTTGCCCTCTATACCGCAATGGCGAGGAATCCAGTACAATTGTATCGAACTTATCTGACTTAATTGCCGTAAAAGGGAAATGCACTCCCAGACAATTTTTGAAGGCATTTAGAGCTTTAAGTGCCTCTTGACTGTCAGAGAATATGCAGATGTTAGCTTGTCTATACTTTCATTTCAGGCAGACATTTAGACATTCTATTATTGCAGCTATTTCTGCCTGAAAAACTGTTGACCAGTTTCCCATAGCCACAGAGATTTTTGTTCTGGGACCATACACTCCAGCGCCTGTTCTGATTCCCATTTTCGACCCATCAGTGTAGAACATGCTTGAACCATTACGAACGTTGGGGCCACCTTCATCCCATACTGAGCGAGAATGTTTGATCACTCTGTATGGAATGTCATAATTGGTCCTAGGTTCCATTCAATCATTAATCATCTCTGAGGCTGGTCCAAATGGCTAAAAGATTCAGTATGTTCAAGTGACCAGTTTTATCCCCGTCTAGTATTTTTTCCATCTTTTAAGCTTTAGAGCGCTTTTTTTAGCCTCTAGCTGAACATATTGGTCCAAAGGTACCAGGTGAAGGATAGCCACCAATGCCTTTGAGGGTGTACTTCGTATTGCTCCAGTAATTGCAACGCATGCTAGTCGTTGGAGTTTGTTTAGCCTTCTTGTAGCTCCTTAGTCTCCTTAGTCTTTGGCCACCATACAAGTTAGGCATAGGTTATCCTAGGCCGCACAATTGCAGTGTAAACCCACATAACCATTTTTGGTTTAAGGCCCCATGTTCTTCCTATTATTTTAGAGCATGCCCATAGTGCTGAGTTGGCCTTGCTGATTATTGAATCTAAATAAGTGCGCGTTCCAGTTTAATTTAGCATCTAAGATTACAACTAGATATTTAACTGAAGCGCTGCTTTTTATTTCCTCTCCCCCAAGATGAAGAGACTGCAGATGCAGTTTTTTCTTTTTGGTGAACGGAATAATTGTTGTTTTTGAGGGATTTATGCTCAGACCTTCTGTGATACACCTAGATTGTGTAAATTTTAAGGCCATCTGCATTCTGCTCGAAAACACGTCGTCAAACTTGCCTCGTACCATTATGACTAGATCATCGGAAAAGCCCACAACTTCGAATCCTTTTACCTCTAAACTTATCAGAAGATCGTCAACTACAAGTGACCAAAGGAGGGGTGATAAAACTCCTCCTTTAGGGCAACCTTTCGTTGCAATCACATTTGTTGACGACCCGCCCAGCTCCGAGGTGATTCGTCTATGTGTGAGCATGCCCTGGATCCATTTGACTATGCAGTTATCGAAGTGTCTTTTTCTCATCGCTTGTGCCATTGATAGATAAGAAGCATTATCAAAGGAATCTTCGATGTCAAGAAACGCGCATAGAGCAGTTTCTTTTGACGAGAGAGATTTTTCAATTTTTGTTACAAGCATGTGTAGTGCTGTTACTGCGGATTTGCCTGATTGGTAGGCAAACTGGTATTTAGATAATGGGCATTTGGACATGAATACAGACTTTATGTATTCATACAATACTTTTTCCATAGTTTTCAGCAGTATTGATGATAAACTAATTGGTCTGAATGCCTTTGGGAGTGATTTTACACGATTCCCCGCTATTGGAATGAAAACTACTTTAACAAGTCTCCATATCGAAGGAATGTGCTCTAGTATCAGACTTGCCTTAAAAATCTCGATTAGAGGTGGAATTAGTTTTGATTCTCCATTTTGAATCAGGGCTGGAAAAATTCCATCTGCACCTGCAGATTTGTAAGGTAGAAAGGATCTCACCGCGTTAACTACTCTGGCTCTCGTGAAGACTAACCCAGCAACTATGTTAACGACATCCTTTGCACTTTCAGGTCTTGTGGGATGCCATCGAGAGTATTTTGTGTCGCCATTATAGCCAAGATTTGTGTTCGAGTGGACAGATGTAGATCCCGGAAAGTGAGTCTTCATCAGAAAGTCTAGTACTTCTGAGGGAGTTTTTGTAAACGAACCGTCGTGCTTTTTAAGGGAACCTAGCACGTTTGAGTGGTCTTTTGCCAGAGTCTTATTGAGTCTAGCAACGGTTGGAGCACTTTCAATGTTTTCGCAGTTATATACCCAGGATTTTCATTTGGATCGTCTGAATTATCTGCTGTGCTCAGTTAGAGCCATTTTGTATTGAGACCAGTCCGAAGTAATTTTTGCTCTGTTGAACAGTTCCCGCGCTGTTTTGCGAAGCTGTTCAAGTCTTTTATTCCACCAAGGAACGTTTCTTGTCGAAGAAACTTTTCTTAGTGAGCAATTGTTGTTGTAGACAGAGACTATCGTTTCGTTTAATTCTTTTGAAGCTGATTTAAGCTGTTGAATCGACCGTATTTTTGAGTTTAGAGTTTTTGACTCGAGTTCAAGGGAATACTGATCCCAGTTGGTTTTTTCCGGATCTCGGTATTCTCGCTGAACTGTCATGCCACCATTCCATTCAAAAATAATGTGTCTATGATCAGACAAAGACGCCTTTTCGGAAACGTGCCAGTTATGAATCTTGTCAAGAATAACCGGGCTGCACAGCGTTAGGTCTAAGACCTCTTGTCTGATTGCGTTTATGAATATTGGTTCATTTCCTTTGTTAGCAATATCTACGTTGTTTGACGAGAGAAATTCTAAAAGACACTCACCTCGGGAGTTAATGTCGGTTCTTGCCCACATTGTGTGATGAGCGTTCGCATCACATCCGATGATGAAGTCCTTGTTGATTTCCCTACAGTAGTTAACAAACGCCGCTACCTCTCGTGGGGGAACCTCAGGAACGTCGCCAGGAAAGTAAGCTGACGTAATTACGATGTCGGATCTTCCTTTGGCGGTTGGTTCTTCCACTCTGCATTTACTAAGACAGCAGCTCTTGGGGAGTCATGCTTGTCATCGTAGAACAACTTACATGAACCTGTTTGAATACCTAGTATTCTTCCTTTGTGAACCCAAGGCTCTTGGATAAGAGCTAGATCCACAGCGTATTTTGTGAACCTCCTGGATAACACGCTCGACGCTGCTTTAGCGTGATGGAGGTTTATTTGCAAAACTTTAGTGTTCTGCATTAGGTTGGGTTGACCGATCCGGGGGTTTATTTGGAAGAATCGGAGCCCCATCTGTTTTGTTGAAATTATGGCCAGGTTTTTTGCTTGTCCCAGTGTCCATGCTTGTTTTGGATCTGGCGTGATGGGTGGTTTGAAGAAACTCACCTTTTTCACTTGACGTAGTTGAAGTTCCTACCCTTTTTGCGATTGCTTTTAAGTTTGAACCACATGGGCCAGGAACAGTCAGATTGTCAAGTTCCTTGTTTTTCGGAGAAACTTCTCGAGGAAACTTCGATTTACCAGATACCCTGCTGATGACTTTTCGAGCATTTTGTGGCTCCTCAAGTATGGAGTCACTGAGCTCTGAAGACTTCAGATTACCTGGGTTTTTGAAGTTATGAAGTTTATCGTTTCTTGACACCAGATCTCCTTCGAGCACAATGGAGTTTTTTTGAGTTGTGGTTTGGCGCTGCTTTGAATTAATTTTCCTCAGCTTAGTTTATTTTGAAGTGGTTACTAACAAGTTGACGCATTGAAGCTTCGTCGACTGTTAGCGTCCTATCCGCTTGGATTTCATTGGGATTGAATCTCTTGAGTATTCACCATTTATCGGTGGAGAGATTCTCGTTTTGGCTCTCAATGAGGCTTTTGAGTCTCTCGTCGCTGTATGTTGCACTTTGTGGAAAAAAGGCATGAAGAATCTCTGGACGCGGAATATTGTTTTGCGTCTAGAGCAACCAGTTTTATGTTATCCTCTAGGGTTATCATGGGAACCACTTTCTTCAACCATTCCGAAGTTTGATGGTCATTACAAGAAAGGATTAGACTCGACTTAAATGAGCGGTTGAAAAACTTGGGCTTCACCGGTTCATTTCTTTGTTGCTCTATTGCAGTGAGTGGATCATTCTGAATGGAATATAGTTGAGCTGTAGTCAGTTCAGTGTTGGGATAGTTCTCCGGGAGAATACCAACTTTGATCTGCTCTAAGGCTTCTTTGAAGGACATTCCAGATTCGATAGTGGTTGTTGTGGTATTGTTTTGAAGAGTGTTTTGTGCAACTTTTTTCTGCTCATTCTGCCCCGCTCTTTGTCGGGGGCAGAGATTTTGCTTCGATTTTTTAGGAATCGGTTTTTCATCACTACTAGGTAGCTCCGATCCTCGGGGGCGTTTTGTTGGCCCAGAGATATGCTGACTCAGTGCTTTCAGCCGAGCTTCCTTTGCAGAAATCCCAGCTGCGACCAAGTTCTTCAGTTTTCTTCTCTGACCCTTGATGAAGTTCTTTTTCCACAAAGAGTGGACCTCGACTGAATCTACAACTTTAGATTCAGTTTTTATAGTGACGCTACATTCGTCACTATCATCCTCTAGCGACTCACAACGAGTCGGAGTATTGAGGATGGAAGAGGAGCATGATTGAACATCCACAGGTGCGTCACTCAGTACTTCATCCTCTTCAATAATCATAGAGTCGAGCCGGAACCAGAAGTCGTAACCCGAAGGTTTTTTTATTGTTATCATTTGGATTATTCATAGAAGTCCCACGAGTCTCGCGGTAAAGAAGGTCCGCTGCATCAGCGACTGGCTTAATGCAGCAAGGGCAGACGATACTGTGGAGGGTGCCCTGGTGCTCCACAGGCTTCGTTATCGGCAGGGTTTAGACGAGAGTCAGTTCCAACTGGTGAAAAGCCTAATTCAAGCCTATTTTCGAGAAGAAGTTACATCCGTCACAATGTGGCAGCTCAAAAGTTTGAGGATTAATTTCGTTGACCGTTATTTGCTTTGTGACCAAAATTGATAACCGTTAAAGTTTTAATACAAAACAATAAATATTGTAAAATGACAAACCCGGAACTAATCATTTCACAAGTTTAATGAGTTATATTTTCCGAACCTCCATATGGATAACTCTGTGTTGAATAATTTCATCAGATTTTGTGTGTCTTCTTTTAATAGATTATGATGAGGCGTACTACTCTAGTAATTTAAGAAAGAAAATTTGTTTATTTAACATTCGAAATTTACTAAACGTTGTTATTTTCTTGTCCAATTGAACCATTGTTTTGTGCTTTCATCCTAGTATCATCGCTTGGAACTTCTGGGCTACTGTTATCACCTATAAATTGAAAATGGATATGAGTTGACAACGATGCACAGGTTGGTTCAACTATAATACCTCTCAGATTGCCCACGATCAATTTCTGCAGCGCAGACACTGGTAACTCCAAGCATAGACACAAAACTGTCGCCATCAAATATGAAAATACCACCGACGAAAAAACCATGCTTGTCTGAAATGACCAATATTTTGTCTTATTCCTCTATATAACTTACTGAATATCTTGTGTATCACTTACCATTCCTATGTGGTTGAAACGGAATGGCGCCCGTATGCTCAAGAAAAGCAACCTCATCACAAACGTATGACTCAGATAAGCAGCATAAGTGATCCGTCCCAGGGGCTCGAAAATTCGGTGATCAAAAATACGCTTCATGACAGGAGAAACCTGGTAGGTGACACCTAGGAGGAAAACGCAACCAAACACTCCCCACGAGTTCTTCGTGATCGCGAAGTAAACCGCCATCCAGACCGATGGTTTCTCGAAATCATTCACGTAGAAAATGTAGTGCACTAGAAGGCTCGCGATTGCTATCGGAATGACCATATTCCACAGGATGCGGAACCACTGAAAAAAAAATGTATACCATTAGATGTTTCATAGGACACAGCTTCAGAGGTCACCTTCACCTTTTTCTGGGCGGGATCAATGTTATTTTTCCGTAGGTTGAGATAAATGAAACCTGTTACCATTCCGGCTATATAGTTGCCTGAATTGACATGTAGCGGAATGTACGATTTCTGGTAGTAATCATCAAACCAGAAAACGAATCTCTGTGCTCTATTGGATGACAGAGTTACATTGATAATGTCATGAATCATCAGTACTAAACTTACTCGAGTGTTATAACGAACGTTCCGTCTAGTTTTTGGTAGTAGATGAACATAGCCGGTAAAATGTACGATCCAACAATTGCTAGTACAAAGACTGGGATCGTTAGCTTACGATATCTGTTGGTCACAATCATCAGCATGATTCCGATGATAAACAATTGATAGTCGCAGCCGAGGTACCAACCTTGCTGAACACACTGTAAAAAAGTAAGAGGGTTCATTACTTGGAACTCCTTGTGGCAAAATAATTCTCACAGCCTGATCCGCTTTGACGTAATTATTTATGTACAGAAGATTTGTCCACCAATTCCTCCGACACATCTCTCGCTCTAGTCCCACTCCAAGCTTCCAGAAGGGTCCATCCTGAAGTTTCGCTAGCCAAGTTGCGTGCAGAAGAATCACGAATGCGTACACGGGCGTTAGACGAATGTATCGAATGAATGTTGCCTTGAAAAGTATCGCCATTCCAAGCTTCTCGTGGCGTCGTTTTGCGTAGTTTATCATGTGGATCGCAAGCAGAAAACCACTCATAGCGAAGAATGTTTGAGTTATTTGGGTTCCTCCGGTGAGTATCATTGTGCCGACATCATGGTGCATCTAGAAGTATATGGTGTTATGTGAACATTGTACTGTTTAACGAGAAACAGTACCTTCTCGATGCGATAACTGTTCTGACTTGGAACGATAGCGCTTAGCAGAACTGCATGACCCATTATGACGAGATACATAGTGAGGAAACGGATGGCTTGCAGGAAACGCAGATCTTTGTCAATGGGTTCATGTGCTCGTGATGTTAGTCTGTACCAGTTGCGGAGTATTGAGAATGACAAGTAGATGGTCTTTCCTGAAATTAAATAAATTTGAATTTATGACTTTTGCTTGCTCCTAAGTCTTCTAGACGATCCAGGGTTATACATCATGCTACATCTGCTATGTCACCAACAAAGGTGCCGTTATATTTCATTGAACGCTACTGATTTCATTATGGTAATGAAACTATGAAATATTTCGTATTCTCTCATTTATTTGTACTCGAAACCGCATCGTCAGCGCCAGCATTTCTCGCTGAGTTGAAAGGGTTCACAACGAATATTAATGAGATTGCGAAAACAAAACTAGATTAACTTAGAAGATGGTTCCAGTATCCAAAACTGCTCTCGAAAGATCATTATTCAAACTCAAGCATATTAGACGTTGAGTAGTTGGACAATTCATTATCGCAACTCAGTTGTTCAGTAGTTTTTATAATATGAAGTTTCCAGTTCATTTGAGAGGCATTCCATTTATATGTTACTGGTCCGTCTAGTAAAAAAAGACAAGCTGATTTCCTAAACAAAAGCTTCCTGTTATAAACATGGTCTAGTACAGCACGAATACAACGTGGTAGAGCAGTAAAAATTTTTAGTCATACATACTCAACAAAAAGCATTTTTTATCCATATTTTGACGTAGAACTACAGTTAAAGGCATAAAAGAGCCCACCTTGGATGTTTAGAAACCTTTCTCAATTTCTAGACTATTATATCAAAAACTACTACCGCAATTCCATAGAATTGTTTGTTAACTATTAATATTTGAAGTAAATAACAAGATTTGTCATTTTTGTTAGATTTTGTTTACTCCCTTACATGACTTCTTTAACACTTCAACTACCAACCAGTCAAAATGACCGGTTGTGTCATTTGTTCACAAAATTTTGTATTGAATTACATTTAATTATATCTAATAATGTTATGACTTTTTTAAGCATAGTTTATTTCCATTGAAATTTTTATATTTTAACAACTATATATCACACTGGTCAAAATGGTCGATTGTTAGAAATAGGAACATAAAAACTATCGGTAGTTTTAGTGTTAATGTATGCTAATATGCTTTGACAAAAATAAAAGCCCACCCCAGAAAATATTATTAAAATCACTCAGAACCTTTGAGTGATCCCTCGTATCTTCGAATTATGACAGTTGGAGCTGTGGGGTATCGTTAGCAATCGATATTAATGCGATATAAACAAAGTGTTGTTTATGTTGTATTTAAAACAGCATTAGATAACGATTTTCTCAATTTTGTTTGAATAACAAACAATTTTGTTAAGTAAAAATAGCAATTTCATGAGTCTTTATTATAAAAACAACGTTTTTCATTGCATTTTAGCTGGATTGAATTCATAAAACTTAAACCAAACATTTTATTTCAATGGCACGCTAAACAAAAATAGAAAACAAGTATAAAAGCTCGGGATCGAGGAACAACAAATAACACAAGCATAAAAAGCATAAATATTTAGTGTGGCCTCCAGAAGCTTCAATTACCTGTTGAGGACGTTTGGGCTTACTATCGAGCAAGTTATGGAGGTGCTTAGGGTCGATTGCGCTCCACGCCTTATGAAGAGCCGTGAAATACGTGTCCTCATTAGTGACCCCATCCTTCTCCACTTTGTTATCGAGAATGGCCCACAGGTTCTCATTCGGGTTTAGATCAGGACTTTGTGGTGGCCTTTCAAGGGGTTTTATTTTGCGTGAACGGAAACAGACTTTGGTCTTCTTAGTAGTACGCTTTGGGTCGTTGTCCTGTTGTAAGAAGGAAGCTGTTTCGTAGGTTGTCTTTAAGAACGTTATGATTCCATGAATTTACATCAGATTCTCTCTCATTCTGTAGCATGCCAATGACGTTCCTGCTTCCTTCATCATCCTCCCGCCACACACTTTGCGTCGTTTTTGACGTAGGATTACATCTTTCGGGAACATATTGGGGTACAAATTGAAAATCGAAAACCGAGCACATCGTGAAAATTGTTCAATTTCAAACGCTTATTGCTCAGTCATTTCATGATGGATTGATGAAATTTTTACGTCAATCGATTTTGGCACTCCTTAACAATTTTTTATATTGAAGAAAATAATATATGTCATGAAACTAACTATCGAACAAATGAAAAATCTCAACCCCTCTCCTAACAGAAAAACCCGCTTCTGATTGGTCGAAATAGACGACACATGCGGCGGGTCCCTAACAGAGACATCAAAACCAAGCTGCCTGTGGAAAAGGTGTGTTGAAAAGCTCAAATTTCGATTTGTCAGTCCATTCGTTTCCAAAAGTTATTGGGTTTATTAACATGTTTCCGGAAAAATTCCAACCGTTTCAGTTTATTTTTCTTGTTAAAAAACGTCCGTTTATTTTTGTGAATCTCAATGGCTTTGACAGATACTTTTAGAGATTTCTTCATTTCCCGGATAATTCGTAGTTTGTTTGAGAAACCCCATATGTCCATGTTTCTAAACATCACCATGGGCAACGCTGCGATAGATATACAATTTCATTCATTAGTTACATTCGTTTTCCTGAGAAGCATGCACAAATCAACATAATCGGAATGTCTTCTAATTTGGATTGCTACCCAGACATGACCGCGAAATGGAAGCGTGGTGTTCGGCGGACAACAAATTACAAAACGGAAGTCATAAAAAGGGCAAAAATCAATGGAAAGGCATACCAAAATAGAGGCAAATCATCTCTCGGAAACCCCAAGCTGAAAACGGTAACTGAGCTTGTAAGTCAACACGTTTTGTTGGCTCCCGTAAAAGTATCCCACTATACCATCGTCAAGAAAACTACGAGAAAACAACATTTTCGTTGGAAAACAGTGGTTGGAAAACCCCTAATAACCAAAAATTTTAAATAACCACTTCAAATTTTCGCAGATCATCCAGGTAGCTGCCAGGAAACACAAATTTCTGTATAGACCGAGAACTAATGAAGCAAATGGAACCAAAATTGGCATGCGGAGGTTTTAGGGTATTTCTATGGTAGTTCGAAGGCCGAACTCGAGGAAGCAATCATCCGATTTGAGCTGTCTTTATTTTATTATGTTTTCTGTTCCAAACAGGTATTCCATGTAACGGAGAAACATGTTATTTGCAAGTGATTGATGAATCTTGAACAAAAATTGTGTCTGAATATAATTTTATATTATAATGACGAGTTTTGGTAGAAGTACTAGGAAACTCATAGTAAAATGAAATTTTTAAGGGTCTAGAGGTAATCAATCAATGAAGAGTTCTGCGATTGGACTAACAAATGTTCGCTTGGTAGGAAAACGTGAATGTTTGAAAGTATTTATATCAAAATATCAATTTTGGGCGGGACGAAGTTCGCCGGGTCAGCTAGTAACTTATGAACAGTCCCATTCTTTCTTGGTATGACCATTATGAACATTAAAAATACATAATAGTGGATTGAGTTTCTTCAAAACAGCTAAGAAACCCCCTAAGTCCACCAACGTTTGAGCGCTATATTTTGAGCTTAACCTGTTATATTGAAGAAGTTGTGGTTCCAAAAAATATGTTTTGGGTCTAATAATCGAACCTCATGCCAACATATTGGAGGTCGTCCTTTAAATATCGGTCTAAGCTCGCCCAATCCTAAAACGGGTTGTATTGCTCTAACTTTTATATAATATTTTAAATTCTACATCTAAACTTCATACGACTTTTAGAGCTTATAAAGGCCAACATTTTGCGATGCAGAACTTGTCAATATCGTAATCCTACTCAAAGTTAGTGATGGTTTTTCACCCAAAAACTCATGATTTTAATTTTAACTTACTCAAATATAAAAAAAAAACATATTTTTTCATGGTCACCCTGACTCAACTTAGAGAAAAAAGCTATATCGGTTATTTTAAGAAATAGAAAAAAAAAGTTTTTCTAAAAAGTTGCTTAAAATAACTGGGGCTACAATATTGTCGAAATATGTTTACATCTATCTATAAAGATAAAAAAGTTAGATTTTTTATTTCATCGGAAATTTTAGTCACCCCTTTTTTGACAACATAAAAATGAGCTCTAACAACTTTGTTGGAGATAGTTTTTGTCTAGAGAATAACTGTCGAGCTCTAGATTATAATTTCCACTTAAATGTGGACCATTGTGCACTGAGGCAACAACGAATGAAAAAGTTTACAAGGAGGAGTGTCTTCAGAACAGGATTCTACCAATCATTCGATCACCCATAGGTCCGGTGAAGTTCTGGCCTGACTTGACAAACTGCCATTACAGCCGGGCTGTCGTCAAGTGGTATAAGGAGAACAAGATCGTATTTATTGAAAAAAATATTAATCCACTTAATTGTCCAGATTTTCGTCCCATCGAGACATATTGAGCAATTATGAAAGGCAAACTGAAGAAATGTGACAGCACCATAAAAAAACAGCTCAATTGGAAAAGTGGTGGAATGAGATAGTAAATAAAGTTACCAGCAGTACTGTTCAGAAAATGATGGGTGAAACGAAAAGTTCGGAAATTCATCCGAACAGCTGACGAATAATGTTCATGTTTTTTCTCTTTCAATTCATTAAAAACCCTACAAAATGACATCCTTCCCATTCTGTACGTTATTTCTATGCTAAGAAATGACATAATTTATGCAACCAAATTCTAACTAAAACAGGCTTTATTACTTACTTTTACTGTTAACGTCCTGTTTGTAGTGGGCTATATCCTGCTTGTAATTTATACTTTTATCGTAATACGTGGACATTATCGTAAGGGCCACAATGACAGCACACACGACTAGAAATGTCATATCCAACCAATCTGCAACGAAATAAACCTTGTTTTTAAAAATCAAGCAGCAAAGGGTCGATCGAGTTTGTAAACCCACCAGCCTCTATACGGTCAGTACTCTTGTCACAACTTTCGATCTCGGTATGGGCCCTCAGCTGATGAGTTTGATTAAGCCTATGGTTTATACATACATTCACCATTTCTCCATACCTATCACGATAAATAACAGTATCCTCCAAAAACGTTCCGTTGAAAGTGTACTGAAAATTGAAGATAGTAGTAAATTAATCGGTCACAGCTCACGGGTCCGCTACGCCGAAGTGGACTCACCGGAAAATCAATATCAAATTTGTCCACTTTCAGGGCACTCTTTGTAGCGTTGTTCAAACGCAAAAATAGCTGCTGGCAGCCTGTCATACAAATACCCCTGGCCAAATGTCTGTGATTGAAGTGACGTTTGGAATCACTTGAGAAATCCTATTGCGAAGCATCGATTGATTACCATTAAGTATTTCGCTGTACATTCAACAACTTACCTGAATCAAGCGCCAGATTTCCGAGCCATTATTGGGCTCAATAACTACCCTGACCGAACAGTATGTGGCCACTTTTCCGACCGGTGCGCCCTCCAAGCACTCATCGTAATCATCGAATTCCGATAATCTCGGCATTCGGTAGTACTCCGATACTGAAATGCATGAAAATGGTATTTTCACTTGCACTTATTATCATTATCAGATCAATAAAGCAACAGAATTTTTGGAGGTCTATGGATTATGTACGAGGTCTGTTTGAAAAACATCGCAACTTTTAAATTTTCGTGAGGTTTCGATTTATTTGTAGCGTTGTGTTGGTGCTTATGTCTCTCACTTATGACGAAAGGTTCGGCCATTTTGAATGTTCAGTTAATTTTGGACAGCTGCTTTGCTTGCACGCAATTTGGCTCGTCTTCAAATTTTGACTAATCCAAATCAACCGCTTCTATTAGGATAATTGAGCTTTTGATTTTGAATAGACTTTGATTTTGTTATGAACATTCTCAGAATCTCTCGATCGTTTTAGGCTTTATTTACCAGTTCATGAGAAAACTTCACTCGCTATTGTTTTGATTGAAATTCTGTAATTTTGAAACACCCCTCACGTTGTATGTTTTACACATCCGAAGAAAGAGCTTAGCTATATCTTCCTAGTGAAGTTCCGGGGCCATCCTAGATCATTTTTCTTACTTCTTAACCAGACAAACTTTCTTTACGGATCAATTTGAAGCATTTGTACCACCTAATCACTAACAACTTTAGGCATGTCTTCTTTCGAGTTTACTTATTCGAACAAGTTGAGAGAGGTTGAAATAAACCAATGATAACCCTTCGTTATGGTCGAACAATATTTAAAACACCTCTGGATACATTCTTACATTCAATAAACTCCCCCTGAACTGCTACTGCCATCCATACTGCGAGCATGGAAGCACAAATCACTTTCTTGGTGGAACACATCTTCACGTTATTACGCTCATACCAAAATTAATTATAGTACATCTGCTTACTACGAAGAATTGCGCTGAACTGACAACCAACCCTGATTCAGTTGCACACCTTTTTCGTGGGTGTTTTTTTCCCCTGCAGGATCACATATTGCGTGAAGCGGAATGTTTTATGGTGCCATTCAATTAGGTGGTTATTTTTTCTTGTGTGAAACTGCGTGCGACAGTGTGACATTGTGGACATTATATGTAGACATACAATTATACAATTGTATACGCACCGTGTTTTTCCATAAACTTCCGCCATCTTCATGCAGTTCCAGAACTTGTTTGGTTACTTGTCGAAAAATCAGTCAGTGCGCTTTTTGATGCATTCCGAAGAGCCGAAGTTATTGTTATTAAGAGAATTTTGCAGGACCTTGAGCTAGTGATAATCTAAAGGTGCATTCTCTGGTTGGAATTAGAATAATTATTATATTAGCTTACTTGCAAAAAAATTCTACGCCCTTGCGAGAGGCCGATCGGCAGTTAACCGGAACATTTGTCATGGCGGACGAAAACATGCTTGTAGGCATATTTTTGAGTTCTTTCTTCGTTTTATTTATCAATTCCTTCTCAGTTTTCACGACAAATTTGTTGGAGTAGATTTTTCGCTTCATGTTTGCCCAGAAATTCTAGATGGGACGCAGCTGGGGGACGTTTGACGGGTTCGCCGTCTTGGGTACCATAACGATATTCAGTAGTGGGCCGATGCCAGATCCGGTCAGAAAACCGCGTCTTCGCCTTTATAGTTTTTCTCGATGGACAAAGCAAATTCCGGCAGGCACTTCATACTATAAATTTCCCCGTTCACGGCCAATCCGGAGCTAAAGAAGAGCGACTTTGACATTCTCTTCTCGCTGATTGTCAGCCATATCAGCACCTTCTTGGGGAACTTGGTGTGTGAAATAAACTTCACTTCGGAACTCACTTCTTTCGTGGGGGAAGTAAAATACGAAGTGCCCTGGCAGTCGTTACCATCCACGGTGAGATAGGTCTCGTCGTCCATCACCACCGCCACGTCGCGTTTCGCCGGGAAAATCGATTTGACCATCTGATTCAGCCGCTGCCGCTGCGTCATTGCCTGCAGCTTAGAGACTTGTGGACGGGAAAAGGGGGAAATTTGGACCACCTAAGCAAATCGCCTAATATTTCCAAACCAATACAGTCTAAATAAAAAATGTCACATTGTATACTAAGCTACACTTGTTTTCTCTCAATCAATAATGTTTAATCAAGCTTTAAACTACCAAATATATAATAAAATAAAAGAGATGATTTTTGGACATTAAAATTTGATGCGGGGTGATTTGGTCCAGTGTGTGTTTCATCGAAAAAACATACTTATGTATATGTAAAGTATTTTGGAATAATGTTACAATCAGTAACAGTGTTCTGGGATCGATACCAGGTGTCTTGGCCATATTCCAGACCAGAAAAATTAGATTGAGACCATCTCGAATTCTGCATGGATTTTTTCACTGTTGTTCGAGTATTTTGATGGCCTGCGTTGCTCTTTCAAGCTCCTCCTTCTTCCAACGTTGTCTGCCCATCCTCTTTTTGTAATTCAGCGGCATCTGGAATCAATTAGACCAAAGAAAACCTCAAATCTGTAGGACCAATTCACCTCACAAAAACGTGTCCATGTCACCCCACACAACATGCAAAAATTAAAATGCAATTAATTTCATCTATTGTTATCAAACTTACAGTTTCGCTGCATCAGATTGTTCCTCTACTGTAGGCGAATAGAACTTTACTGCCCAATACACGAAAAGTTTGTTTAATCAGCGGGAAAAACCTTGAAACCACGATCGGAAAATTCACAAAATGTCGCGATAGCGCTCTCCATTGAAAGTAACAGGACGGTCGTTCTCATCGACGAAGAAATACGGCCAAATCACTCATCCGGCATGAAAACCACACCAAACAGTATTTTCTTGCTGATGCAATGGTGTTTCTTGAAGCACATGTGGGTTTGCTTCTGACCAATCACGCATATTTTGCTTGTTGACAAAGCCATTCAATCAGAAATGAGCCTCATCGCTTCGGTTTTCGTTCTTGAGTCATACGAAGACACAAAATTATATGGTGGATGCATTAAAACATCCCAATCAAGCTCCCGGAGTTTCTGACGAGTCACTATAGACATGTGTGGCCTGATGGAACACAACACCTTTTCTGTTTGTCAGTTCTGGACGTATCTGATCTATTCTATTTGTTGACTTCCATTGTTAACATTCTGTAACTCACAACTGAATGGAACAAACAAAAAATGGCAAAATATGTTTTGTAGTGTGAAATGCCGCCTTAACAACGAGCCTAAACTTGAAATTTTATGATCGTTATTACGCGAGATATCGATCACATCCCACGCTGTTTGTTTACCCGTCCAAAAATCGTTCGGATTTTTCCGCGAATCCAATATAATTTTTTCATCCAGTATTGTCCATAGATGCTCAATGGGGTTGACGTCTGGGGACTGGGGGGCCACTGAAACACTTTAATCTTTTTGGATTGGTAATAGCGCTTCGTAACCTTCAACGTGTACTTGGGATCATTGTCCTGTTGGAAAGTATAGTAGGA
Organism: Toxorhynchites rutilus septentrionalis; assembly: GCF_029784135.1. Lineage (NCBI taxonomy): Eukaryota > Metazoa > Arthropoda > Insecta > Diptera > Culicidae > Toxorhynchites > Toxorhynchites rutilus. The sequence goes on from NC_073745.1 coordinate 272,030,978, forward strand.
TTCGCCTTCGTTTTTTTTAGCTCAAACTTACTCTCATCCAAACAATTCTCATCCAAAAGTCAGTAGGACGAGAAGCATATTTCTCTACGAAATCCAGGCACTTTTCGATATTGGACTTCCGTAGTAATGGCCTTTTCTTTTAAAAAGAAGCTCTGTAGACCTGATTCCCGAGTTCGGTCGCTCACAGTTCGACTAGTTATGTTGAGGCTCAACTCTTCTTGGATAACCCGACAAAATTTATCGGATACCGATCGAACCAAGCAGCGATCCGTGTGCACTGAGGTTCTACGAGGCCTTCCTATTCCAGATTTCCGCTCTACTGTACCCAGCGTATAATCTATTTTCATGATTATCGAAATTGCTTCGCTCGAAATACTATATTTTTCTACGATTTCATGGTTGCTCATATTCGTTTTCATTTCGAAAAGAATCATTTTCCGAATTTCCACCGACTTTTGGCTCATCGCCTAAGTATCAAATAAATATGCTTAACACTCCTATACTCGCGCATTGGTCTGTCAGACCGAGAAATCAATAATTCGTTCATTTCTCAGAAATTATAAACACTACGACTTTGCGATTCTCTCTAGCTTCGTTATTCGTCGTTCGTCATCGTTTAGCGTATCGCATGTGTTGGTATAAAGGGGACGCGTGCCACTTTTTTAACACTTTCGGTCTGACACACCGACGCGAGTATACGTGTTATGATTTTGCACGCGAGTACGGGAGGGTTAATATCATCTAATATTTATAAGTACAAAATGGGTGGGATATATCTATGATATAACCCCAAGGTTGACGTGGGACTACCTCAGCTTAGCAAGCATGTGTTTGTATTGATCTAATTTTTGATTGAATAAAACAATTTCGGAATTTAATCGAATACAATATATTTGCTTTGTGAATAAAGAGATTGAATAAATGCTATTTAAGGTCAATTCATGCATTGTGATAGATTATGTTCTTCGTTACAAGTAAATTTAAGGACAGTCCTTTCACGTGCCTAGGACAAAATATGTCAAACGATTACTAAATATCAAATATCAAACGATTATTAAATTTTACATTTCCCTCTGAAGTTGTCATCTCTCAAATGTACGTTCTTCTCGAACCGTGAAAATTTGCTTGATTTGATGAACTTCAGGCACTCAGTTTCGATTTTGACATGTACGTAGAACGTATATTGTTTAATCAATATGCGTTATCGCAGCAAATGGTTATCAACTTTTTACCTGATCATCAAATGGTATGCGTAGAAATTCAGTGAGCAGAAGATAATGCGATCTTGAATAACCGAGCCAAAGCGTTGTGTTAATACACGCTTTTAACGTGGGACTACGTCTAACCGAAGTAATGGGGGAGTGGGGGGCAGTAAAATGAAAACCTAAACACTGAACATGCAAGAAAAAATGAAGATTCCGAATGCTTATAACTCGAACATTTCTTACTGGATCGGAAAGATGTTTGCATCAATTCAAAGGGACTATTTCTACGCTTCTATCGCAATTAATAAAATGTTATTTTTCATTAAATAAACAATTGAAAAACTGTAAAATGTTAAGTTTTATCTAAACGCCCTAACTGCCTCGTTTTGATTGGCCCGATTTACGGTTTCCCTAACACAGCCATCAAAACCAAGCAGCCTTGGGGAAATCGGCATTGCAAATACATGATAGTATGGGGACTTTTGTTCTCACCGCAATGTGTTCCCTAACACAGACTTCAAATCCATGGAGCGTGGGGAAATTGGCACTGGAAGTACATGCAGGTCGGGGGTATTTTTGTTCCGACTGAAGTGTATTTCCCCAACACAGATGTCTGGGGAAATTGGCTTTGCAAATAAATGCAAACTGCGAGTACTTTTGTACTCACTTGCCTTTGTGCAAACTAGAATATGTTTCTTTAACACGGTCTCCTAAACTTAGGAACCTGGGAAAATCGTGCAGACACTAGAGGCGAATGAACTTTCAGGTTTAAATCCTCTATAGTATAAAAAGTAGCCCGGCTTGTTGATTCATGCAAGCCAGAGTACTTCTGAACCCGCATGTTTTTTTGACGTAGAACTACGTCTTTCATTAAGGGTGCCAAATCAGAAAACAGGTCACGTTTTTATGAAATAAAGTTAACGTTAATAACTATTTTTGCCGCGAACGGATTTTGGCGATTTACATACCAAACGAATCGGAAGTTCCCTAAGATTTGATTGATATTCTATAAATCACAATTCCCTGGTGTGTAAAGGGTTAAAATTCATGAAAACTATAAGCGTTCCCATTTTCCCATACATTTGTTCTGTCCATTTGTGTGCTTTCCCGAACAGATCTGTCAATAACGAGCAACTTATCGACGACCAACGGAGAGGAAATCGTGAGATTTAAAGTCTCCGTGAACAAAAGAAAAGTAGAAGAATGAAGGGGAATACTTGCCTACAGTATAAACAGTGGATCTCGCTGAGACAAACTTTCATTCGGCATCGGACTGTTGAGCAATCCAGTTCACTTTGCTATCGCTGCGCTTCGATCTAAGATTGGACCCAACCAGTGGTAATCCAACTTGGATATCGTCGTTTGGTTTTTCTGTTTCTGTTTTTCTGTTTTTCGCGTTATTCGTATCGTGTGTTTTTTTTCCGCGTAATAAATTGGAGGCTTCGCGTAGTGTGTGATGAGCAAGAAGAAGAGGAAGGCAGGCTCGAGCCCTGCAACAAACGAACGCATTGCCAGGGGCAATCAAATTTCGAGGTAAGCGTCATCTAATGATGCACGCGATGTTGGTGCAGTGAAAAGCACTCGCATTGAACCGAACCTTCGCGAGTATGACACCGCATCGAACAACAGCGAAGTAGGCGATTTCGGCGCCTCGGTGGAAAATCGCCGTTACCCAGGCAGCAACCAAAATCAAGCTCCCCCCGCTGGTGGTGAAGACGGTCGCTCTTGACAAACTCATCAGCGAATTCGCATCGATGGGTGTTTCAGCAGAGTACAAGTTGTGTGGCACAATTCAGTCTTTTTCCAAGCAGTTAACATTGTTTGTTTTCCGTCATCATAAGAGCTTCGTTGGTGCTAAGAGCTTCGTGTTATGGCGAAGCAGACGTTAAGGTGCGCCAAAGCATTATAGAATAATATCCCAATGTATAAACAAGCGACTCATATAAAATAACAGCGTAGTTCTACGTCAACAATGCGGTCGTATCCTGGACACAACCTCCTATAACTTTTTTCACTCCAAGAAATGTTTTCCTAACACGGATTACAAAAGCGGGTACGAACACAACGCATCGGCTCGATTATTCAAGATTGCATTGAAAAACATGCCTTCATATCTTCTGCTCACTGATTTTCTACGCATACCATTTGATGATTAGGCAAAATGTTGATAACCATTTACTGCGATAATGCCTATTGATTAAACAATATGCGTTCGACTTACATGTCAAAATCGAAATTGAGTGTCTGAAGTTCATTAAATCACGCAAGTTCGCGGTTCGAGAAGTACGTACACTTGAGAGATGTAAACTTCAGAAGGAAACGTAAAATAAAATAATCGTTTGATAATTCTTCTATTCACATATTTTGTCCTGGGCATCATACCAAACGTAAAATGACTGTCAATAACTTTACTTGCAACGAACATAATCTATCACAATGCATGAATGCAAAGGTCATTACATGGCATTATGTAATCTTTTTACTCACAAAGCAAATATATTGAATTCAATTAAATTCGGAAATTGTTTCATTCAATCAAAAATTGAATCAATACAAACAAATGATTGCTAAGCTAAGGTAGTCCCACGTCAACATTGCGGTTATATCATAGATAAAACCCACCGATTTCTTTTGTAATCCGTGTTAGGAAAACACTTTTCGGAGTGCAAAAAAAACATGCGGGTGCAGAAGTACCCCCGGCTTGCATGAATCATCAGCTTCATCTTCTACTTTTTTACTATAGGAGCTTTGAACTTGAAAGTTCATTCGCCGACAATGTCTGCACGATTTGCCCAGTTCCCATGTTTAGAAGACCGTGTTAAGGAAACATAGTCTAGTCTGCACAAAGGCAAGCGAGTACAAAAGTACTCGCAGTTTGCACACCTTGGTTTTGATGTCTGTGTTAGGCAAACACATTTCAGTCGGAACAAAAATAACCCCGACTTGCATGAATTTGCAATGCCAATTTCCCCACGCTCCATGGATTTGAAGTCTGTGTTAGGGAAACACATTTCGGTGGGAATAAAAGCTCCCCCTACTCTCATGTATTTGCAATGCCGATTTCCCCAAGGCTGCTCGGTTATGATGGCTGTGTTGAGGAAACCGTGAATCGGACCAATCAAAACGAGGTAGTTAGGGCGTTTAGATAACACTTAACATTTTACAATTATTCAATTGTTTATCTAATGAAAAATAACATTTTATTAATTGCGATAGATGCATAGAAATATTCTCTTTATTTATATATTATTATATTTTATATATAATTTTTTTTTTATTTCAAGCTGAGACTATCTGGACCCATCTGAATGCTTAATACAATAAAACAAAGAAATGAATGAATTATTTCTTTAACATATGTTTTGCAATATTCACTTCATATTAATAAAATAAGGCAGAGTACACAAATTAAGTTGTACTAAAAACTGATTTTTAGGGGGTTTCCGTAGCCACATTGGTTGCGCGTTCGCTTAGTAAGCGATCGATCGTGAGTTCAAAACTCAGGGTCCTCATTGACCATCTTTGTGTTGTTACAGAATAGCTACGTCCGCGCAACAATCATCAGCGATTGAGATCGATCCACGGTCGAAATAAGATCGATTCATCCATACAACTGCTCTGCTCTGCCAGACACAGAAGAAGTGACATATTTTCTTCAGGACAAGGAGGGGATATGAGGATATGTTGACAATGATCAATCACACTCATCACGCTCAATTCTTAAACCTATCTTATATCTAATATGTATTTACATTTCATCTTATTCTTAAGAAGGGATCCGATCTCTCACAAAGGAAAAGGAAAAGGAAAAGGAAAAACTAATGCTATAAGGACAATCACACACGAAGATCGATAGCTTTAAGGAATACATATATTTGGGACATGTAATCAAGGTCTAACCGAGCCAACACGTCTCTCACCGGCACCATGGACTGCCTTCCTCTAGCCCGAAGGGTGACTACTAAATTCGATCTGGCGACAAGATACAGCTCGCACGACCAAACAACTTGTTCGATGTCGTGGTAACCTTGGCCACAAACACAAATATTGTTGTCGGCAAGATTAATACGAAAGAGTAGTGCATCTAACGAACAGTGATTGGACATGAGTCGTGAGAAGGTGCGAATAAAGTCCCGACTCAAGTCCAGACTTTTGAACCATGGTTTGAGGCTAACCTTAGGGATAATCGAGTGGAGCCACCGGCCCAATTCATCTTCGTTCCATTTGCGTTGCCAGTTAACTATGGTATTTTTGCGGACTAAAGAATAAAATTCATTGAAGGCGATTTGACGCTGATAAATGTCGCCTTCAATCGCACCCACCTTTGCTAATGAGTCAGCCTGCAATGGAATTGAGGAATTGAGCAATGTGAAGGGACCCAGACAAAGGTGATGACATAACGCCGTCTGATTAAAGCACTCAAAATTTCTCGTATTCTCTCAAGGAAGTACGGCGAGTGCTTTTCCGGCCTCACTGAACGGATAGCTTCGACAGTGCTAAGACTATCCGTTACAATGTAATAGTGTTCAACAGGTCGTGAGGCGACGCAGTCCAGCGCCCAGTGAATCGCTGCCAATTCAGCAATATACACTGAGCAAGGGAACTGAAGACTATGGGAGGTGCTGAAAATTTTGTTGAACACTCCAAATCCTGTGGACTCGTTCATAGTGCACCCATCAGTAAAGTACATATTATCACAATTGATACCCCCATACTTTGCATCGAAGATCGTTGGAGCGATCCTCGATCGTTGATAATCTGAACATCCATGGATATCTTGCTTCATGGACAGATCAAAATGCACAGAGGAATTGATGTAGTCAGGAAAACAAACACGGTTGGGAATATACGAAGAAGGATCAACCTGCATGGAGATGAATTCATGATATGAACTCATGAATCCAGAGTGAAAATTTAACTCGATCAGCTGCTCAAAATTTCCGATCACAAATGGGTTCATGACCTTACACCGGATAAAGAACCGAAGAGATAATAAATTGAAGCGATCTTTTAGTGGGAGTACGCCTGCCAAAACCTCGAGACTCATGGTATGAGTTGAGGACATACATCCCAACGCAATACGGAGACAGAGATACTGAATTCGCTCGAGTTTAATGAGGTGTGTTTTGGCAGCTGATTGAAAACAGAAACTGCCATACTCCATCACTGAGAGAATAGTTGTTCGATACAACATTATAAGATCTTCGGGATGGGTTCCCCACCAAGTGCCGATAATTGTACGGGGAAAGTTTATTCTTTGTTGGCATTTTTTACTCAGATACCTAATATGGGCCCCCAAGTACATTTGGAGTCGAACCAAACCCCAAGATACTTGAATGACATAGCATGAGTAATCGGTTTACCCAAAAGTTGAAGCTTTGGTTTTGCTGGTCTATGCTTCCTAGAAAAAACCACCATCTCTGTTTTCTCCGTGGAGAATTCGATCTCTAGCCCAATGGCCCAGGTTGAAAAATTGTTTAAAGTATCTTGTAAGGATTCTTGCAGGTCGGATTCGGAAAACTCAGGGTCCTCATTGACCATCTTTGTGTTGTTACAGAATAGCTACGTCCACGCAACAATCATCAGCGATTGAGATCGATCCACGGTCGAAATAAGATCGATTCATCCATACAACTGCTCTGCTCTGCCAGACACATCGGGCTACTGTTCTATAAATAACTCAACAATGATCAAACCACTGTCTCCGCTGTCCGGTGGTCCAACTGGATAATGGAAGAACAGAAAGAATACCCTTACGCCTAAATGGCTACTGTGTGAATGTACCATATGTAATGGTATAGAAGGAATACTGGCGAATGGCAACTGTGTAATGTGCTAATTACAGATATGATAACCATGTGACATGTACACGATTAAAATTCGGCTCTGTTACAGCTAAAATGCTAATGAGCCTTAAATAAATAAATGGGATAAAAAAAAACTGATTTTCGTTCATTCCAAAGAATTTTCCAGTCCACAAAGCCACAGTACAATCGTATCTTTGAGCCAACTACCAAAAATACAATCACGTGCCCGTGAACGAGGAAAATTAAGTTGAAGAGGCGAAGGCAGGTTAACATGCTGCAAATGCTGCAAATGGAGAGATTCCGAGACAATTGTTTCAGGCCGCCTAAGGTCGAAAAAGTAACCTATACCATTTATACGGATTGTCTCGATCAGTGCTTGGAAATATCTGTATCACATCAATCTTTTCAGCTGAATTTCCGATCACATTCGATCATTATACCATTGCATTCGGGATACCGAAAATAAACCAACGCCGAACCTCACAATCACAGCAAGCCCCTCACAGTTGATTCATCCAGTTTTGTTCATTCTCTTTTTCGTTCTGTTCTGCGTTCACGGAATGTGAGCAGAAGAAAATATCCCTAGTTTTGTCATTCATTGATATTAATATACCAGTTCATTTACTATCAGCATCGTTCTCGGACACTGACAAAACGGAGAAATTCGTTGAGGAAGATAACGAAGTACAGAATGTTCATAATAGTAACAAAAATTAAATTGTTCAAGCATGCAAGGTTTCCATCTCAGTTAAAATGCTTTCATTTTAGATAGTGAATTTGCAATTCCAATTCCACTTATCAGAAATGCTTCAAAAGTCTTCAATTCCGATGTAAAAAAATAACGTCTTGACTCAAATTTCAAACATTTGATTTTTGACTCAAATTCCGAATACACGAACATAAAATGGTGGTGTCCAAGACACGACCGCAATGGGAATATTCCGAGCTTCCTTTTGCAAACGTATTAAACTGTGTTATAAGATTAGCGGATGAAATTGCCAACATCCAGCTTTGGCTGACGAAGTTTGCATTCGCTACTCGGATCGATTGTGCAGAATGCCTCCTCGCCGTCCAAGCGTATGCAATCCTTAGCTGTGAGTGTGCATGCAGATCTTGCTCTTTTATTGGTATTTCCGCTTGCGCCACGGATTTGCGTTGTCCTTCCGGAGTAACATCAAAAATAACTGAATAAGCAAGGCACTGACTCAATGAGAAAATCACACATATACAGGGAAACTTCGATATAACGTACCCTCGTTATAACGTACCCTCGATATAACGTCGCTCGATATAACGTACACATTTCCAAAGTGTAAAGGATTTTTTTTTCAATATTTTTTTTTTTTTGATAGAACAATGAATTATCTGTATTGTGATGCTAAAACAAGTTTTGTACCTAAAATTAATCAATCAAGAAATACAGCTGGTTTTGTGATTCCGGATTCTAAATGAATCAAGCTTTAATCAACAGTACGAAGGGAAACATCATGAGAAAGGCTGGCTTCGTCTTCTAATTGAAATTATTCATTAACTTGACTAAAACAGTAACACAATAATGTATTACAGACTACGTTTGTGAGTACTTTATTATGCTTCGATATAACGTACAATTCGATACAACGTACAATTTTGAAAGTGAAATGTACGTTATATCGAAGTTTACCTGTATCGTGATATTGAATATGAACAGTCACAACATTCCTGAAAATTCAATGGCAATGAATAAATGTGAATGAATTTTCATGACTCGAGCTTTAAGAAAAGCTCAGATAGCACAGAATGAATATGAATGAACACATGATAAAAATATATTTTCAATATTACTTAACAAGCTCAATATTTCCAAGCCCTGGTCTCGATATCTACGTTAGTTTACGCATGGAGTTCCAACTACTATTGGGTTGGAGAATAAGTTCGTAGCGTAGCGTTATTTGAACGCTCCGTTTTTCGTCACTGGCGGGGAAACAAATAGCGCGCGGGATTGAAAATGTGTTTATTTTAAAGCTCCTTCATCTTCGTCATATTCCCTATCAACAATAGTTTATTTCTGCTTAATCAATGTATCTTAGTTTTGGGTGTTTTTTCGAATGCATTAATTATTTTTACACTCAATAAGTAGAAATATTTTTGTTATCATTCAATTCATTTCGATCTATTTGGCGACAAAGGATATGTATAGCATTTCATCATTTGATTGCAGTTGATTACTAATGTTATTCTCGCAGAACTCTCATCTTACTTCTATAATCCTGAAAAGTCATCAAAATATACCACTCTGCAAATATTCCCACCTAGAACCTCCCGTTGTAGACTGCATTTGATGCCGTTGCATTCCGGATAGGTACAGAGTAATTCGATGCAAAGCCTCTATTGGGCACTCGGCTCCAGCTGTTGTAAGAAGCGTTCCTCGAACGGTTTGTGAAATTCTGTAAATCGAAATCGAGAACAAATGAATGATTTGGGTGATTGGTTTGAAATATTCATCTTCTCGCCACCGTTACCGTTCTATTCCACCCGTTAAATATTGTCGAATTGAATCGTGGCAAAGTCCAACGCCGCGGATAATTTGTGAAGTTCATTAAAGCTGGATGGTTCACCGTTCGATAATGACTACTATTATTACGTGTGATACTGGGATATATGAGAGTCCTAGCGGAAACTGCTACTGTTACGATGATGACGAAGAACAATATCGAACAATTTTTGTTCATCATGATTGGGATATTGAAATGTTTCGTTTTGCACTTACAGATATTGTTTAAAAACTGATGCTTCCGAACCAATCCTACAGAATTTATAACAAATCGAAGAGTGTAGGTGAAGTGTTTTATCAGGAACGCATAAGTGGTGTCTATCTTTACATGACAAGTTGAATTTTGTTACGATATTCAATATTTGTGTACAAATAAAAACTTGAGGCGGCATAACTCTTGTATCTTACTAATTATGTTTGTCTAAAACTCGGAAACCACTGTGTACTTAAGAAACACTTGAGGTTATGATTCATATAGCGATTCATTGAAGAGTATACTCTGCCAGTCAAACACAGCAGTCAACTAAATGTAAACGAAATGTAAACATGTAAACAATTGCACCTACAAACCAGGGTACATGATTATCAACTGTCTCGACAAACCTACGTCTGAGTGGTTGATGAAATTGGTCCCTTCCCTAGTTCCGTGGAAAGACGCGGAGCTTTTGGCTGTCGATGAGAGCAACATTCCAAAGCCAGACATTCTTGTTACAATCTTTCCGAAGAGTGTAAAATACGATAACAACATAATTAAAGCGCTTATAGAGAGCCAAAATAACAACATCAACACTGACGCGTGGAGAATCCTAAAACGCTCAGTGATCAATAATTTGCACATCGAGTGGGCACTCACGGTCGACGGAGCATCAATGAAGACGCTAGTTAACCGAGGCATGACCATCAATTATAAATTTGGGCAAATTTCGTTCAGAAAATCAAATAGAAGTTCAGGCAAACCCAAAACAAAAGACCCAGAGGTCTCTGATGAAGGGAAGAATCCAAACTCTGGACAAACGGGCTCCACTTGTTCAGACCTAGAGGGCAAAACCAAAGGCGTCAAATGCGTCAGCGGTATACAGAACTCAGGGTCAAACAAGATCAGTGCCTGTTTGTTCCAGAGGGAGAGTTCAAGCACTTCATCAAGAAGACCTGAAATCACTGCTGGCTGTTCAAAAAGCTTCAATGATACCACTACGAATGTTCAGAAGCAGACCAGCACAAAGACAATTGGAAGCCACTCCAATCAGAGGGATAATCTCATGCCCCTGAAGAATGGTAACCAATAAAACCCACAAAATACAGAATAATGTAAAACTCATTCAGGTGAACCTTCACCACGCCAAGGGAGCAAGTAGTGTCCTATGCAGAAGGTTCATTCACGAGAATTTGGACGTGGCTCTTATTCAAGAGCCTTGGTTTAACAATCATAGAATCCGAGGAATTTCTACACCAAAAAGTAAGCTCATTTACGATAGCACACAAACTGCACCAAGGGCAGCAATTCTTCTACGGGATAACATTGAACATGTACCCTTTACAGAATTCATCAATAGAGACATCGTGGCAATACAATTGGAGGTACCAACGACCCGAGGGAAAACCGCCATCATCATCGCATCAGCTTATTTTCCAGGAGACAACGTTGAAATTCCCCCATTAGAAGTTGCTGCGTTGGTTCAACACTGTAAATTGAAGAACAAACAATTCATAATAGGATGTGACGCTAATGCCCATCATACGGTCTGGGGTAGTAGCGACGTCAATACTAGAGGTGAGTGTTTGCTTGAATATTTAATGTCGCATAATATTAACATTTGTAACCAGGGAAACGATCCAACATTCGTTAACTCAGTTAGACAAGAAGTTCTTGATCTAACACTCTGTAGCTCTAAATTATCAGATACGTTAAAGAATTGGCATGTGTCAAGTGAAGAATCGCTATCTGATCACAAACATATAATGTTTAATTATAATTCAGGAGATCTTCTGATAGAACAATTCAGAGACCCTAGAAAAACAAACTGGGATATTTATCATTCCAAACTTCTCGACAATAATTCGATGTCATTGAAAATTATTTCTTCCACTGAACAGCTTGAGCTAGTTTCGTCGGAATATGGAACCAATATTTCATCAACATTTGAAGAAAGCTGTCCACTAACGCGGAAAACATCAAGTAAGGATGCATCTTGGTGGAACAAAAAACTCGAAAAGCTTAGGAAATTATCTAGAAAACTTTTCAACAAGGCAAAAATTACTTCTAATTGGACAGAGTACAAAAACTGTCTAACGGAATATAATAAAGAAATTCGCAAATCCAAAAGAAGGACTTGGAAGCTCACTTGTGAGCAAGTTGAAAACATACCTGCTGTAGCAAGACTCCATAAAGCCCTCTCAAAGGATCATACCAATGATCTTGGTAGTCTAAGAAAAGAAAATGGACAGTTCACAACCGATTCTCAGGAGACACTTAGTATCATGATGGAAACACACTTCCCAGGATCAATCCAAATGACTTCGGGAAACGCACAGGTCCTCAATACAGCTCAATCTTGTCCAATCAGAGACGAGAATAGAGCTAATGAAATGGCTAGGGCGGTCTTTACGAAGTCAAGGGTTGAGTGGGCAGTGGATTCCTTGAAGCCCTTTAAATCTCCAGGACCAGACGGGATTTATCCGGTGCTGTTACAAAAATGCAAGGATATCACTGTCCCTCTTCTAACGGAGATGTTTAGAGCTAGTATGGTACTAAGCTACATTCCTAGTAAATGGCGAGAAGTCCGGGTTATATTTATTCCCAAAGCTGGCAATCGTGACAGGACAACTCCCAAAGCGTATAGACCAATTAGTCTAACATCTGTCATCTTAAAAATGATGGAAAAGATTATTGATCTCCATATCAAATCATCATATTTGAACAGGAGACCATTAAACAAATCTCAATTTGCCTATCAAGCGAATAAATCAACTGAAACAGCGCTTCACACGTTAATTTCAAAACTAGAGAAGTCTTTAGACGCAAGAGAAATCTCACTTACAGCTTTTCTTGATATTGAGGGAGCATTTGATAATGCTTCACACAATTCTATAAGTAGAGCTATGAAAAAATGTGGTTTTGACATGTGCATCTCCAAATGGATACATGCTATGTTAGCCAACCGAATGATAACAGCCAAATTAGGAGGATCAACTCTAACGACGAAACCAACAAGAGGCTGCCCTCAAGGAGGAGTTCTGTCTCCTTTGCTGTGGTCTCTTGTTGTTGATGAACTTCTCAACAATCTGACCAACCAGGGGTACGAAGTCATTGGATTTGCCGATGACATAACTATTTTAGTTAGGGGTATATGTGAGCATACTATTTCCAACAGAATGCAGACAGCCCTAAACTACACACTCAAATGGTGCAAACTGGAAGGACTCAGCGTCAATCCTTCTAAAACAGTTATAATTCCATTCACCAGGAAAAGAAAGTACAAGATTGCAAATCTTAGATTAGGAGGTGTACAATTGGAGCTTTCCAAACGAACAAAATATTTAGGTGTCATACTTGATCAAAAGCTAAACTGGAACGACCACCTAGAGTATGCTATTTCTAAAGCCCGAACTGCTCTTTGGGCATGTAGTAGTATATTCGGAAAAAAATGGGGTCTAAAACCGAGAATGATTCACTGGGTATACTCGGCAATTGTGAGACCCAGGTTAAGTTATGCTTCGTTAGTGTGGTGGCCTAAAACAACACAAATATCAGCTCAGAAAAAGCTTGATAAACTACAACGTCTGGCATGCCTATCAATAACTGGAGCAATGCCCAGTATTCCTTCCAAAGCCCTAGATGCTCTTTTATACCTTCTACCCCTGCACCAATATGTGCAACTTGAAGCGGAAAAAGGTGCTCTTAGGCTTAAACGTACGAAACAATTCCAACAAGGAGATCTTAAGGGGCACTTGCAAATCCTGAAAGATTTTCAACTGAATCCTATATTAATCATGAACGAAGACTGGATGGAAACAGAGACTAACTTCAGCGTTCCTTTCAAAGTGATTGAATTCAATCGCAGCGTATGGGAAGAAGGTGGTCCAATAACTCGTCCGGGATCACTCGTGTTTTACACAGATGGGTCAAAAATTGGAAAATCTACAGGAGCTGGGATTACTGGACCAGGGATAGATGTCTCAATTCCAATGGGACAGTGGCCTACAGTTTTTCAAGCAGAAATACATGCTATTCTAACATGTACAAACATTTGTTTGGCTAGGAAACACAGGTATGCCAGTATCTGTATTTTCTCAGATAGCCAAGCAGCTCTAAATGCATTGAAAGCATATACTTGTCAGTCAAAGCTAGTTTGGGAATGTATTCTTTCTTTAAAAAAACTAGCTGTAACTAATGACGTTAATCTATACTGGGTGCCTGGTCACTGCGGTATAGAAGGTAATGAAAAAGCTGATCTTCTAGCAAGATTAGGATCTTCAACTAAATTCGTCGGACCTGAGCCATTTTGCGGACTATCTACATCCTGTCTGAAATCCGAGCTCAAATCCTGGAAAATATCGATGATTGAAGCCAACTGGAGAGCTCTATCAACATCACGACAATCAAGATCATTCATTACACCTTGTAATAGAATAACACGCAGCCTACTCAGCTTGAATAAAGCCGATCTGAGTATGTTGACTGGGCTATTGACCGGACATTGTCCGAGCAGGTATCATCTCAAAAAAATTGGGAAAATAACGGATGATAAATGTCGTTTCTGCAATTTTGATGCTGAAACTTCGGAACATTTACTGTGTCAATGCAGTGTATTGATTCAGCAAAGACTGCGGATTCTTGGAAAGGGCATTCTTATGCCTAACGAGATATGGTCTGCTGAACCAAAAAAGGTAAGAAACTTCTTAAAAGAAGTCATACCTTCTTGGGGGGAGATGCAAAGTCCTAGTGCGACTATCACTTATTCCCTGAGTGATGGAACGAACTGACAGCGCATATATAGTAAACTGGAGTGCACCACAATAGATCAAACTAATGGTCGCAGTGGTTCAATGCTCCTACAGAAGAAGAAATGTAAACGATATTGTTTTATTTCAATTTTTCCGACAACGATGTTATTTCAAAACGTGCCTTATTGATTGAGAATCATTGAAAGGTTCCTCACTAATGATAGAATGTGTATTCAAGTGCTTCATATTTACTGAAAATGTAATTCAATTGGAGGGGTACTTGTCTCCCTGTGAAAGTTCTCTTGTTACCATTTTTTGTGATTTAAGCTCGAATATGTCGACCTTGACTGTGATTTGCCCAAATTTTAAGTCATCAAAAATGTTAACAAAATTTTTCCTAACTTTCTTGCTTTTCAGAAAAAAAAACTTTATTCACTATTTCTCTAATTATGCTTATGAAGATATTAACATTTCTGAATGTTACGCTTATCCTTTTTTTTATTTAAATCGTTTATTTTTACAGGCTCAGTTACATAGGTTTAAAGGAGCCGAACTCCTTACTGTATTGTTACTAGTATATATACATTTTTTCCATAATTCTAATGTTAATAATATAGGAAACCGATTACTCGCGGTCGACTCGAGTTTAGAAGGGTGACATATTTTCTTCAGGACAAGGAGGGGATATGAGGATATGTTGACAATGATCAATCACACTCATCACGCTCAATTCTTAAACCTATCTTATATCTAATATGTATTTACATTTCATCTTATTCTTAAGAAGGGATCCGATCTCTCACAAAGGAAAAGGAAAAGGAAAAACTAATGCTATAAGGACAATCACACACGAAGATCGATAGCTTTAAGGAATACATATATTTGGGACATGTAATCAAGGTCTAACCGAGCCAACACGTCTCTCACCGGCACCATGGACTGCCTTCCTCTAGCCCGAAGGGTGACTACTAAATTCGATCTGGCGACAAGATACAGCTCGCACGACCAAACAACGTGTTCGATGTCGTGGTAACCTTGGCCACAAACACAAATATTGTTGTCGGCAAGATTAATACGAAAGAGTAGTGCATCTAACGAACAGTGATTGGACATGAGTCGTGAGAAGGTGCGAATAAAGTCCCGACTCAAGTCCAGACTTTTGAACCATGGTTTGAGGCTAACCTTAGGGATAATCGAGTGGAGCCACCGGCCCAATTCATCTTCGTTCCATTTGCGTTGCCAGTTAACTATGGTATTTTTGCGGACTAAAGAATAAAATTCATTGAAGGCGATTTGACGCTGATAAATGTCGCCTTCAATCGCACCCACCTTTGCTAATGAGTCAGCCTGCAATGGAATTGAGGAATTGAGCAATGTGAAGGGACCCAGACAAAGGTGATGACATAACGCCGTCTGATTAAAGCACTCAAAATTTCTCGTATTCTCTCAAGGAAGTACGGCGAGTGCTTTTCCGGCCTCACTGAACGGATAGCTTCGACAGTGCTAAGACTATCCGTTACAATGTAATAGTGTTCAACAGGTCGTGAGGCGACGCAGTCCAGCGCCCAGTGAATCGCTGCCAATTCAGCAATATACACTGAGCAAGGGAACTGAAGACTATGGGAGGTGCTGAAAATTTTGTTGAACACTCCAAATCCTGTGGACTCGTTCATAGTGCACCCATCAGTAAAGTACATATTATCACAATTGATACCCCCATACTTTGCATCGAAGATCGTTGGAGCGATCCTCGATCGTTGATAATCTGAACATCCATGGATATCTTGCTTCATGGACAGATCAAAATGCACAGAGGAATTGATGTAGTCAGGAAAACAAACACGGTTGGGAATATACGAAGAAGGATCAATCTGCATGGAGATGAATTCATGATATGAACTCATGAATCCAGAGTGAAAATTTAACTCGATCAGCTGCTCAAAATTTCCGATCACAAATGGGTTCATGACCTTACACCGGATAAAGAACCGAAGAGATAATAAATTGAAGCGATCTTTTAGTGGGAGTACGCCTGCCAAAACCTCGAGACTCATGGTATGAGTTGAGGACATACATCCCAACGCAATACGGAGACAGAGATACTGAATTCGCTCGAGTTTAATGAGGTGTGTTTTGGCAGCTGATTGAAAACAGAAACTGCCATACTCCATCACTGAGAGAATAGTTGTTCGATACAACATTATAAGATCTTCGGGATGGGTTCCCCACCAAGTGCCGATAATTGTACGGGGAAAGTTTATTCTTTGTTGGCATTTTTTACTCAGATACCTAATATGGGCCCCCAAGTACATTTGGAGTCGAACCAAACCCCAAGATACTTGAATGACATAGCATGAGTAATCGGTTTACCCAAAAGTTGAAGCTTTGGTTTTGCTGGTCTATGCTTCCTAGAAAAAACCACCATCTCTGTTTTCTCCGTGGAGAATTCGATCTCTAGCCCAATGGCCCAGGTTGAAAAATTGTTCAAAGTATCTTGTAAGGATTCTTGCAGGTCGGATTCGTTTGATCCTACGACAGACACCACTCCATCATCTGCAAGTTGTCTTAGGCTGCAATTTTGTGTGAGGCGGCAGTCCCCGAGAGTGTAATTTGTCTGACAAAACCTCTATTGAAATTGAATCAAAGGCTCCCTTTATGTCCAACAATACTGAAGCCATTTGTTTTTTTTCGGCGTAAGCCATTTGAATTTCATTCGTCCCCTTGCCCCTGCGGAACCCATATTGTGTATCTGAGAGTAAGCCATTCGTTTCAACCCAACGATCAAGGCGAAACAAGATCATTTTCTCCAACAATTTCCGAATACAAGACAGCATTGCTATTGGGCGGTACGAATTGAAGTCGGACGCGGGTTTTCCGGGTTTTTGAATAGCTATAACTCGTACTAGTCTCCAATCAACCGGAACAATATTATGTTCCAGAAACCGATTGAATAAGCGATGTTTCGCCACATCAGGGAGGTTTTTCAACAAGTTGAACTTAATTCCCGTTCCCGGAGCCGAATTGTTACAAGAAAGGAGAGCAAGAGAGAATTCTACCATCGAAAACTCGGAATCAAGATTGCACCTATCTTGTAGTATATCTCGAACTATTTTTGCACGGGAGCGGAATCGGGACAAACCTTCCGCGCAAAATTAAAAATCCATCGATGTGAATAATCTTTCATTCGTTGAAGAGCGATTTCTCATGTTTCGAGCCGCTTTCCATAGTTTTTTCATTGACGTTTCTCGTTTTGATTTTCAAGGTCCAAATACGACTGAAAATTTTCAATGGTTCCACGTTTCCGAAAAGCTTTAGATGCATTCGATTTTTCTACATTAAGCTTGGAACACTGGCTATCCCACCATGGATTGGGAGGCCTTCGGCGAATGGTGGAACCTGGGATGGGTTTCGTTTGAGCGCGAACCGCGCTGTCATAGATCAAACGAGAAAGGAAGTTATACTCCTCCAATGGAGGTAAGCCATCTCTGGAATTGATGGCTAGAGCAATCGCGTCCGCATATTTTTTCCAGTCAATGTGTCTTGTGAGGTCATATGCCATGTTTATAGATTCAGAAGAATTCGACCCAATGGTGATGGAACTTTTGATTGGCAAGTGATCACTACCGTTGGGGTCCTGGATTACATTTCACTTGCAATCTAACGATAGTGAATTCGAGCAAAGCGAGAGGTCAAGAGCACTTGGGTTAGCAGAAGGTTTAGGTACACGTATTGTTTCCCCAGTATTCAAAACGGTCATATTGAAGCTGTTACAAAGGTCATATATCAACAATGAACGATTGGCGGTCTTTGCCTCTGATGTTTGCATGGCAAGCAACAGCTTCGATCCCTCCAATAGGTGGAAGGTCAATTCGAAAAAATGAGTGGCTCTTATTAATCCCCAATAGTACCCCTCCGTATCTGTCATCGCGATCCAAGCGTATAATATTAAAATCGTGGAAAGAGATATCATCTCGCGAAGAAAGCCATGTTTCGGACAGAGCAAAAACATCACAATTGAAGTTATGAATTAAAAATTTGAATGTATCCAATTTAGGGATAAGACTACGACAATTCCACTGTAAAACAGTTCTATCTCCGACATCTCTATTTGAATTAGACATCAAAAGAGGTAATCATTGCAAGGAGGTGCCATGTTTGCATCAATTGTTGCAAAATTGTCTTTAATACTGGAAGCATTGAGATGACAATGGCTCGATGGAGACGGAAACATTAAAGCATGTGAAAATTTGAGCCACAAGGTCAGTCAACTTTATAAATCCCGGTTGGGAAGTTGAGCTGGAAGGAAAAATAGGGACAGTTGGGGTTTTTGATGTCCCCTCGAGGCTGGGTCGTTCGAAGATGAAATATTCCCACGGAAGCCAGGAGGAAAATGATTTTTCTTGTCCGTCGCACTCGATTTTTTAGGCAAGCTAACAGAGGATATAACCGTGGGGACTTGTTCTTGAACTTTGGGAGTGGTCTCATTTTTGCGCCGGAGATACCCTTTGAAAATAAACTGTGTGTCCCCGCTAGCTGTGTCATCAATTTCATCAACTGGCAACGTGGAAAAGGTATTGTGTGTTGAGATTGGTTGTTCTTGTTGTTGGGTCAGTGACGAAGCGCCCTTTAAAATTTCCGAAAATGTGCGCTTCGAGCGTTCCTTTAAAGAGCGCTTCTGTTTCTCCCAGCGACTCTTGTAAGTTTCACAAACTGAGAGCTCGTGTGGGACAATATGAACATTTGTGCTCAGTCGCACTGCAGGATTTCCCCTCATGTTGCTCTCCGCAAGTGGCACAGCGTTTCTTGTTGGCACAATAATCCGAAGATTTTTTTTTGTTATACTAAATTTTCCAGCAAGTGTAAACAAATCAAAATCACGCTCCAATGATGTAACATCCTGGATAAGTTTATCGCCAAAAATGTCCAACTTTGGATAGAATGTATAAACAATCATCTCGACCACTCCAAATCTTCCCCCATCAAGCATTACCTCAGGGCCAACGTTATTGGGATTCCTTCTTTACATGCTAGCTACTATGTACTTAGGTAAGTAAAAATCGCTCCCAGTTTGAAGGGCAGAAAAGCCTCTTCCACAACCGTGCAGTTGATCCCGATGATAGCAATGTTATCCGCAAAACTAAGAAGTAAATGAGAGTTCGCAACAAAGGTCACAATCTTTGCAAATTTGACCTTGGTACAGTGTTTTCAAATTAGTTCGTTTTGCTTGAGTGGATCGTACACCGCTTTCAAACTCACAATCAGACGATGTATCTGTACTCCCGGAATTAATCTAGGATCTGTCGCAGCGTAAACAGGGATTAGATGGTCCGGAAGATGTTTGTATTTCTACGCGCTTAAAAACGAGATTCGGCCGTGAAAATTTTAATGATTTCTATTCAAAATCATATTAACCAATAAATTTCGTCAGTCAATGGTAACAAAGTTAGATTTTTTTTATTTACAATGAATGAAACACGCGATTGGACCAACGTCATAGATAATCTTCGAAATTTTTAAGTTTGATAATGCATATTTTTCAGAAGCTCATGCTGTGGATAATGGCTATGCAATCGATGTCTTATTAAGTTTGTTGACATCATTGATTATGCAAGGGGATTCCGTTCGGCCGATACGAGGAGGATCTGCAGAATTTGAATAGAATAAAAAAAGTGTAAATTACAACACTTATACCGAGCCATTCTTCATATGTTATGAATGAAACAATGTAAAATGATTGGTTTCTAACCTTTTCAGCCTAAAAATAAATATTTGAAATATGGAAATTTGAAGAAAAATTCAAATTTTTTCTGAACAATTGAAACAAACTTCAAACCAAAATCATCATTTTACTCGCTGCGCCATCTGGTTGTAAATCTAACGTAGATTCGTCAATAGGAAAATAACTGAGGGGCTTAGAATGCAAGAGGAGTAAGTGACATCATCGATTTCTCTTCATCAACTTTTTCTTTAGTTAATAACTCAACTGCAAAAACGTTCCAATTTAAGTTTGCTATAGAATCCGATAGATGAGGTTGTCAAATACAGCTGGGTATGTATTTGCAGCAAAGCAGTCTTCCGAAAAACACTTACACAATGTCCACGCGATGTGAAAATTCCATGTTTTTGTTTGAATTCAAACATGATTCTCGCTAGTGTTGAGTGTCTATCCCCAACACGAACAATGATACACAAACATAGACATGTGAAAACAAACACGATGTTCATAATTCAAGAACATCATGTACAAACATATCACCCGATGTCGCAGTATTCATTGCTTTCGTTTCGTTTCTTTTCATACACAGAAAGAAATTATTCATCCCAAAACATTTCTTCGTAGAATACTTTTTCACAGAAACGAACTTGAAATTTAGTTCGCATTTCAAAAATTGCACGAACTAAGAGGCTATAAGTTCATGCACCAAAATATATATTTTTATTAAGGCTCATATGGCGTCAGCCTCACGGGGCCGGGAGTTCAAAATTTGACAATGTTTGCTTACAACTATGTTAGTAATATGTAACCGATTACTCGCGGTTGGCTCGAGGTTAGTATTACAAGTGTTCTCATAATTGGGATGTTGCAGTCTTCAGTACTCTGTACGTGTGCCCGACATGGGATACTTCCTATTGGGATGCAGCTGACCGTTAATCAGCAACGACCCCCTAGTCTGCATCTAGCGTGGTGCGTCTTTTTCGACTCGAGGAATCCAGGATAGAATGATCACTAGCCGGCGCAATGATCAGCTCGTGTAGAGTTGTCATGAGCGGTACAACCTTTGGCTCTTGTTGAATCATCAGTGGACTGCACAACCTTCGGCCCGTGTATCTGTAAAGAGTGTGTGTATGTATTGCCGCGACTAAGTAAAAGTTTATAGATCGTTCATGCACATTTTACAAGTCTGATTAAATAATCTTTGGTTTCGTTCAAAGAAAACATTCTCTGAATAGAAAGAAGCTTTCTATTTTTTTTGCGTGCATGTTGGCAATTAAAGTCTGGGGAGCCGACTGCATAGCGGGCGACGTCGTACAAATGCTGACCAAAAAATAAATACCCAAAAATTAGTTTTAGGTGCAACCCTCAGCGGCACACAGCAGAACCAGCAGAGAAATTTCAGCGGCTAAAACACACCATTGATCTCTCGATGTTATCACAAACTGAATGAAGGAAAAAACTAAAAGCTACACTTACACTGCACTACATATGCTATGTGTGCATGCGATTGCATCATCCTTTCTTCTCCTCTTCTCCGCTCGTTTTATAGCTCGGGTCGCGACCGTCGCGAACAAGCAGTATTGGCCATTTGTTTTCAAAGATCCAGCCAAAATTGTTGCTCCCATGGTCGAGTGGTTAGCGTCACGCCTAACATGTCACTGCTGAATAATTCAATTTGAGTACTTGTTCAAATAGCTAATAATAGCGAATGTTACATGAATTCAATATATCAATTGATGCGTGCACTAAATAATGATATCAAATGTGAAAAACTCTCATATCAATCGATGTTTATTTTGTTCAGAACAGAAAAAGAGGTTTATTTTATTTGCCCAATATTTTTGATGAAGCACCCATTGTCATGAAAGGAAAGCATTTTTTCCATGTCAACATACCAACACACCACGCGTTGAGTGGTGGTGGTGTGGTGTCCGATTCGCTTCTTCTACTCTACGCACTGCCGGTGCTTGGGGTGAAAATGCAAGAGAAACTGTACACCATGTTCGAACATCATGTGAAACATTGGGATTAAACATCGTATGTCCAAACATATTACGAATACAAACATGTCACATTTTCAAACATAGGTACGAAAAAATCATGTTTGTACTCAAACACAAAACTGTGAACAGCAGCGTGGACATGTTTATTCCAGACGCAGTGTTTTTTGTGAAACATGGAAGACTGCAGCAAAGTTATGACCAAAAGAACGAGTCGATGTAGAGAAATCGATCAAATCACTTACACCCCTTTCATTCTAAGCCCTCAACTACTTTTAACGCTTCTCAGTGTTCTATAGAAGTTCCGTACGTCGTTTCTAACCAAACTGCACTGGCTCAGGCTTCTTCCGATGATGGAGTCTATTTTCGACAGCTCGGGCCTTCCTGTACCTGACCTCATTTTTCTCGACTTTAGCTCTCTGAAATACGACGACCTATCACCTATCTCGCAATCATTCCTAAAAGCACCATGAATATTCACAATTTCACAGCCTTTCCAAATCTTTTACTTGCTCCTCCTACTGTTCTGCGATCCGTAGATCCAGCTTTCTAGCGTACTTCACTGCTATCCCCTCAATAACTGAATTTTGAAACATGTAGTTCTCTCTATGCCTCTCTATGCGACGAGAGAGTGATCAGAGTCGATATTTGGTCACGGAAAGGTACAAACGCAGCAAAGTTTGTCAGCCTCAGATTGTCCTCATCGCCCGATGACAGAACGGAAGAATTCCAATTTCCCAACCCGTGCATTCGGTGATATCTTAGAATTGTTACAGATATTACATTGTAGAACATATCGCTAGGGTGCAGCACTACGAGAAGCGATTCGGACAAATTAAACAACAAATAAAAAAGAAATAAAATGTTTGTACAAATTTATTAGAAGCTTTACTATTCTACTTTATCCTTCCGTTGTCTAGAAGACCATTCATTTAGAATTAAACTACACGGTTGCTCAATGCAAAAGTATACAACAACCCCGACTAAATACGAAACAATGACTAGAACAAGAAATAGTAAAGTCATACTTTGCAGTGACACCTCCGGCATTTCATCCAAATAGTTCAACAGCACCCTTAGCACAGGAACATGTACAATGTATACGCTGAAGGATAGCTTCCCCAAACTAGTCATCAACTGGGAGCTAAGAACTCTCCGTATTACGCCTGAAACGATGTGCAAACACATTCATAACAATAAGCTGATCAATCTGAGTTCCATCATTTCATCATTGTAACATACCTGGTGGTTTTCTGAAGTTTTCTATGAAGCATACACTTGCCAGCAAGATACTGCAGTTGTTATAGATCACAAAGTGCAGAGTGGTCCACCAAGACGGGCGACTAATTTCATATTGATAAAACGAATAGACTGGTAACAAGCCAAAAATCATTACAGGAATGGACAGTTTCTTCACCAGGTTATAAAACTACAATGAATAAAAAAAATAATTATGATGTTTTTTAAATAATAAATAAGACCCACCTTCGAGTGGTCGAGATTCAGATTGCCGTGCCTCGTCTGGTGATACAAATATCCAATGATTATTCCAGCGATGCAAGCGTTGGCGTTTGTGTACCCCGGTGTGTAGATATTTGTGAACCATTTTGTATTTACCAATAATAATTGAACATCACTAAAAAAATCCAAGTTATTCCATACATTTATTGAAAGGAACATAACAAAATAACGACTTTAAATTTGACCAGTTGAATAAAACAAACCTACCTTAATCTAATCGGTATCGAGGATTCCAGCTGCATGAAGTGCACCAAACTTGCTGAAAGAATCATTGATAATGCTGTAACTATCGATAGCAATGGTTTCGAGATCCCGGGATACTTCCACAGGATAGCCAACAGTAACAAGGCTATGGTGAAAAGTTGCAGATCTGCTCCAAGGTACCACCCGTGAAGGAAACAACGTTCCTCATTGAGTGGCAAATTATTCACGAACAAGACGTTCCTCCACCAATTCCTCCTACAAAATTCCTGTTCCAGAACTAGAGACTTGTATCCGTAGCGTCCCAGTTCCAATCCAGGAACTCCAGCAGTGCCCAGGACCGAAAAAAGGAGGAAGAAGTAGTAAACTGGTGTGATGCGAATCAGCCGGTTGATGATCTTCGAACGGAAATAGCCGTTTTCGAGCTGAGGCTTGCGTTGTATGTCCTTGAAGAAGCTGACACTCAGCAGCAGAGAGCTGATGACGAAAAAGGTCTGCACACTAAATGGCGCCGCAGATGCGAAATTCAAAACTAGCGGATTTAGCAGCAACTGGAAGAATGGTTGAGGATTGTTTATTCGAAATAACAAAATTCTAACAAACTTACCATTTCAACAACTTCAGGGTTTTCCAACGGAATTAAAGCGCATACTACTAAACAATGTACAATCAATACGTAGGTACTAATGAGCACTCGTAATCCATCAATATATCCGAAGTCACGATATACTTGAGAATCAGGTTGTTTCCTCAATTGCCTCCAGTTTCGCTGAACAGAAAACGATGTCACGATAATGTGTTCTGAATAAGCAATAAAACACATTACACATTTCATTCACAACAGTGAACTTTGCCCCAAAAGTGTTACCTTTCCAGTGATCTTTTCCAAGCCAATCAATCGCGTTGGCGCCCAGAAGGGCTCCAATCAACGTCAACACTATTATTCCAAATGTGATCTTTAACCAGTCTGAAAAAAGAAAGCCAAACAAACAACTCTTGCCGAGCATTCGCGTGCAATCTGAGCAATGACGTACCTGAACCCTTTTCCACCCCTGGAAGTTCATTGGAGGTGCAGTATTCGATCTCGGAGTATGCGTTTGGGGCGACATTGTAATTACGCTCTAAACGCTTGTTAATACAAACGTTCAACAAGCGGCTGTACCGATGACTCAGGCGTTCTGCGTCCGCTGGCCATGATTCCGAAGGGAAAGCATACTTTTCGAGTGGATTTTGCAAAGAAAATATAATGATTAGCTTTGATGGCTGTGGGGTACATTTGATGATTGATGCCTTATGTCAATCGTGCGTTGATATGGGGAGTGTTTATGATGAAACTTCCACATATATATTCAAGTAATCCTCACAAGTTTGGGGGATTCATATGAACGGCAACGAAATTTGTTTGTGTCACATTTACCCGAATACCTTTCACCAGAAACACATTTACCCAAAGCTCATTTACCCGAATGTAATATATATTCGAATGACAATCAACCGAAAGTAACAAATACCCGAAGGCAATATTCACCAGAATGAACATTTACCCGAATGCGATATTCACCCGAATGTGTAAAATATCAGAATACGACATTTATCTGAATGGAAAATGTAATCGATTGTAACGTTTACCCGAATGAAGAAGGAAAAATTCCTGGAGACTTCGCTGTGTCATTTTTATAAATTATTGAAGGCACAATTAACATGTCTACTTTTCTTTCGGAATGGCCCTTAAAGGTTAAGAGATCATTTAAAAATGAACACTGGCTATGGAAATTTAGAAAATTAAGCAGGTAATTTCAAAATGAAAATTATAAAATATAAATGCCTTGAAACGTAGTGGTAACATCCATACCTCTCACGCAGAGATCACGAGTTCAATTCTCACTCCCGACATTCTTCCAAAAATGGAAGTAAAAGTGACAAACCAGCCGAAATGTGTTGAAAGTCACTATAATAGAGAATTAAAAAAATGCCTTGAAAATGTGAAAAAAATTGGTAAGAAAAAAAATGCCACTCATGTATTAACGACACCGCAACGCAATTATTACCATGAATTTATATTGTCGTAATGAAATTTATTCTAAGGTCAACGTAATGGGGACAAAGTCCTCATCTAACGAGTAGAAGAAAACGAGGCGGTTCCAAGCCGGCCAGGTGACGCAATTCGAGTTGGCCGCCGATCTACCGCCGAAAGCGGCGGTCTCTCGCAAGCAAACCTGTGTTCCTCCGATTCGACATATTTTACGTAAAGGTAAAACTGGTAAAACTGCAACGAAGGCCACCGAAAAAGTTCGTGTACTTTATGGACCCGATACTGTAACGATTCGCACAGCACAGCGTTGGTCTGATCGATTTCGTTCTGGTGTAGTGGCTGTCGAAGATACACCCCGTACTGGTAGGCCAAGCGTCGTGGAAACCGATAAAATCGTCGAAATCAACCAAGTAGACCAGCATGTGAGTACGATTGGCCAGGGACTGGGTATAGACCATAAAACCGTTTGGAACCATTTGCATTTGCAGAAGATTGGATTCCAAAAAAGCTGGATGTATGGGTATCACACGAGTTGACATAAAAAAATCTTTTAGACCGAATCAACGCCTGCGATGCACTGCTGAAACGGAACGAACTCGACCCATTTTTGAAGAAGATGGTGACTGGTGATGAAAAGAGGATCATGTACGACAACCTGCAGCGAAAAAAGTCGTGGTCGAAGCGTGGTGAGCCGGCCCAAACCATCGCCAAGCCCGGATTGATGGCCAGGAAGGTTTTTCTGTGTGTTTGGTGGGATTGGAAAGGAATCATCCACTATGAGCTGCTCAACTATGGCCAGACCCTCAACTCAATAAGGAGGGGGGTTTTATAAGGGGAGGATAATGAAGTTGCCTTCTAAATGGCAACAAGTTTGCGAACAATACGGCGCATATTTGACTTAAATTGGATAATTTTAAGTATGTTAAATAAAGCGTCAATTTTCGATCAGAAATACGACATTTCTTCTTCCCCAACCCTATAAAGGGTGTGTCACATCAAATTTCATCACGGAAAAAACGCTGTAGAAATTCGCCCAGTAGACCGATCCTTTTGAAAATTTTAGACAGTAAAATAAAAACTATTAAACAACTTTTGGCATTTTCTTTTTATTCATACTTCGAGCCCAAGCCCGTATGCTCACACCTTCCTCTTTACCCCGTCCATAAGGTTCTGTACAACGTCAGGTTGTAGTTTTTTTGAACAGAAATCCATTTTCTCTGGAAGTCCGCCTCCGATTTGACAACTTTTGGGTTCTTCCGGAGGGCCTGCTTCATAATCGCCCAATATTTCTCTATTGGGCGAAGCTCCGGCGCGTTGGGCGGGTTCATTTCCTTTGGCACGAAGGTGACCCCGTTGGCTTCGTACCTTCGTACCTTCGTACCTTCGTAACACGTCCTTTGAATAGTGGCACGAAGCGAGATCCGGCCAGAAGATGGTCGGGCCCTCGTGCTGCTTCAATAGTGGTAGTAAGCGCTTCTGTAGGCACTCCTTAAGGTAAACCTGCCCGTTTACCGTGCCGGTCATCACGAAGGGGGCGCTCCGCTTTCCGCAAGAGCAGATCGCTTGCCACACCATGTACTTTTTGGCAAACTTGGATAGTTTCTGCTTGCGAATCTCCTCCGGAACGCTGAATTTGTCCTCTGCGGAGAAGAACAACAGGCCCGGCAGCTGACGAAAGTCCGCTTTGACGTAGGTTTCGTCGTCCATTACCAGGCAATGCGGCTTCGTCAGCATTTCGGTGTACAGCTTCCGGGCTCGCGTCTTCCCCACCATGTTTTTCCTTTCGTCGCGGTTAGGAGCCTTCTGAACCTTGTATGTACGCAGGCCCTCCCGCTGCTTGGTCCGCTGGACGAATTAACTTGACAAATTCAGCTTATTGGCGACATCCCGGACCGAACTTCTCGGATCACGTCTAAACTGCTTAACTACGCGCTTGTGATCTTTTTCACTGACGGAGCATCCATTTTTGCCGTTCTTCACCTTCCGGTCGATGGTTAGGTTCTCGAAGTATAGTTTTAATACTCTGCTGACCGTGGATTGGACGATTCCCAGCATCTTACCGATGTCCCGATGTGACAACTCCGGATTCTCGAAATGAGTGCACAGGATTAATTCACGACGCTCTTTTTCGTTCGACGACATTTTTCCAAATTTACGAAAAATTGACAGTGAAGCATGGCCAACGTGATCTATACACTCTTATCTGAATATAAGCGAAAGCTGAAGATATAATTCCTAAAAATTAAATTTCTACAGCGTTTTTTCCGTGATGCAATTTGATGTGGCACACCCTTTATATTAGGCTGTCAAACAAGTCCTGCGGTGTTTCCGCGAGGTGTCGTTGTAAGAGCGTAGTTCTAGTTGTATTCATTGTATCAAGTCATACTATAGCTTGTTGGAAAGGTATTTTTGCGCGCTATAATATAGTCCTTGACAGTGTTTTGTTTAGTTTAGTCGTTCGTGAGTTATAGTGTCGCAAATATGGAGCAAAATAAAGAGAAAATCCGACATATTTTACAGTACTACTATGACAAAGGCAAAAATGCATCTCAAGCTGCCAATAAAATTTTTGCAGTTTATGGACCCGATACAGTTTCCATTTCCACCGCACAACGATGGTTTCAACGTTTTCGTTCTGGTGTAGAGGTCGTCGAAGATGCGCCACGCTCTGGAAGGCCTGTCGTCGAAAATTGCGACAAAATCGCTGAATTAGCCGAGAAAGACCGGCATAGTAGCAGCCGTAGCATCGGCCAAGAGCTGGGGATAAGTCATCAAACCGTTATTAACCATTTGAAGAAGCTTGGATTCACAAAGAAGCTCGATGTATGGGTGCCACACACGTTGACGCAAAAAAAACATCTTTGACCGTATCGTATTGCAACAAAATCGACCCGTTTCTGAAGCGGATGGTGACTGGCGATGAGAAGTGGGTCACTTACGACAACGTGAACCGCAAACGGTCGTGGTCGAAGCCCGCTGAAGCGGCTCAGACGGTGGCCAAGCCCTCATTAACGGCCAGGAAGGTTCTGCTGTGTGTTTGGTGGAATTGTCAAGGAATAATCTATTATGAGCTGCTTCCCTATGGCCAAACGCTCAATTCGGACCTGTACTGCCAACAACTGGACCGCTTGAAGGTAGCATTCATGAAGAAGAGGCCATCTTTGATAAACAGAGGCCGCATTGTCTTCCATCAGGACAACGCCAGGTCACACACTTCTTTGGTGACGCGCCAGAAGCTCCTGGAGCTCGGATGGGAGGTTCTTTTGCATCCGCCGTATAGTCCGGACCTTGCACCAAGTGACTACCACCTGTTTTTTTGTCCATGGCGAACGAGCTAGGTAGTCAGAAGTTAGCCACAAAAGAGGCCTGTGAAAATTGGCTATCCGAGTTTTTTGCCAATAAGGAAGCGAGCTTCTATAACAGAGGTATTATGAAGTTGGCATGTCGTTGGGAACAAGTCATCGAACAAAACGGCGCATATTTGACTTTTTTTTTTTATCTTCGCTTATTTTTCGTCGGCCTATTTCCGCCACTTTAGTGCCAATCACCGACATCAGGGAGGCGACTCCACCTGTTCCTACCTATCAGACTCAACAACTCATGAGCCGGGCCAACTTCTTTTACTTCCGCTCCGAAGGAAGACGTAACCAGAGATTTTTCGCCTCAGAAAATCCCAACGACGCCAGCTGGGATTGAACCCAGGCCGATCGGATTGTGAGGCTGTTACGCTAACCATACAACCACTGGCGCCGTCTATATTTGACTTAAAACAGATGATTGTAACTAATTTTATGAACAAATGAAAATTCAAAAAAAATACCGCAGGACTTTTTTGACAGCCTAATATACCCGAAGGTAACATACGCCAGAGTGAACATTTACCCGAATGCGATATTCACCCGAATGCAACATTAACCCGAATGTGTAAAATACCAGAATACGACAGAATTTATCTGAACGTTTACCCGTATAGAGACGGAAAAATTCCGACAAATCAGATTATGAGTTTTGTCGAATCTCCTGTTCATAAATAAGATTAAACCGAAACAACATGAGAGAGCAACAAAAATACGAAGTAAAATGAAAAAAAGATAATGAGGAAATTTGAAATGATGCTGAAGACTTCGCTGTGTCTTTTTTAGAAATTATTGTAGGCACAATTGACATGTCTACTTTTCTTTACCGTATTGCCCTTTAAGGTTAAGAGATTATTTAAAAATGAACACTGGCTATGGAAATTTAGATAATCAAGCAGTTAATTTTAAAATGGAAATTATAAAGCATAAATGCCTTGAAAATGTGAAAAGAATTGGTAAGAAAAAATATGCCACTTATGTATTAACGTGCGGTGTCGCAATTATTATCATGAATTTATATTGTCGTAATGAAATTTATTCTAAGGTCAACGTAATGGGGACGAAGTCCTCATCTAACGATTATAAGAAAACGAGGCGGCTCTAAGCCGCCCAGGTGACCCAGGTGAAATATAGGACGGCCGGCATACGTTTGCCTGGTGCATTACGTTTGCTCGGTTAGTTTTAGCCTTGAGTTATAACATTCATATTTATATGCAAAAAATGACACGGTATTCGTTTGACCTTGTTTCTCGTAAATGCTCTAGAATCTCGTTGTGTTTAAATATTGCTCTTTTATCTCCTTTCAACGCATTATATGTCTTTTTTTTTGCGAGGGGATACGTCTAAACTTTTAATATACGGGCCTATTTTAAAGTTTCGGGTGGAAAAAGTGAAATATTTTGAATGAAGGATGGATATTGATTCCGAATACAATTATATTATATTAATAATTAATACAATTATTTTTTTTATCTGCGATATATATAATGCAAATAGTAAAATAAGTGACCAATAAAAGAGGTCGATTTTACTCGTATATGCTTTCTAATGCAGCATAAGCAGCATTTCTCTACTCCATTCAAGTCTAGAGTAAGCTTGCATGGAATGACTTCTGGGAATATTGTTCCTGTGCCCATTCACGTGCCGCTCGGAAAATCACGTTGCATCGAAGCGCGATTCACAGATAATAGAAGGGCGGAAGATACAACATACGTTTCATCTCGTTTCCACCGTGAAGTGTATTCGAAGTGTATTCGAGAATCAGGCCACTTGTTTCCACTTCACGGTGTATCCGCCATGACAACGGTACAGTTTCGACATCTTAGTACGAAATTAGTTTTCCACTAAAACTTATATAAAATTATCATCAGATACAATTTTTATAAGAGATTTTTTTACCACTAGAATAAAGCAAAGTTTTCCATTCATATTGAACACTTATTTGGTACGGAGAAGTTAATTTGCATTCATGATTTCTATTTTAAAGGTGTTCATTCTACCTGAAAACCCATTATTATCTTTGACGCTTTACCAACTCGTAAAACGTAGTTCAATGGCGTGCCATTCATAACAAAGCCGTCTGTGTTGAGTGCTGTTCACCATTTTAAAGGTATTCAAAGGTTTTGAAGGCCCAAGAAAAGGCAATATTCTGAAAAAAGCCTAAATTATGAATAGATCAATATGATTACAGTAAACTCAAGCAATGAGAAATGCAACATCTACTTGAAAAATCGATTTTTTCCATTCAAAAATGGTGATTTCTAAAACCGGACAAACCATGATCAGAGATGGATGATTATAATCTCTTTTTCTCTTTGAAGAAAATCGTTAAACAAACATAATAAAATAACGCAATTTGAACGCCTTATAGTATCAGCAATCAATCAGACATGATTTAGGGGTGACCCAAAGCGCTCACAAGCTCGACAATTTTTTGTGGGACTGGTCAGGTTAGGGATATGGATATGAGGTATCGTTGTCTCAACCGACGGTTGCCCCACGATTTAGTTGTTTTATATACATTTTAGCTAACCCGGCAAACTTCGTCCCGCCCAAAATTTATTTTTCGTTATCACATCCACGTTTTCTTACTAAGCGCACGTTCATGGGTCCAAGCGCAGAACTGTTTATTGATTGTTCTTCTAATGTACCTTTTAAAATTATTTTTTACTATAAAACTTCAGTACAATATCAGATTATTTTCAGACACAATTCTCGTGCAAGATTTTTCATCCACATGCAAATAACATGTTTCTCCGTTACATGGAATAAATTTTTGATACAAAAAATATGATAGAATAAAGACAGCCCTAAATCGGACAATTCCTTTCTCGAGTTTTGCTCTTATTAACACATTCGGCGATCCATTTTTATTTGTGTAGATAGAAGAAGATATAGGAGTGCCTTTTATCACATTAAAATCCATTTCCACTTTCGATCAAAGATCAATTTCGTTAGCACAAACATAAAATGGACTAACAACGCTTGTCACTATGTAATTGTAGGGAATTGGGAATTCAATTATTTAAATTTTCCCATTTTCCTTCAGAGCTTTCCGAAAATTTTCAATTGTCATGTTTTGTTGGGATATGTTTGGTTGAAATATGTGTAATATTTTTATGAGACCCCCTCTCTATTCCAGAGGAGGGAAGAGTTTCATACCATCATAGAAGCATTTATCGTACCCAAAAACCCTCACATCCCAAATTTGGCTCCATCAGCTTGATTAGTTCTCGAGTTATGCAGAAGTTTGTGTTTCATCTGTATGGCAGACCCCTTCCCCTTAGAGAGGGATAGGTGTGTCGAACCACCATAGAAACCTTTCATACCCCCTAAAACCTCCACATACCAAATATGGCTCAGTTTGCTTGATTAGTTCTCGAGTTATGCAGAAATTTGTGTTTCATTTGTTTGGAAGCCCCCTTTAGAGTGGGGGGAGGAGTGTCGAACTACCATAGAAACGTTTATCGATCCATAAAACCTCTATATGCTAAGTTTGATTTCATTTGTTTAATTAGTTCTCGAGTTTTTCAGCAACTTCCCCCCCCCCCTCTTTAGAGAAGGGAAAGGAGTGTCAAACCACCATAAAAACATTAATTGCTCCCAAAAACCTTCATATGCCAAATTTGGTTCATTTGCTTCATTAGATCTCGAGTTATGCAGAAATTTGTGTTTCATTTCTATGGCAGCCCCCCCTTGAAAAGGTGGGAGAAGTGTTGAACCACCTTACAAATGTTTCTTGCCCCCTAAAACCTCCACATGCCAAATTTGGTTCCGTTTGTTTGATTAGTTCTTGAATTATGCAGAAATGTATGCTTCATTTATATGGCAATCCACACTTACACCACCCCCCTCCCCCCTTAATGAGAAGGAAGGAGTGTCTATTCTCGATAAAAACATTTCGTGTCCCCTAAAAGCTCCGCATGCCAAAATTTGGCTCCATTTTCTTGATTAGTTTTCGAGTTATACAGAAATTTGTGTTTCACTTGTTTGGAAGCCCCCTTTAGAGAGGAGGAGGAGTGTCGAACTACCATAGAATCATTTATTGCACCCGAAACCATCCACATGCCAAATTTCGTTTCATTTGCTTGGTTAATTATTGAGAGAGAGCGGGTGAAGAGGGAGGTGGAGTGTCCAACCACCGTAAAAAACATTTATTGCACCCCAAAACCTCCACATGCCAAATTTGGTTTAATTTGCTTGATTAATTCTCGAGTTATGCGTTGTGTTTCATTTGTATTGTACAACTAGTGGGTGAATGACGAGAAAACTATTTCTCGATGTTCTGGAACATTTGAAAAAGGTAGCAAAAAGCAGCGTAAACGAATCAGTTTTGCTATTGCTCGACAATCACAAAAGCCATTGCACTTTGGAAACAATCAATATGAAAAATAAACAGTAAACAAACAATTAAATATTGCCGAGAAAATGGCATAATTCATGTATCCTTTCCACCTCATTGCACTCATCGCTTACAGCCGCTGGATGCTTCAGTTATTAGGCCTTTCAAGCAAAAGCTCTCAGTTTCCCAGAACGATTGGCTATTGAAAAACTACGGCACGGGCCTACACTGATTCTTTCACCTCGAGTTATATCCCAACTGGATTCAAAATTACAGATTACTATCCATTCTCAAGAAACTTTTTTTTTTCAGACAAGGATTTTGAATGCTCAAATGATCGGAGCGGAAGTAGCAACTAACTCATCAGGTAATACAACAATGCTGCAAAACATTCAAGAAAATACTGGTAAACAGAAGAATGCAGAAAATGCTGGAAATAGGAGGAAACGGAAAAAAATTGTTGATAGAGACAAAATTTTCATTAGGCTAGCTAAGTTTTTTGCGTTTTCCGAAACTGCTCCATAAAGGGCACATTCGGACAAAAAGGTAGTTTTCAAAAATTGGTTTCAAATTTTACACCATGCAGGTTGAGCATGGTGTAAAATTCACCTCGAGAGAGGTTTGCGAAAATCTACTGTCTCAGTGCTTTTTCACTAATAGAGGTAAATACGGAAAATGAGAGGTATAATGGAACTATCTTCAAAATTCTATCGTTCAAACGATAATCAAATTGGCTCATTCTGATTATGCTCATAATTCAAGTTTAAAATTATAATTATATGGCAATTATAAAATAATGGATTTATGTATTCTCAACACAATATTATAGTTCTTGAGGACCTTGAAGTTTAATACAGTGATAGACATTTGTTTAGCCGCACTTGAAAAAAAACTTGAAGCACTTACAAAACAACCAGGAATGTTCTTTTTATCGGGATACTTATTTACTGTAGTGGTAGTATATTTAAGTCAATTTTATTCAAAGGACGTGCGTCACAATCTCACACACACACAAGGCGACATCGGTGGATATAAACATTCAAACGTCGTTTTTCCGAGGCATACGTTTAGCCGCAGGACATAAAAATCGAGTTTTCGCATAATCACTAAGCTTGTATCTGCGTATTCTATTGACGGAAGAGGGGCGGGAAATAATAAAGATATTCAGTGAACAAAAGTTTTCTAGTCGCTCGCTAGTCTGTCGATCTGAGAAAGTGGTACTGAATTTACTCAAATAGTGCCAGAAATATGGGATATAACGACCAACAAATGGGAACACCAAAGTTACTTTGCGTCTTAAAGGTCGAATAAAACACGAAGCAACCAGGAAACGATGTCCTGCTCACACATTAAGGCAGAATTGGTTGTTCCAGTAACGAAGAGGCATATTGCGCGCATCTTGAATAAGTCACCAAACATCATGTGGAAGAAACTTCAAGGGAAGCCGAATCTGACCGCCACCCATAAGCAGAACCATTTAATTTTCGCCTGGCAATCCATGGAATGGAAACTAGAATGAATAAATGTTGTATTTTCCGGCGAAAAAAATTTCAATTTGGATGGTCCGGACTGTTACTGTTGCTATTGGTACAATTTAAGTCAACGGCATGTCGTGAGATCGAAGCGAAACTTTGGGGGCGGAAGTTGGACAGTGTGGGGACCCGTTTCCTATCACAGCAAGCTTCCCATTTGTTTCATTTTCACCCGAATGAACTCCGAAAAGTATCTTCAATTACTGGAGGACGTTTTGATTGACCATATTGAGAATATCGCTACCGAGGATGTTGTTTTTTCAGCAGGATTATGCATAGATCTACATTTCCAAGCAATCGAAAGCATGGTTTGCCGAGAAGGACATTCCGCCTGCTTGCAGTCGATTGCATTCCCATAGAGAACCTATGGAGAATCTTGACCGAGATGGTCTATGCAAACGGATAACAATTTGACAACATTTCCAGTCTCAAGGCAGTAATTCAGGAGTGTTAGCTATAATCAATATGGCAACACTTTAAAAGCTGTCTGACTCGATGCCAAATCGAGTTTTCAAAGTGAAATGAAGGAAATTGAGGTGGACATACTAAATATTAGCTACCGATTGGACT
The DNA here is from genome assembly GCF_029784135.1 of Toxorhynchites rutilus septentrionalis. NCBI lineage: Eukaryota > Metazoa > Arthropoda > Insecta > Diptera > Culicidae > Toxorhynchites > Toxorhynchites rutilus. The sequence continues at coordinate 272,066,737 of NC_073745.1, forward strand.
CGAAATTTGCCGCACAAATTTTCTTTTATTGAAATTTTAGGATGCGGCTAAACGAATGTCCACCCTGATTCCACATATTTGAATTACTTAGAAAACAAAAAGTGTATTTATACTTTTTTTTTTAGAATGAATTCGATGAAAATAAACAATAATAGTCTTTTATGAACAAAACTGTACAAAGAATTGACTTATTTTTAAAAATATTGTGGAAAAATGGGGTGCGGCTGAACGAATGTCTACCACTGTACTCTCGAAAATCGCATGTAGATAAATGCTTGTGATAAGCATCAACATGTGCAGTTACGACACACCTTATAATCAAGAATGCAGAAACCACAAAATATGTTGAAATTAACCATACTCACCGTATAATTGATGGCAAATTTCGGCTGATACAACCGTTGACGATCCTTCTCGCTCAGTGTGGCAAGCTCCCGTTCGCATTCCGGTACGCAGATGCCCCAATCCAGCACATTGTGCCGAAAATTGGACACTATTCGGTTGGATTTCTGTTGATTTCAATATCATCGCTCAACGACTGACAGAACAAAACTACACTTTTCAAACTTACAATTGGATCCGTTTCCGTTTCGAATATCACTTTAGCATAGCAAAACACTCCAGGAAAATTCTGCTGGCGACACTTCTCATAGTTGTCGAATTTGAATAACGGCGGAATCAATCTGCCACTTCCGGATGCTACCGTTGCACACGTTGCCAGTGCTACTACTAGCGGTAAAACTATCCGATTGGAAAACATCTCGAGTAAACTGAACCAAATTCGTCGGGACCTTAGGTATAACTAAAGTCAGCCCTAACAAATTCGAGACTGGTAACGTAGCGCCTTTCCACCGCTAATAAATGCGGCGTGTCACAAAATGATCCGCGGGAAGCGTGTGCTTATAAGAGACACTCGATCATTAGATGATGTCGCAGTACACAATAACACAACGTAATGTATCATCGCGGGAGTAAATATCTCAACAGGTCAAGTTCAACGCAACACGCTGATAGAATTCAACTGAAGTTGAATAATGTCAACCTATATCACACGTTTCGTTTCAGATTTTGTAGCAATCAGCTGATCTGCTTATTTGGTTTACATTTCGTTAACGAGCAGTAATTTAAATAATCACTATATTCACATTTACGTGGAAATCGTGAAGAATCATTTCACCTGGTTGAAACTGTATTCTGGGTATGATCCCATGATCCCATGCAGCTGTGCCATACAGGACGGGAAGTTTTCGGCTGTAATTCCCGTTCAGTGCGGAAGTTTGGCGATAAAGATTTTATTCTGACTTGCACTAGTGCCTGCAAGACCGTTCGTTTCGGAACTTTTATCACCCGGAAGGTTTTTTCACGGTTCCCTGAGTCCATCTTTGGAGTTGATGATTGAATTCAACTGTTCAATTTTTGTTCTGTGTCATAATTTATTGTTGCTAAAATCGATCAGGAAATGAATAAAAAATATTCTCAATCTTGTTGCGTTCCGAGGTAAAAAAAATCCAAATTACATAGGGCCACTAGTGAGACCGTACAAGCAGTCATAATATTTGCTCTAGAAGACACTGGAAATGTAGAGTGCTTTATCCAGATGCTGTTACAGCATCACATTAGTCTGGGCCCTTTCACACTACTTAATTCCGAGAAGCGAGAGGGCTGACTCACTAGCAAAGATGGGTGTGGAATGAAATTCGATTCATTAGTCCCTCGGCGTACCATTTTTCGAAATGGGCCGGTGGCTCCATCCGATTATTCCTATGGTTAACCTAAATCGAGGTTAAATGTCTGGGATCTAATTCGCAATTTATTCCGACTCATACAATCACTGTTCTTTAGGCGCGCTGCTTTCTCGTAGAAACCTCGTATTACCCTCGTAAACCTCGCATTAACCCTTCGCTGTCAGAATTAATTCCTCTTGAAAAAGATTCTCTTATCTTTCCACGCTAATAACATTTTGTTAATATCGAGTACCGTTAGCTATTATTCTTAGAAACACCATGTACATTTGTGAAAAAGTTCACATTAAAATTCGTTTAGAAAAAATGTAAACTATTACATCGTAGAATAAAGTATTTAGTATGATTCCTTGCTGTGGTGGCTGAGAGCAGACAAATGACTGCAAAGGGTTAATCTATGCGTTTGTGGAGAAGTTTATTACGACGTCAAGCATGTTGACTGGTTCTGTGAGGTTTATTGGTAATTTAAATTTTTACAACATTCAGTTGACAAGTTACAGTGTTAAATGGCACAAAAATTGTAATTTCCAAAACAAAGAAGAAATTTGAATTTTGCTTTTAACATGTTGAGCTCCGGATTGTTCTTGCTACGCTTTCCATTCAGCCCGCATCAAGAGTATTTTCACAATATCCAGCTTCAATAGATACCCCACAACGGTCTGCTAATGTGATCGTTTTGGAGACCAGATAGCTGCTTCCGTTATCGGTTCGACTGTCAGGTCAGTTAACCGCACTATGTAAATATAAAAAATTTGTGACATGTTCCGGGTAATTTGATTCAGAACTCAGCAAAATTCAACACCCAAAGGCTGTTATTTTACCATCGCTTATTTACCATCAATCACTCGCTGATTTAGCACCCTGTAGTTTCTCTTGACATATATTTTCTACCTTAATAGTTTGAATATGCATTTCAAAGGCAGACGAACTGACGAACTGCGTGATGAGAAATAGGTTTCAGGTTTCCCGAAGATAACTTTTCACCGTCGCGATTTAATTTAGCCACATACTATAAATAACAGAATATTTAGCCAGTCCAATCGTGTTAACAGGTTTTCCTTTTCAGGATACCTAAAGATAATCTCTGCCGCATGTTATGACCCATCAGATTTTCGGAATTTTTTTTCGTCGAGTACCGTTTACATAATCACATCACTTACCTCAGTGAATTCTGATTCTTACCTCTCCACACTCACAACTACCCTTTCCATGATAATCGCAAGGGAAGCACGCTATAGAGGCGACCCTTCTGGCTGTGAATATCATAATAACATTCCTTCCCTTCCCCTGGTGATTGTTAGGACGCAGCCGGCATCGTTATTGACTATTTAAAACTCGATTCACCGAAACTTGCACAGTGAGAAATATTTGCTACTCCCGAAAATCATTCAGTCATTCAGTGTATTTTAATTTAATTATGTGTGTTTTATTATAAAAAATAGGCAAACAAAATTATTAGGCCTTTTACGATGAGTGATTACTTTCTAGTCGAATTTCCGACTTTTTTCTTTTCATATGATAAATATCTTCAGGTGCGGGGACCGACACGAATTACGAATTGCAAAAGTTACGAATCGTTCAATCTGAGAGTACGCATAGCATTCTGAATTTCTGGTACAATTTGATGAAGGGCTCCTCTAGTTTACTCCAAACTTTGGTCGATCGGCTAAAAAAACCAATGAACGCATCAATATGAAACGTTCATATATGTTTCGGGGATATACTAGACTAAAAATTTGTCTACTGACATTGGAACTTACTGCAATATTTACAAAATTACAGATGATTTTCTAAAGCATTATGAAAACACTTTTTTTAATTGATGTTAAAAATGTAACTAATTTTTTTTCATCGAAGCAATAAATCAATCTTGTACAGAATTCAGTAGAGTTTTCAAAACTGCATTTCGATTTTCGGTGCGATCATTTTTTTTATTAAATTATTTATCATCAAAAACGAAAGGGTAATTTTCATTCAAACAGAAATATCTTTGTATGGGATGGTCCTACCGGAACGTTCTAGGATCCAAATGAAAACTGGTTAATAATATTAATTGAGGGACTCAAAATGAAAGGGATGTAAGTGACATCATCGATTTCTCTACATCGGCTCTCTATTTTGGTCATAGCTTAGCTGCAAACTCATTCCATCTCACATCATTGAGTTGATTGGCAAAAATTGCGTTAATCCACAAAATCTTTGAAAAAACAGATAAAATCATTCTTTTATTTCTTCCCGATATTGTTGTTGTACAAACACCAGTACGAAGATATGTACGTAAGAAATTTCAATACTTGAAAGGTGGAACTTTAAAATGATGTATATGGGAAGTAGGGCGTAAGGCGGACATGTTAAGAAGAACTTTAATTGTATCTTTGAAAACTCATGTTTACCAAAACTTGAATGCAGTTTCTTACAATTCAAAATACTTTTCGTTTTCCCAAAATAATCGACCAAATGTTTCACAAAAATGTGTTTTTCGAGGTTTTTTACTGAAATTTAAACAGACCGAAAAGTAGAACTTTTTGGTCGATGCGGGTAATATGAACATATAGTGGGGGTAAAATGGACAGGTTTGTAATATACGACGCGTAGAAGTTTTTCGCTCGTGAGAGGAATAAGTTTATTAAATCAAAGTCTGAACTCATTTCGAATGCCCGTTAAATGATGAAAAATTCGAACTAATTCACCTAGAAGTTATATTGTGTTTTTCAGCAGACCCTCAACTATTTCCTTTTTGGTTACAGTCAGCTTCTAAACAGTCCACATTTAGTGATTCTATTTCCGTTTATAGACGCAGGTCATTCCTTAGTAATGCAATAAACAGACTTTCCACAGTCCATCTCACTCCCACTGGCAACGTCCGTTTCGCCCCATCAGTAATGTCAATTATGTCAATAATTTAATTGTTCATTCACAAATGAAATTGAATTTTGGCCATAGACCATAGACTCTATTCACATTTATTGCCACCTGGCTCGCGCTTTCGCCTTTATCGGAATAAAACCGTAGAATATAATTTATTTTATTTTTCTGGTGTCCATTTGAACGCATGCTCAAGCTGAGTCAAATAATAAAATTGTATAAACTCTCATCTTTCTAAAGTCACATAAGGCGGCTCGCACACCGGAGCAATAAGCAATTAGCAACTGTCAACATGCATTAAGCAATATTATCGCCAATTGGTTTTTCCATTTAATTTTTGTTGATCTCGCACACCGACGCAATACGATATCGCTGTCGCCTTTACAGAGCAATACATGTCGCTAGAAACACTGTGTGTCGGTTGAAGAGCAATTTATCGCCCATATTTTGACAAGTTTCGTACATTAAGCCGATTGTTTGTATAATGTCAGGGGTTTTCATTGCTCTGGTATACGAAGAACAACAAAATAAAGGGTGTGTCACATCAAATTGCATCACGGAAAAAACGCTGTAGAAATTCGCCCAGTAGACCGATCCTTTTGAAAATTTTAGACAGTAAAATAAAAACTATTAAACAACTTTTGGCATTTTCTTTTTATTCATACTTCGAGCCCAAGCCCGTATGCTCGCACCTTCCTCTTTACCCCGTCCATAAGGTTCTGTACAACGTCAGGTTGTAGTTTTTTTTGAACAGAAATCCATTTTCTCTTGAAGTCCGCCTCCGATTTGACAACTTTTGGGTTCTTCCGGAGGGCCTGCTTCATAATCGCCCAATATTTCTCTATTGGGCGAAGCTCCGGCGCGTTGGGCGGGTTCATTTCCTTTGGCACGAAGGTGACCCCGTTGGCTTCGTACCACTCCAACACGTCCTTTGAATAGTGACACGAAGCGAGATCCGGCCTGAAGATGGTCGGGCCCTCGTGCTGCTTCAATAGTGGTAGTAAGCGCTTCTGTAGGCACTCCTTAAGGTAAACCTGCCCGTTTACCGTGCCGGTCATCACGAAGCGGGCGCTCCGCTTTCCGCAAGAGCAGATCGCTTGCCACACCATGTACTTTTTGGCAAACTTGGATAGTTTCTGCTTGCGAATCTCCTCCGGAACGCTGAATTTGTCCTCTGCGGAGAAGAACAACAGGCCCGGCAGCTGACGAAAGTCCGCTTTGACGTAGGTTTCGTCGTCCATTACCAGGCAATGCGGCTTCGTCAGCATTTCGGTGTACAGCTTCCGGGCTCGCGTCTTCCCCACCATGTTTTGCCTTTCGTCGCGGTTAAGAGCCTTCTGAACCTTGTATGTACGCAGGCCCTCCTGCTGCTTGATCCGCTGGACGAATGAACTTGACAAATTCAGCTTATTGGCGATATCACGGACCGAACTTCTCGGATCACGTCTAAACTGCTTAACTACGCGCTTGTGATCTTTTTCACTGACGGAGCATCCATTTTTGCCGTTCTTCACCTTCCGGTCGATGGTTAGGTTCTCGAAGTATCGTTTTAGTACTCTGCTGACCGTGGATTGGACGATTCCCAGCATCTTACCGATGTCCCGATGTGACAACTCCGGATTCTCGAAATGAGTGTACAAGATTAATTCACGACGCTCTTTTTCGTTCGACGACATTTTTCCAAATTTAAGAAAAATTGACAGTGAAGCATGGCCAACGTGATCTATACACTCTTATCTGATTATAAAACCAAAGCTGAAGATATAATTCCTAAAAATTAAATTTCTACAGCGTTTTTTCCGTGATGCAATTTGATGTGACACACCCTTTATGTTGCCTGTTGCATATTGCGTATTGCAGTTTGCTAGTTGCTTATTGCATTTTTTCATTTTTCAAAATCTGTATTTTTTCTTTTTTGATACATCAAATGGAAGCCCTGAAAAATATGGGTGAGTAAACCCTTTCGAACTTCCAAATCAGCAGCTAAATCATCCAATGTCATCTTCAAGATCATTCCTAGAACATCGCTCCATTGATTCTGACAACTGATAAATACTGATAAATATAATTCATAATACGCATAATCACATTGTGAGCTAACGCCGAATTGTAGGCAAAAAGGTTGCTCGTTGCGTTGTGGGGGAAAACGAATGGCTAGTAAAATCGAAAAAATATTACCATTTTAATTGTCAAATTGTTAACTTTTTCTTACTACCTTCACTGTTTATGTCTTAAGAACAAAATGCTGAATAAATTTCCTGTGTAATGGTATACAACACAACATATATCGCAATACCGATTTTGAATAATATGCTTTTGAAAACTCTTAAAGAATCTTAAACTTAAACTTTTCGTAGAGTTACCCCCCTATAAAGAAATCAAAGACATAGTCCTATGTCAAAAACAAGGTGATTCTCGTAATCTACGTTTTATTTTCTATTTTTCTACATAATCGCCGTAACATTCGAGGCATTTTTCATAGCTTGGCACCAGTTTTTCTATTCTAAGTGCGTAGCGTCCAACTTTTTGAAGTACGATATAACTGCGTCACGAATTTCTTCAGTGTTATCGAATCGATGACCGCCGAACGCCTGTTTCATCACCGTACTATTGTGAAGTTTTGGACCGATTAAAAACCGCGATTAAGAACAAAAGACCAGGTTTATTGACGAAAGGAGTGTTCCTCATCCACGATAATGCGCGGTCCCATTTTGCTCGCGTAACTCAAGAGCAATTGAAAAAATTCAAATGGACAGTGTTCGAGCATCCTCCTTACTCCCCAGACCTCGCCCTTAGCGACTATCACATTCACTCGATTTTACAGGAAACTTTGCGATGAATCAGTTTATACAGGAATGTGAAATTCTATTGATGAAATCTTAATCGAATCTGCAGTAAATAAAATGAAACAAAAATAAAAATATGTTATTTCTAGGACACGACCCCTTTGTGGGCGTAGTACTACGATTTTACTCAATTTTGCTTGTTCATGACTTCGGTTATTATTTTAGAATTATTTTAGAGTTTAGTAGAAAGTTTTGGTGACCCTTAAAAGGACGGATTGGTTGAGAGATTTTAAAAAGTAGTTGAAATGGTTACCAGAACAATATTCAAGTAAAGGGTGTGTCACATTGCATCACGGAAAAAATGCTGTAGAAATTCGCCCAGTAGACCGATCCTTTTGAAAATTTTAGACAGTAAAATGAAAACTATTAAACAACTTTTGGCATTTTCTTTTTATTCATACTTCGAGCCCAAGCCCGTATGCTCGCACCTTCCTCTTTACCCCGTCCATAAGATTCTGTACAACGTCAGGTTGTCGTTTTTTTGAACAGAAATCCATTTTCTCTTGAAGTCCGCCTCCGATTTGACAACTTTTGGGTTCTTCCGGAGGGCCTGCTTCATAATCGCCCAATATTTCTCTATTGGGCGAAGCTCCAGCGCGTTGGGCGGGTTCATTTCCTTTGGCACGAAGGTGACCCCGTTGGCTTCGTACCACTCCAACACGTCCTTTGAACACACCCTTTAGTCTATATGTTGCAAATATTCATAATATTCACTTGTCCATTCCCTTTTCCTTTCCCTGATAAAAGGCAGCACCCGTTGGGATAAGTTCACTACAGAACCCACACAAATTTCACAATGCAGCTCTCATCACCTGGCGATATAATTATAATGAGTCACCACAGGCAATTTCTCAGCCAGGTATAATATCGCCGAGGCAAGTCAGCAATTTAAACTCAAGTTAAAAAAATACACTGGAAGATGGTGGTAATAATGATTTGTATGTATATTTATGAACACCGATACCAGAAAACCAGAGAATGTTGGTTACCACTGTTGTTACCACAACCCGTTTGAAGTTCAGCTCAGTTCATATAATGAGAGGTTTTTCTAGGGCTCCATTTGGAGTTTTGAATGAATGAAATTTACGATTTTCTGACCAGTTACAAACACTTAATTCAAAACCAATTGTCCTCAAAATCCTACGTCAATATTGCAACCGTGCCTCTAGGCACAACTTTTTCACTTTTTTGTTTTTGGCTCTTTTATAGTTGTTGTTTTATAGTGCCAACTTCATCGAATAAGTTGCTAACGATCTATGTGAGCCCCAATGAAGGGAAAAGATCGTAACAAAAAAACTGCCCAAAGGTGTCGTATTCATAGAGGGCCTAATAAAAGCTAGTTACAAATCGTTAAACGGCTTCCATTTAACTGACGTCAAATGCCATGAACCACATGTCGCGCGCAAAAGACATCTTTCTAACGAGTCGCATTCGCGCATCTTTATTCGTGATGCAATTACAATAACCGTTTTTTGCCCCCAGTTTATGTACATCAATTCGCTCTGTTTCCTAGTTCAAAGGGAAATCACAGTACCCTATTATGTGGGGTTCCAACCCGCATTTGTTACACTTTTTTCGTCCGCATTATGATTGAAATAAGGTCTTACCATTCAAGTGGGGGAAGCGTAATGATATTATTCATGTGGGTCCATGTGGGTTCTAGTGCTAGAACTACTGAAAGTTTTTATATAACTTTTTTCTACCAAACCAGTTTGAAGTAAATTATCTTCAGAAAAATAATAACATTACTGGAAAATCTATAAGCACAAGTCGGACTCGATTATATACTGACGCGATTATAAATGATTCGGTTATATTCAGTTTTAGATTCGATTACATACAGTTACTAGCTGACCCGGCAAACGTTGTGCTGCCATATAAATTATTTCTAATGAATATGCTGGTTTTGAAATAAAAAAAAACGTTTTTCCGATGAATAGCTACCGGGTCCCGTTCATGGATTGGGAAACCAAAGATATCCAAGAAAATTTCATTGAAACTGATGTACAGGCCAATTTGGTAGCACTTTATTTTGTCATTGTCATTCAATCGAAGAGAACACATATCGCTAAAATTAATTTAAAGCACAATCGTGTTGCTTCCATAATTACCTGATTTGCAAATGTATTTATTGATCTTCAGCTGATGCTAATATGGTATTGGCCAAGGCGCCTAGAAGTAAATCGTAAGGTGGGTCAACTTGCTAAAACCACTCTTCAGCCATCTTGGAAGTCTACTGTGTTTTGTTTGTAAACAAAACATAATACGCTTGTGCCCAAGCTCGCTCGTGATCAGTCTGTCTTTTTCACGCTTCAAACAAATAATTCTGCTTTCTTCCGTACTGTTTCATATACCGCTCCCCTAACCCACTTAGTAACGAAACGGCCTCACCTAGTACCGTAGACCCGTCTTGGTATTGGCGTTGTTGATATTTGTGAATAACTGATCGTCATTATTAGTATTTCTTCGTTGATATATTGGACATCCGCCTACACTTGCGATTGTGTCGTTGATGATATCTTTAGAAAAACGCTTTGTACATTTTCCATCTACCATGCAAGATGACAGAAGTTTTAGAGCATCGCATGAGTTATGATCCATGTGTGTTGGTACAATATCTAACAGTTACCCATATTCCGGAATCCGATTGATTCGAAACTCGATCGGAACTTCCTATTCGATAGAAATCGACTTTTGCATTCTAGAATCCGTTCGACTTAAATTTAATCGTACTATAGAAAGTGACAATCTCGCCCTGGCAAAAAATAAACGTCAAAATAATTCATCCGTATTTGTGGAACAATTTATTCTCTATCAGATTGATAGGTCTGATAGCCATTTTAAATTGTAAGGAGTCGAACGAAAATTACTACTCGATGTTGTTTGAATATATAGAACACATAGTCCGGACTCTAACTTACCCATTTTTTCGTAATATAAAATCATTAGCAGAGCCTATTTTCATTTATAATTGTCGTGTTGAAACCGTTTTTATTCCAATCGAAAATTCATTAATTTTTTTGCATCATTGAGATGGAATAGTTATGAAAGTTTGCCATTCAACTAAATACATCTTGCAGCATGTTGTACTAAATACGTGTAATGTTGTAATGAAGGTCATCAAAGACTTTTTTTTGTTCGAACGCACGTGCTTTCATGACAATGCATACGTTTTGGCCTAGTAACAGGCTGTATCGGTGTTGCTCATGATAGCGTCTCGCAAGTGACTGTAAACTTCCTCAAACCGCTTCTGTTGATTGTGTCGCAGGAAATGCAGGCTCTCTATCTTCGCGTATATGTCGACCATGGATTGTTGGCACAGCTTAACACATCGAACAATACGACATACATAAAAATCCATCGAGTGCACTTTCCTGTTTGTTTCTTCTTCTCCAACCACATGTTCAAAAATTAAAATTCAGAATCAGTAGTGATGTTTTTAATGAATAAAGTATTTGTGGCGGGATCTCGTTCTTTAATGTTTATGCAATATTCGTGTTGTCCCTTCTGAGCGATTAGGGGATTTTTCATGAAAGATTTTTTTTTTCTGACTTGTGCTGTGTATACACATGGTGTAGAACTTGTCACCCAGAATACAATCCATGCGTGTTTCTTGGCATAGAAATGTCAACTATGTAGCAATAAAAAATGACGCAAATTGTACTACGTTGAGATGGCAATCGTTAGGAACATTTGGAACGTTAGTACCATTGAAGAAGATAATGAGAGGCGTCGTATGAACGGTGTGTGTCGATGATTGTTTTTTCTTCGAATCACAATTTCGCGCGTCGCTGCGCTGTCACCTACCATGGTTCCAGCAATGCCTTTAACAATATATGCATTGGATTTACACACATGCTCTCCAGCCGACGTTTTATCAGGACTAACGACAATAGCGTGAGCGTCATTTTGCAATCCGAGCATGTGCGATTAGAATAATTTCAATGATTCATTGTGCTCATTCAAAAAGGCTTCTAGCTCACCGGCGATGCGCCTAGCTTTAGGCGAATTGAGGTTATTTGCACATGTGTGGGTGAAAGATCGATGAAGCGAACGTAGCGCCATCTGTCATTTAAAAACGTAATAAATTCGTTCTGTCAGAAAAACGTACAACGGGTAAATTAAAAAAAAGAGAAAATAAGAGATGATAGTGAAAATGTTGGGTTATATGTATTTTTGAAGCCAAATTTGAGAAGAAAAAATTTGGTATCCTAGAGGTATCATATATAGTTTACGATCTATTCTCATGCCTACCCAGTTTTTTGGATATAATTTCATAAACATCGGTCGAGCCGTTTCGGGGGAGTTCGACCACGAACATCGTGACACGAGATTTACATATATAGAAAGAATTTAAATTGAAAGTTAATTGGCTATTACGAGTACAGTGAAGTAAAAATCGTGATTTTGATAGTTTTAGTTGAAGATACACCAGGAATAAATTAAAATTAAAATGATACAGCAACGAAATTAAAAAAGATAGAAGTTGGGTGTCAAAGGACAAATTGTCAAAAGGTTAGAGAGTTTTAATTTGGTTGATAGAAACATTCAAGTTTATTATAAATTTTTTGGATAAAATTGAGAGTAACACTTCACAAACTTTGAAGTTTTTCACTTCTAAAATGTTTCTAAATACACTAATTTGGAATTTTCACAACTGTATCCTGTTTGAATTTTTCTTATCTTTCAAATGGAAGCAACAGAATCGTCATACGTAGCGTATTTTTGAATTAGAGCCAGTTTAAGCAAACAGAGCCCGAAACAGAGTAAAAGTTTAATAACTTTGTCATTGTTGTAATTCGAACATATGCGTAGACGTATTTTTGTCATCAAATATGAACCTTTATCACCTCCTGAAAGATTTTTTTACGAGAAAGGTATTTTATGACTTTAAGCGGATGAATCAAAAATTGAATTCTTCTCTTATATTCAAAAAACGAAAAATTTATGTATAAAAACAAATATTTTTTTTTTATGATTCGATTATATACAGTGGTACAGAATTTCTTTAAATAGTGGAAAAAATAGGGTGCAGCTAAACGAATGTCTACCACTGTATAAAAATGGATTTCTGTCTGATTCTTATAGACTTGAATATTACTGAACCGATCGACGTGAAAAATTGTATGTAGGAGTTTTTGGGCCGGAAAAGTTTTTTTATGATGGATTGGTGTGGTTGCCTTGCTTCCCAGAACGGACTCGTTTGCTTCGGAAGACCAAGGTAGTTTGATTCTTTTCGTCGGTTGACGTACAGTCGAGTTTTTGTGAAAGGATTGGATCGGAGAGCATATTTTGATTGTGCGATAGCTGACGGATGGAGGCAGGCTGTTTTGTTTGTTCGAGGCAGACGATTTCGGTCACGGCAAGGCGGAGCGGACGGTGTAGCCACGCTGGTGCAGTTCTATGTCGTTGTTTACTTCTCGCAGTTGCGTGAGATTTGTGCAGCCGCATTTTCGCGCGAAGTTGCATTCAATCTAAACGACATTCTAGAGTTTTAGAAGATCCAATAGTTTTAGAGGTTTTTATATATCTAATATTGTCTTCGTAGTAAAGAGCGCATTGACGTCAACGTAACATCGATTTTCTTTTCTTTTAAATCTAGCTAGACGTTGACTTTGATGTGTATGTAAAGCGGCCATAAGATTTCCATGCAAGAATATTCAATGTAGTGTGCGTTTCGACCATGAGTATGTTACGGAGGTCGAGAGAAAAGTTTGAATTAACTTACATTTGTCTCTTTTGCTCACCCATGTTTTTTCTTGGGATTAGTAGTTCACCTTGAATGTCAGTGAGTTCTTCTTGTATGTATCTCCTTTTCGGTTTTTTTTTTTTGAATAGAGGATTGACGTTGCTTTTCCTTCAATTATGTCATTCTAACCCTTACTACAAGAACAATGATTTCGTTAATAATTGCTCGACTGATTACTTGAGAAATTGTTAGTTTTTATTACAAATCCAAATCGCAGGTATCAAGTTTTCCTTTTCGAGGTTCAAATATAAATTGCAAGACTAGGTTCAAGATGCTAGAGTCCCAATTCGGAAAACTTCCGTGATTTCCGTGTATTACAATGGAAGAGCATGACGTGCGACTAGGCACAAGTATTAAGTCCGATCCGAGTCTGATAAGACTTATCAGGTGACCCTTCAATATATTCAATCTTCAAATGCATTTGATTTTCGAGTTTTTGCTCCGTTGAACAGAGGAGACTTTTCAGGTTACCGTTCAGCTGCTACGAAATGCATTTGATGTTCGAGTTTTCGTTTCAACGAGTAATTGGGTCCACGCTTACAAAATTAATTCACTTACCAGAGTTATGATCCTTTTGCAGAGACCTTTTCAGGTCACCCTTTAATATCTTCACGGCTACGAAATGCATTTGGTTCTCAAGTTTTCGTTTCGTCAGGTGATCTCTAGTATGCGTAAGCATAATCACATCACTTACCACAGTGAATCCTGATTATTACCCCTTCCCACTAACAAACTATCCCTTCCATGATAAACGCTAGGGAACCACGCTATAGAGGCGACCCTTCTGGCCTTCGGGCGGCGAATATCATACTAACATTCCTACCCTTCCCCTGGTGACTGTAAGGACGTGGCCGGCGTCGTTATTGATCATTGAAAGCCCGAATCACCGAAAATTGCACAACGAGAATGATTTGCTAGTCCCAAGCGTCATTCTGTGTGTTCTTTGTGCAATTTGGTTGGTTCAGGTCAATCACGGAGAGCAACTACGAATTGTACAGTCTACCCAAGCTCAAGCTCAAGCTCGGAAAAGTTTTTTTATGATGGTACGAGACCCCTCCCATCTTCCTAAGGAGGGACTGGCACACAAATGAAACACAAATTCCATCATAACTCGAGAACTAAGGATTAGAGTGCAATAAATGCAATAATTTCATGGTAGTTCGACAGTCCTCCCAACTCCTCCAAAGCCTACCAAAACTGATATTTATACCACGTAAGATAACACTAAAACTACCGACCAGTCAAAATGACCGTTTGAAACCATGACTGAAAACTACGTGTTTCTGGAGAAATCTTTTCTAACTTAGTGTTCGCAATTGAAGAACTCTGTTGACTTCGATTGATATGTTACTTATATGATAATTTGGTTTACTAATAGGTAAATCCGAATTCACCAGGTGACAATTATTTGAATTCGGATCTATCAAAGGTCTTGAAATCGCAGGAGTGAACGCAGGGTTATATGCTTGCCAGATCTTTAAATATTTGATTTATTAATGAACGAACAAACGTCAGTCGGACAGAATACATCCTGATATTTGATATACACCTATCAACTCAGTAAGTGTAAACGCAGAGGAATTCCTCAATGGTGTGAGATCACAAGTCGGCTGCAAGTCTACTTTTGGTGAATAAATTCATGAATATATTCATATCATAAATCTCACAATAGTGGAAACGGTCGATGAGATAACTGAAAATTACACGATGCACGTCTTCTGCTCTGTGCTATACTATAAACTATGCGGAAACAATCATCTACTAACTCAGAATAAATAATATGATTTAATGAGAACTATTTCAAATGTCGGATATTTAATTAAGATGAAATCGATCAACTCAGTTTTTTTCAGGTTTTATTAGCACATCTTTTGAACCACTTTATTTTTACTGAATCTTTCAACTTAATTTTAAAAGCCGGATTACGCACTACGCTTAGCACAGGTTTTCGCTTATTGCTTCAACAGCTGATGGCGCAAGACGAAGAATGGCAGTCCCAAGCCGGAACCGAAGAACGCGATAAACATCGCCGTCAATTTGTAGCGGTTCTCGAGACTGAACGGCAGATTCTGGGAATAAATATTCGGTTAGTATTTTCTTTGTTACGTATTATATAATTGATTTTCTCTAGCTTTACCTCTCCGGGGATACCACCATGGGAATGGGAGTAGCGCACCAAATTGGTCATTCCGGTGCGCGAAACGGTAGCAAGACGGCCAAACATTTTCACTTTATTGTGTCTGTAAAAAAAGGATACATGATATTTTGGCAAAAATGAATCAATGTAGCGACTCACCCGTGGATGAAGCTTAATAATGTAGCTGAAAGACGAACGTGCGAAAATGGTAAAAGATAAACTTGTCAAACATCTGATGCGGATGACAGCAGCGGTGGTGAATTTCAACAAGATTAATAAAACCACATGCGTTACACCATGGTGTATATAGTGTACACTGTTAATATAAAGTACTAGCAGACTCGGCAAACGTTGTTCTGCCATATAAATTATTCCTAGAGAATATTTTGGGTGTTAAATAAAACATAACTAGGGTAAGTGTACCAAATATGGAGGACATATGTCACCAACTTGCAGAAATTGGCGAATAATTACTTTATTTTAATTCAAAAATATACAAAAGTATACTTTTTCTAGCAGTTTGAACTCTGTTTTTGAAGATTCTCATTGATATTTCGATGATTAATTGATTGAATTGTATAAAAAATATGTTTGAAAATGCCAATTCCTTGTACCCATTATGGTAATAGAATTTCTGGAGTTTCGTAATAAGGGTACCTATTATGGTAATAGTCGTTGTGACATGGAAAATTTTTTAATAGGATTCAAATAATACTTCAATAATAATTTTTAAATAAAATTGTACCTCTAAATCTTATTCCTAGTATGCAATACTATGTCGTTGATTCTACACTCGACAAAAATTATGGAAACGGAGCGCGAAGTTGAAGTTTTTGAGTGATTTTAACTCTGTAACTTTGTGAAAAACCAACGCATTGAGATGGGATTTACATCATTTTGAAGCTTTAAGTTTTGAGATGTAATACTTGAATCCTCCTATCATTTTGTGTGTAGGTGTAGTGGATAACAATACTGGAAAGAAAAAAATCGTTTTTTTCTGTTTTTTCGAAAATTTTGTAGAGTGTTTTATTAACCAAGTCAATAGTAAATCCAATTAACCTTATCAATGAGCATTCATTTGGTTACAAGAAGCTCCTGTAGGTCATTTTACAACAGGAAAAAGTTTTGATAGAATGAAAAAGTTCACCTTTTCTAATGAATACTTTTTCAATAATACAATTATTCCCAAATCAAAGGGCAGTTTTGGAAATCCAATAAATTCTGTACAAGACTCATTATTTATTATTCATTATTCGGCAATTTTTGGTTTTGCTTTGATCGACTCTCTTAATTGCTTTTTGTTACGATAACCATGGCCTTCCAGACAGATTTTGTGCCACATAATTTCAATATGCAAAGAACATCAATCAATTACTTTTCTGAGAGAGGGTTCACTTAATTAACCACAAATCAAAAAAGAATTAACAAGCATTACAAGTTCCGGTTATGATTTATCTTCTGTTAATGATAAATTATTGTTTTTTTCTAATATCCGTTATCCGGCCGGATACCAAATATTGGCCGGATAGGCAGGATACCGAATGTCCGTTTCATCTCTAGATTAGACTGTTAATGAGTACTTCCCGGTTGTGAAATAACTACCTTATCCTCGTAGCTAGGCTTCTCTGCTAGCTGAGAGGAGAATCACAAAGGCGTGAGGGTTGTGATGCAGTTTTCGCTTCTCTTCACATTTACCTAAGATTTAATTTTGAACAGAGTGGATCAACAAGACTGAGCGTTCAAAAGCACCCTATGATATGCAATTGCACAGCGTAAAAACGTGAGGTACAACTATAATAGCATAACAACTATAACATAACAACGTACAACCATAGTAGGAACAAGGCAGCTCTGCTTTTCAACTTGGCAGCTATTTCCTACAACCATAATAGGAACAGGCAGCTTTCGATATTCCGATAATTGGCACGTAGATGTGAAATTATACCAATTATGGTAATACAAGAATACATGTTTATTTCTATAAAATCGTATAAATTGGTCGAATCACATCATTAACAAGTTTATAACGTATGCGTCTACCTTGTGTTTGCATCAAAACAGCCACTTCACAGCATAAAAATCTCATTATTTTGACCGCATATTCCTTAGCAAAATGCAGAGAAGCAAGCATCGATGCAACACACTATTTTCAAACTACATTTTTCAACAAATTAACAATGTTTCGCATGGAATTAAGTACCAAAATCGACCAAGAAGAGATTTCTGATGTTTAAAAACCATGTTAGAGCCTTTGAAAATAAGATACGTTTTTTTAACTTAAAATAAGAATTACCATAATAGGTACTATTGCGATGATAGGTACTTCTACCCTAATGTATTTTAAGTGTGTTTGAATGTTTTAACGATAAAATAAATAATAAAAGAACGAATGTAACGATTTCAACGGAAGTTGATATGATGTTTCATGATGCAATGTATTTCATTAACGTAACTGATATCAATATTCATATCGTTTAAATCTCGTTGGAGGAAAATGCGCGCTTCTCTTTTGCAATGTGCACGGCTAAATTTATAACGGATGGGTCTCGTTTATAAATTGGAAAACCAACGATACACCAGACAACAATGGAGCTGATGTATCAGGAAAAACAGGATTTTTTCTTCCTTTATCCACGAACTTGAAAATGTACTAATTGCTCCCTGCTCAGCTGAGGCGAATATGGTACTACTCAACGATTTTCAATGTCAATGACTGCGTTGTTGATATTTGTGAATGACATTATCAGTATTTATTCGTTGATATATTAGATATCCGCCTACGCTTGCGATCGTGTCGTTGCTGAAATTTCTAGGAAAATGTTTTGTACATACTCCATCTCCCATACAATGTGATAAAGGTTTCGAATTACCGCATGGTCCATACACCGTGTTTGTGGTAACAGTATCGAACAATTATTCATATTTCGGGATCCGATTTCTTTGAAACTCGATCTCATTTCACGATCACTTGATATATACATAGACGCCATAGTCCTGACCCTAACTTAACTTTTTTGTCTATATGTTCCTTGCATTCCCATCAAAACATTACCCATCACATACAATCATCGTCAGACACAATTTTCGCTCATGATTTTCCCCCCAATTGCAGAGAATTTATTACTTTTCACATCGAACACATTTTTGATATGAAGAATTAATTATCATTAACAAATTTTGGTTTAAAAATGTGTTTATTTCTCCCGAATATCCATTTTGCATTTTTGATTCACAGAAATGGAACACGGAGTTCAATATTGTCTATGACGAATTGCTTCGCAAGGTTGACACATTTGCAAAACTCGATCGTACTTGAGCCAAACGGATTTCAGAATGCGAAATTGCAATTCGTTCGGTTAATTTTGACTCTGACGCTGTGTTGGCGTTGCTCAAGATAGCGTTTTCGAAGTGAATGTATTCTTCCTCACGCCACTTATGTTGATAAGGTCGTAAGAATCGCAGTCGTTCGCTCTCTACCTTCGCGTACATGTCGACCATGAAATGTTAGCACATCTCACGACATCATATAATAGCATCATTCGATACACATAAAATCCATCGAGCTTTTATTCGTCTGATATAGCTGTTCATAAAAATGCTTGGCTTTAGACGAAACAGATCGGATTGAATTCGCACCGCCTAGTTATCAAATATTCACATTTTCTTACTTAGCGAACGTTCGTGGGTCATTTCACAGATATCTTCATTGATTGATCACCTTTTGGCCCTTTACAACTACCTTTTACTATGAATTTCCTAGCACTTCTATCAAAACTCGACATTTATTTTCAGACACAATTCTAGTTCAAGATTCTTCAATCACTTGCAAATAACATGTTCCTCCGTTACATGGAATACATGTTTGATACAGAAAATATAATAAAATAAAGAAAGCTCAAATCAAACCATTCCTTTCTCGAGTTTTGCGCTTACCAACACATATGGCGATCCATTTTCTCTATATATAAATAAAATGTTGTGTTCGTTTGTGTACGCGCCAAAAACTCGAAAAATAATAAAAAATTAAAATTCAACTCAACCATGCAACCACAATTTGCCACAGCAAAGCGTGGCAGGGTACAGCTAGTAATTTATATAGATAGAAGATATAGATCGCTTTTAACCTGAAAATCCATTTCCACTTTCGAATCTCTCGTTATCGCAAACATCAAATGAACTAATAACGCTTATCACGATGTAATTGTAGAACATATGGGAAATCCATTTTCCGAAGTTTCTCCTTTCCCTTCTGAGATTTCCGAAAATTCCAGAGGAGGAAGGGGTGTCAAACCATCATGGAAATACTCCGTCAGATTCCAATTTTGGTTCCATTTTCTCTATCACTCGAACCATTATGAGAATCGGCTCCAAAAACCCCTACAAACAAATATCCACGCCGATGTGTTCAGTAATTCCTTAGTCCATAAGAATCAGAAAGACAAAAAAGCAAAAATCCGTTTTTATATGTATAGATATAATATATAAATGTTTGAATGTCAGCACAATTTTAATGTCTTCTCTATTCCTAAAATAACTAAAATACATAGAATATATAATAAAAATAAACCGATTAAATCTAGTCTTATTTATGTAACATTAATTTCAAGCTACCGCTTCCGTTTTAAGAGGTAGTCTTTCTGGTATATGTGTCTTCAGATGATCTCGAATACCGTTCTGACAATTAAAGGCATGGCAACAAACATGGCAGATGTAGGGCCGTCGTCCTGTTCATACAATGGATACATTGAAACATTTCACTCTGCTATCACACAACAAATCACAAAACTAACCTGTATGCACACGAACGTGCCGCTGGAGATGGTGTATATCCACAAAGCTTTTGGCACAATGTTCGCACGTGAACGCCCGTTCATCAGAGTGTAGTCTTTGATGATTTTTCAGATTTGATGTACTGTTGAATGCTTTATTGCACTTCAAACATTTGTATGGTTTTTCACCTTAACGCATCCGAAAATAGCAAAATCATTAATATTTACGCAATTAATCACCGAAACATTACAATACCTGTATGAACGCGTAGATGTTTCTTTAAGTTGCACTCTTGATTGAAAGTCTTCGGGCATTTTTCACACTGGAACAATCCCTGGGGACCATGAACTCTCTGCAGAAATATTTTATTAATTACAAAAAAAGCACATAACTCAAATCATATCTACCATATGAGACTTCAAATGCGGAGCACAATAGAATGTTTTATCGCACAGCTCACAAGAATACGGTTTCTCGCCCAAGTGCTTGCGGATATGATACTTCAAGTTGTTACCCTGAACGAACATTCGATCGCAATATGGACACTTGTGCTGCTTATCGATTCGATGCTGCCGCATGTGTTCCCTCATATACGTTACTACTCTGCCACAAATTTTACATTCCTCTGGGGTTTTGGAATCCTTCCCTTCTGGTCGAGGTTTACGAGGGCGGCCCACCTTCCGTTTGCCGACTTTTTCCGTACGCTTCCTTTCTTTTTGTTTCTTCAGGGGTTTATTATCATCCGAGCTGTCTTTCGAACGGTCACTATCAGATCTGTCATCGTCATCCGCAGAACCATTTCCGTCTTCCCATTCAGAATCACTTGGGTCATCAGATGTGACTTCAACAGTTACTTTTTCCGTTGCTTTACGTGGCGTTCGTACTCTAGATATATTTTCCTTTTCGTTATCTTTAATCTCAGCCTTATCTAGAAAATTACTTTCATCAATTTTCTTGACAATTAATTCAGTTGATTTCCCACGTATTCGGTTAGTTTTAGTAGCTACTTTCTCTCCCTGCGTTGAACTCTTTGCCTTTGCCGTTGATTGATCGTTCATGTCAATCTCGAGCTTGAGCGTGACATCTTCAAAAATGTCTGTTTCCGTTTCGCACGGTGCCATTGGGTCCTGCAGGTTCAGTGGATCATAATCGAGAGCGTCCTGGTCGGTTTCGTTCTTAATAACGAACTCAACCACTTTCGGTTTGGCATTTTCATCGAACGCATCGATTCGCCGTCGACAACATTCGCAAATTGGCGATATCAAACCACAAACAGGAGTAACCTGTAATATATGAGTCATCGATCGTTTGAATTTAGGAAATGGAAAAAGTGTTAGAAAAGTTTAATCTTAAGCATTATTTCCACAAATTGATACTTTTGCTCGAAAAGTCAAAATTTAAAAAAAAATCCAATAAAATTGAAAATTCAAACACCGAACCCCTTAATGTTCCCACCCATATAACACTTTATGAACCTTAGAATTCCATATAAACAAACACTAACTATCCATCTTGCAGGTCTTCTTACCTCCACTCGGGTGCACTTATATATTTTGTTCAACATTTTAGTGTCGTCCGCATCGCAGAAAATAGATTCCATATCACCCTCCGAGGAACCGCATATTTTGCATGCATTTTCCGTTTTCACAAACGGACTGAAACATATTAAGAAAAACACTATCACTATCGATTGTTCCAAGAACAAAATTCAAATAATTTAGCGAATTAATCTTGTGTTGGTCAAATTTCAATGCCATTGCCGTTTAGCACGATGTTATTCCACCACTCACTTATCAACGTCGGTCAAACCAGCCATAATATTAACAATTTTTCACATTGATTCAGAAGAAAAATACTATTTTCTTTAAGAAATTGTAAACACTGCACCGAACCAAAATGTTTTGACGTTTCTTGTTTGAATACATAAAGCGTAACGCATCGCAGTTGATGTAACGGTGTATGTCCACCTATGATATCTCAAGTTTTTTTTTTTGGTTGAATGTCTCAATCTGCAGATTCATGGAAGCAATTAAAATAATATTAAGAGGGGCTCAAAATGAAAGAGGCGTAAATGACATCGATTTCTCAACATCGAATCTCTCTTATGGTCATAACTTAGCCGCACATACATTCCCTGCTGTATTTTGACAATGTGGAAGATAGGTCAGAAGCTCATCTAAGGGATTATATAGCAAACTTAAATTGGAACGTTTTTGCAGTTGTATATATAGGATTGGGGAAAAAAGAAATGTCGTATTTCTGATCGAAATTTGACGCTTTATTCAACATACTTTAAATTATCCAAATCAAAAAATTATCAAATATGCGCCGTTTTGTTCGCAAACTTGTTGCCATTTAGAAGGCAACTTCATTAACCATCCAAAACCCCACCAAACACACAGCAAAACCTTCCTGGCCGTCAATCCGGGCTTGGCGATGGTTTGGGCCGGCTCACCGCGCTTTGACCACGACTTTTTTCGCTTTAGGTTGTCGTACGTGATCCATTTTTCATCACCAGTCACCATCTTCTTCAAAAATGGGTCGAGTTCGTTCCGTTTCAGCAGTGCATCGCAGGCGTTGATTCGGTCTAAAAGATTTTTTTGGGTCAACTCGTATGGCACCCATACATCCAGCTTTTTTTAGAATCCAACCTTCTGCAAATGGTTCCAAACGGTTTTATGGTCTATACCCAGTTCCTGGCCAATCGAGCGAGTGCTCACATGCCAGTCTACTTGATGATTTCAACGATTTTATCGGTTTGCACGACGATTGGCCTACCAGTAAGGGGTGTATCTTCGACAGCCACTACACCAGAACGAAATCGATCAAACCAACGCTGTGCTGTGCGAATCGTTACAGTATCGGGTCCATAAACTACACGATTTTTTTCGGCCGCCTTCTTTGCAGTTTTACCTCGCAGGTAGTAAAAACGAAAAACCACTCCATCTTTGACGCGCTTTAACTTGAGACTGAAAAGGACAATCATAACACTGTCAAAACGACACTTGTAGCACAGATTGTCGTCTTTAAATAGTCGTATAGTATGACCCGATGCGATGAGTACAACACAAGATATGTTTAAGTGTTGCCATATATTGACAATATACGACATTTCTTTTTCCCCAACCCAATATTTTACAAATGCTATACCAGTATGGGAGGGTAGAAATTTTTTGTTTTTTAAGCTTATTTAATGTTATAAATCAGGATGTCAAAAGGTGTGTTGAAAATAATTTTGGATGTAGAACGCACGAATTTCGATGACATGACAGATATATGTGAAAGGTGGTTCTTTTTTTTAAATCATGTTACTTAGTATAACAATGAAAATAACATTTATTCATACAATCTACATTAAATCACAATTTTTTATGTTTTGCATTATCTATGATAGAAGATGTATCTGAGTTTCTAAAAGTACGTGATGCAACTACGAATAAAAATATCATTAGTTATACATAATGAAAAAGAGGAAATTATATGGTTGTTACCCTGAAGTCGTCTAATCACTGCAGCTAGGGGCAGCTCAACCGTAACACAGAGCAGCAATCCGAAACCATATGACAATCCGAAAACACGTGCGTTTGTATGAACCTGCGGTTCAAAAGTAACAGTATTAATTTTTAACAGTTTTAAAGATTATTACAACGAATCTACGACTACTTACAAAATTGGGAACGCTCAACGTAAATCCGAAGTTCTCCGCATCAACTAGCAGTGATCGTAATGCGCTAAATTGCACCATATAAACACAGAAGGACAATCTCCCAATCGCTAACACGATTGGGTGTTTTGTGATGGCTGGAAGCATTTTACTCCCATCAGTTGCACCATACAACAATCCTGTCGCACAGGCTATGGCGAAAAAATTTCTATGTGCAGATGCGTAAATTGCCATCAAAAGTGAGGAGCTTCTGGGTTTGATGCGGTAGAACAGTGTAGCTGGCGCAGATAGTAGCACAACCATTGCCGGAGCAATTACTTTTAAGCGTTTGTAGACGATCAAATTTCTCAGGTAATGGGGGTCTCCTTTGCTGCGATGGTAGACAAGTCCGGCAAATATTCCAGAGAAGAAACTACAGGTGTGTACATGGGACAGGACATAATCTTGAATGATCCACTCGTTGTGAAACATCATGAAGCGTAGGTGTCTGAAATGAACTGATGAGTTACCACTGTTCAAAACTATTTACAGGCTCATATACTTAAAACTGAGTAGAACTACGCCCGAAAAGTTATGAATGTAAGTGTTGACGATTGGAGCAAGAATTGACACCAACAACATTCCAGCTAGAAGCTTCTTTGTAATCGCCGGAAATCTCCAAATCAACATCATAATCATCATACCGACGCAGCAAAATTGGAAATCGGCGGCAATATACCAGGTTTGTTGCATGCACTGCAATTAAATGTTGACAATAACCAAAGTCGTCAGGACATTTGAGACACTTACGGGCTCGTGATATTTGTAGTAGTTGTTGATGAACAAGAAATTTGCCCAACTATTCTTCATGCAGAAGCGCTGCTCGATACCAATAAGTCTGTAGGAGATTGGGCCACTGCCAATCCGGTCCAACCACGTGACCTGATAAAGCCACGTTGTGAAATACGAAGGTAGCATCCTACAATCAAACATTTTCATCAATTAAAACCAATAGTACAAGTACAAGCTTACCTCAAATATCGGTGCATCATGCCTAAGAACAAGTATCTCCAACTAAACGCTTTAGTTGTCTCGGTAAACTCTAGAAAGTGTACTACCAGTAACATTCCACTGATGGTGAAGAACATATGCACAAGAAATGGGAAAACGGTCGAAATCATCCGCACAAACGCATTTCCAAAGATTGCTTCCAACACATTCGGATTGGTTAGAGGACTTGCTCCGAGAGCCATAAGTGTATGCAATGTGGTGATCAGAAATACGGTCACTATTCGAACCGACTCTATAAAAGCGAAATCATGTTGAAGTTTGGTTCGTGGTTCGGAAAGCAGTCGACGAAAGCTTCGGTTCAGTGAAAATTCCATCAGGACATCGTCCTTAGAAATATCCGGTGAGTTGTTATTATTTAGTGAACATTGAGCATCTCTGTTGTCGTAAAATGTGGCTCTAATCACCAGGAAAACAATTATTCCGTATAGTAGGACACACACAGCATGTAGTGAAGTTAATGGTTTTTTGAGATCTTGTGAAGTCGTGCAGTGTTCAATTTCGGAATATCCGGTAAGATTGTAGTCTCGTTGGAGCTCATAGTTAAGACAGATATTGATGAGGCACCTGTATTTCCGTTTATACGCTTCCATTCCAGGTATATAGTTGGAATCGTAGATATGCTGGAGATTGGTTACATTGATAAATGGCATCATTAGATAAAGATATGAGCTTTTACCGGTTCCTCAATAACGATCTGCTCACTATCATAACACGCCAATTGTTCCTTTGTCAGGGAATTATACAACCTTTCACAGGTCTTCAAACATACTCCTCTATCTAATAAATAATGTTGATATGCTGTATCGTCTCTGGAAGCACCCTGAACGTACAGAATATTAACAGTATGATAATGATTTAGCTTTTTCTATCTTTCGACATGTATACTCACTTCGATTACAGCCCATGTATCCGAAAAGTTGTTCTGTCTCACAACGGTTCGGACTACGCAGTAAACGTTCCCGATGTCTTCAGTTAAACATTTCTGTTTATTTTCAAATTGATACATTGATGGTATACGCGGGTATTCAATATCGAAGTTTACTGAAAAATAACGAAACGCTTTTGATTCAAGTTAACGTTGATAGGTTAAGCTTTTGATAATACAATGCATTCAATGAAACGAGTCGGACTTCATGGTTTCAAGGTAAGGAAGGAGCCTAACCAAACCGATAAACAGAATACGGTGACCAAATCTCGCGCCAGGAAGCTGTACCGCGATTGAGTGGTGCAGCCGAAATGCATAGTAACAGACGCCAAGCAGTTCCCGGTCTGAAGTTTTTCGTCGGCAAGCCCCGGCTGGATTTTCCGGAGAAGTTCCGGAAGAAGAGGGTCAACAAATTTGCCAAGAAGCACTTGGCAATGCAATATGTAGTTGCGGCAAATTCAGTAAGCCGTACATAACGACCGGCACCATCAAAGGTCAAATGTCATTACGCGAAACCAGTGATGGAGTGGTACGTAGCCAACGATGCTGGTTTTGTTCCGAAGGAGGCAAATCCGGCGAACTCGCCATAACTTCGCCCAATAGAATGTTTCTGGGCGACAATTATGAAGGACAAGTTCCGGGAAACAGGAAAAGTTTCCAAAAACGACCATGAATTGAAGAAAGAGTGAACGAAAGTGTACAAGAAAGATGGCACAAGTGTTGCATAGAATTTGATGGATAACGTTTAGTCCAAGATGCGGGATTTACATCTCACGGATACAGTACTAATGGATCTCAAAAAATCATAGGAGGGTTGTGTCCGAGACACGACCGCATAGTTGACGTAGGATTCCGTAAGGCTATCTGTTGATTTTGGATATGTTTGAAGAATTACATCGTTAAACTCTTTGATAATGATTTGGAGGCCTCGAAAAGCCGTTTTGTTTGGTTGTTAGGTATTGTTTGTTCACTCCACCAGTGTTTACCGAGTGATGATGACAGAAGGATGGTAAGCAGTCGTTGGATGGTGCGAGTCAGATAAAAGATACCTAAGTGGAACGAGATATGATGAAAACCGCCATCTGTGATCTTAGACGAGATGCTTCCTGTATTATGTATGGATGAAATAGAGAAAATAAAACAATGTAATATAAGATAATTACCAATACCGAACATAATTATCAATTTTTATCATCAGCAAAAACATGGTTCTTTAATATAGAGAAAACATTATTGAAATGGAAAAGGTAGTTTTCTTTTATAATTTTTACTTTCTGAGTGTTTATTTAACCCAATTCGAATTCTAATTGGACTAACACCTAATACTAATACTATATGGTCGGTGTTAAGTCAGAGCGGACCAAGTCGCAAAAGTAAAAAATGTTATTGATTGTATTAAGTTAAACTTCTTGTGAGCTACATTCCACATTTATCAGATTTGGAAAATAAAAATTTCATCAATCCATCATTAAATGACTGAGCAATAAGCGTTCGAAATTGGACAATTTTCACGATGTGCTCGATTTTCGATTTTCAATTTGTACCCCAATATGTTCCCGAAAGACGTAATCCTACGTCAAAAAAAGGAGTGAGGAGGCTGAGTAAACCAACTTTGCAAAAAAGAGCTAATATGTGTTTATTTATTCCCTGAGAGTTTGAAAAATATCCGACTTAAAATTAAATTTTGGTGATAATTTTGACGTAGGATTACGTCTTTCGGGAATATGTTGGGGTACAAATTGAAAATCAAAAATTCGAGCACATCTTGAAAATTGTCCAATTCCAAACGCGTATTGCTCAGTCATTTCATGCTGGATTGATGAAATTTTTGCGTCAATCGATTTCGGCACTCCATAACAATTTTTTATATTGACGAAAATAATATATGTCATGAAACTAACTATCGAACAATTGAAAAATTTCAACCCCTATCCTAACGGAAGTACCCACATCTGATTGGTCGAAATTGACGACACATGCGGCGGATCCCTAACAGAGACTGCCTGGAGTATGGGGAGATTTTGCTCCCGCCGAAATGTGTTCCCTAACAGAGACATCAAAACCAAGCTGCCTGGGGGAAATCGGCATTGCAAATATATGCAAGTCGGGGGCATTTCCACATACCACGTGGACAGAGAAAGCATGATTTTAGACACCCCTCTCTCCCTCTGTGGACAAGCGTGGACATTTCTTATACCCCTCCCCCTGTTGTCCACGTGGACATTCTTGCAGTTTTTGGAAACATACCACGAAAATTCTATTTTTACGTACAATTACGTCTTTCGGGAACATATTGGGGTACAAATTGAAAATCGAGTACATCGTGAAAATTGTTCAATTTCAAACGCTTATTGCTCAGACATTTCATGATGAATTGATGAAATTTTTGCGTCAATCGATTTCGGCACTTCATAACAATTTTTTATATTGAAGAAAATATATGTCATGAAACTATCTGTGGAAATCCGCTAAATTCGGAGCAGAAGAGAATCGCCTCCGAAGCAGACATGAAGGACTTCCCTTTTAGACGGACGATCAACGAATGCCCGATATTCTATTCAAGTGGATATAAACCCCCACACTATCGAACAATTGAAAAATCTCAACCCCTATCCTAACGGAAATACCCACTTCTGATTGGTCGAAATTGACGACACATGCGGCGAATCCCTAACAGAGGCATCAAAACCAAGCTGCCTAGGGAAAATCGGCATTGCAAATACATGAAAGTATGGGGAGCTTTTGTTCCTACTAAAATGTATTCCCTAACAGAGAAATCAAAACCAAGTTTTCTGGGGGAAATCGGCTTTGCAAATACATGGGAGTAGGGGGAACTTTTGTTCCTACCGAAATGTGTTCCCTAACAGAGACATCAAAACCAAGCTGCCTGGGGGAAATCGGCATTGCAAATATAAGGTGAGTGATACGATTAATGCTAGCAAAAAAAATTAAACTTGGAACTTGAATGTTGTTTGCCTCGTGAAATTTCATATCAATGACCGTGTATCGTGTATTGTGAAAAATTTGGCACAAGTGTAAGTGTAAAATTGCATATGGTAGCTGTTGTGCTAACAATGACATGATATATGAAACGATTTATTTCAATTTTCATAAATAAAAACCAAGGTTTGTTCCCGCTCGAAAACGGATCTTTTGGTTTAAGCTGTCTGTTTTGTTGTGTTCATTTTCACCCAAGAAAATTTTATATATATATTCTACACAAAGTATTAGGTGTAGTTAGTCCAATTAAAATTCGCATTAGGTTGAAAGTAAAAATTATCAAAGAAAATTACTTTTTCCATTTCAAATATTAAAGTAACATGTTTTTACTGATGAGAAAAAAGGATAATTGTGTTCGGTATTGGTAATAATCTTATGTTACTATGGTTTGTTTTTTTTCTTTATTTCATCCATGCATATCATAGGAGGCATCTCGTCTAGGATCACAGAGGGCGGGTTTCATCATATCTCGTCCCACTTCAGTATCTTTTATCTGAAACGTGCCATCCAACGACTGTTTACCATCCTTTTGTCATCATCACTCGGTAAACACTGGTGGAGTGAACAAACAATACCCAACAACCAAACAAAACAACCCTTTTCAGGGCCACTATCAAAAAATTTAACATATCCAAAATCAGCAGATAGCCTAACGGAAACCTACGTCAACTATGCGGTCGTGTCTCGGACACAACCCTCCTGTAACTTTTTGTCTGTTGCATTTTTTTTTTCAAGTACTGTGTTTACGAACTTTTTCACCCAATGTCCCACATAATACTTCGAACCACAAACCGTTTGATCACGTGTTTTTCTACGTATAAATCATTGCGATTTTCTAACGGATGGCAGCAAAAATCTTGGACTTTCGTTGAGGTCTCTATACCTTACAACAAACGAACTCAGAGGGAAATGAGAATGTGTATGTGTCAGATCTCTCTCCCCTTTCTGCTAGTTTTTTTTTGTTTTGTTAATGCTTACAGAGTTTTGCTCAAAATGTCGTCGAAACAAGAAGCATTTCGCGAGCGTGTTATACAGTTCTACAAATTACACAGAAATCTGGGTAAAAAGTTTACGGTACTTAAAAGCGGAAATGTTGCGGCCTCGACTGTTGATCATAGCCTAAGATCCCCAACAACTACTCGCAAGCAAGGTAGTAGAAGACCAACCAAAATTATGGACGCAAAAGGACTTCGTTCTCTTTCTCGTGCCATCAACAAAAAGAATCCACTCGCGTAACTTTGGAAAAGGTCCAATGTAACATTTTCACCAACTCGAGAAAAACGGAACTGAAGACCGGTTCGTGGTTCGTTATTCCGCGTATTGCCTTAATAGGTATCGATAGTTGTCATTACTTTCACCACTAGCAGTCAATAATAACTATGAAAAATCAATCATAACTGTTGGTCCGTGATTTTAGCTTGAAGTTAAAGCCTAGGAGCGAAAAATGTTACATTGGACAAATTACTTTACACGATAAGAATTTGGAACTAACTACTAAACACTATTCCAAATATCAGCATTTCGTACTAAAGACAATTTATTATTGTTATCACTCGTCGAATTGCACTGAAATCGGTAACAATACCTGAAAGAAACAAAAACTCAAAACAACCGAAGTACGACTTTGTGTTGTTTTGACTGCTTCGTACTTCGGACGTTTCGAGCGTCGAAGGAAAGTGGCGTCCGAAGAAACAGTCGAGTGTTCAAAGTTCGAATATGTACATTGGATTTTTTTTATCGGCGATAAAAAGATTATGAGGATAGATACTTGAACGATTGTTTTTGTATGGTATTCAATGATTTAAAACTAATAGCGTATATTCATTAACTCAATTTGTTTACATTTGTTACATGAGACCTTTTCAAAAAATTAGTTGCCACCCGTTATATCTATAACTGTTTTTCAAACAAACTCATGTATCCACTCAGTATTATTGAAAATTATTTTTTCACCATATAAACCATAAACACAACTCACTTTCGCTTTTATTACAGCAAACTCTATATACATTACAAAGAACAACGAACACCACGGCATACGACGCGATACTCAGTTGCCACACCGATAAATGATGATACCTATTGATATACATAATCGAATTTTTAAACGACTACGCGCGCGCAATGTTCCCAATGAACCGCCAACCACGAAGAATCGAACCACATTGAACCTATGTTTGGGGGAATTCTAGCTTCCAAGCGATTGTCCTCTAATTTTGTCCGAATCTAATTTCTGGATAAAAACAGTCGAGGTGCCTGATTTGTTTATTTCCATCTGATCATACATTTCGGTGTTGATAAATATGATCAATACATCTAAAAGTGCTTAAACCTTTCATGGATTAACTATTTTTAGGTGCTCTATTTGTTTGCTTCCGTATGCAACATTATGTCACATTGAACACGCTCGACAGTTCTGGTGGATTTAAAATACCACGTTTCAAATACGATCAACTTGTACCAGTAGCATTGAGCATGAAAATTAGATTCAAGATCAGCCGAAACGAATTTGCGTCAGAAGAATGGTTGCTATAGAGTTGAACGATGCACGGGATTTGTCAGTCACGCCCACAAAAAAGGTTTACAGATTACTATCGAACAAAACAGTAGTCGGGTAGGTGAATTAAGTTCTAGAAAGAAGAAAATAGAGTCGAATACTTTGGATGACTTCTGCAATTTTTCACATCACCACTCGATGATGTTGCTTGAGCTCTTGAATGGTGGTAAATAGGAAGAGATTAAGTTGTTGAATAATCACTTAATCAATTTGTTAAGCGGGTGCGGTATTTATAGATGTATAGGTTTGAAGGGTCGTTTAAACGTCGTATCGAAGATATCATCAAACAATTTAGTCATTGACATTACTGCGAGTTAACCAATCGAGATTCGGGTCATTTTTTACTTCACGAGGAAGCTTTCCATCCAGACATGGTTCATATTTTATGTTCGTTGTGAAGTGATAAATAATGAAACGTTTAGAGCCCCCGCCGACTGCAGACTTTACTGATAGTTTTGTCGGCAGACTTGATCAATACGAAGCGATATGCATGCGAGGTCTGTTTTTTTTGTGGCATTATGTTGGTACTCATGTCTCTCACTTATGCTGACAAGTACGGCTGTTTTGAATGTTCAGTTAATTTTTGACAACTGCCTTTCTCACATGTGTTTTGGTTCATCCTCGATTTTTTGTGATTCAGTATCGGCCGATAAAAAGGTTTGATGGGCTTCCCGATTGCATCCAAACTGTTTTGTCGGCGAACTATTGGCCGTGGTTTCTCGTTTTCGCGTTCCTCCTTTACGGACATATGTGAAATTAGCGGATAAAAGTTTTTGTTGCGTGCAAGTTTCTGTTCAACGTCTTGCTGGATTTAATGAATAATGAATTATTTCAGTTGAAATAAATTGATTGTTTATAAAGTAACGACTTCCAAAATCATGCTCATCAAATAGAGAATTGAATCATTCATCTTTCCACATAATTCATTTTTTTCTTGACCGTGACAGAGAAAAGTTATAGACTGAAACGTGAGCATGGGTCAATATAGGAAAATGTACAGAATTTTGAATATAAAATAAAAGATGTTCGAATAGAGTTATCGAAAATATTTGATAGAGAAATCTTTTACCTATCTTCCAGCCATAATTTTATTGATCGAAAAAGGGTAATAGAAAAGTGAAAGGACCCAAAACATATTCTCGAGATAGTACTTATTCAATATAGAATATTTTTATCTATCTTCAGCAAAATTTCCATTGGTCGGAATAGGGTCTAAGAAAAGTTATAGCTCGTAACCTATACAACTTGTTTGGGGGAAATTAATTAATTTAAAGAAAATTTTAAAAAGTTAGTCGAAAGGACCCAAAACACATTTTTGAGATAATACTCATTGGACAGAGAATACTTTTATCCATTTTCAGTCAAATTTCGTTGGCCGGAAAAGAGTCTGCG
The DNA here is from genome assembly GCF_029784135.1 of Toxorhynchites rutilus septentrionalis. Classification (NCBI taxonomy): domain Eukaryota; kingdom Metazoa; phylum Arthropoda; class Insecta; order Diptera; family Culicidae; genus Toxorhynchites; species Toxorhynchites rutilus. The sequence goes on from NC_073745.1 coordinate 272,099,434, forward strand.
AAAAGGTATGGGCCAAAATGTATACAAGTTGTAGGAGGGAAATTAATAAATTTAACGAAAATGGAAATAGAACTTTTTCACACTCGAAACCAAATATTGAACAAACATAGTGCGAAGTCGAAATTTTTAGACTATTTTTGAAATGCTTTAAAATCGTGAAATGCTTTAAAATCGTGAAATCAACGCATGAAGATGTGATATAAATCACTTTAAAGCATAATTTACATAATTTACACGGAATATTTTACAGAGAAATTTTTATTTCGATTAATGTACATGCAGTGGACAAAAATATCGGGAAGAAATGAGAAATCAAAGATAGCAAATCCAATTAACGTTATGAACTATCTTCAATCTTCCATAAGTTGCTGTAGGACCACTCAGTACTGAGATAATATTGCATGAACGAAAAATTTCGAATTCGTTTTTGATAATAAATAGTTCAATAAATAATCATCGAAAAACAGTTTTGAAAACTCTAATAAATTCTATACACCCAGGATTTTTTTACGGGGGAGATAGAATTTTGTTATAATTTGTCGCGGTACACCATAGTAGATATACTTTGAGTATTTTCTCAAATTTTCATTTCCTAGCCTATTGAGAATGGGGAAAAAAAGAAAAACTCATTTTTCACTATGGCTCTTATAGTAAACCAAATAGGAGAATTATCTCATTATTACCTGAAAAAAATCAAACATATCTATAAAAGGCGTAGGAACACATTTAAATACGAATTATAGTAGTACTGAATCTCTAAATCCTCAAAAAAAATTCAATATTTCAAGATTTTTTTAGCACTTAAATTTTTTAGGAATTTAGTTTTAGATTATATTTCTCGATATATCATAGTAAGATGCACTTTCAGTTTTTTTTTCAATTTTTTATCTCGAAGCTTTTGCGAATGACTAAAAACTGAAAGGTACGTTTTTCACCATAGATCCTATGGTGAATTACATAGGGATTCGAAAAATTGTCAAAATTTCTATACAATAGAAATTTTTACTTCCTTTTTACTTGTTACTTTCTTACCCAACCAGACCCTTTCCCCCGTACAACTCGGGAACGTTTTGGCCAATAACTTTTCTTATACCCTTTTCGGACTAATGAAAGTTTGGCTAAAGATAAATAAAAATATTCTTTATCGAATGAGTACTATCTCGAGAATGTGTTTTGGGTCCTTTCAAATATTTTTTTCAGTTTTCTTTTGAATAATTAATTTCTCTCATGCAATTTGGGCTATAACTTTTCTCAGACCCTTTTCCGATTAATAAAATTGTGGCTGGGTAAAATATTTGTCTATCGAATAACTTCGATAACAATATTCGAACTTTTTTTTTATTTTCAAAATTCTGTATATTTTTCTATATTGACCGCTCTCGTTTCAGTCTATAACTTTCCTCTGTCACTATCAAGAAAAAAAAAACTATGTGGAAAGATGTATGATTCAATTCTCTATTTGATGAGCATGATTTTGGAAGTCGTTACTTTATAAACAATCAATTTATTTCAACTGAAATAATTCATCATTCATTAAATCCAGCAAGACGTTGAACAGAAACTTGCACGCAACAAAAACTTTTATCTGCTGAACTTTCATCCGCTAACGTCACACATAAAGGCGAATGAACTGCAAACTTTAAAGCCTCTTTAAAACTTGCAAGCAAAGCAAGCAACTTCACACAAGTCAAAACGTGCGGTACCAGGCGTATGTCTTACAGATTTCTTCCCGATCCTTAAAGTTTTAATCACTACTGGCTAGCTTCGACCTACACACATACGGCGATTGTTGATCGGCCGATAGTCCAATTCGCTCTCGATTTGGCGAATCACTGAAAATGGGATGCACCCAATGCTCTCGGACTCTCATTTTTTATTTTCCTTCCCCGTTGAATGAGAGTAATAGTAACATTTCTGGACCTTTTTTTCATTGGGCGCCACATACTCCAACAGTCAAACACAATTGAGAAACTCAGGAGGAAAGGGGCGTAAATGACTTGATCGATTTCTCTTCATCAACTTTTTCTTTATTTAATAACTCAACTGCAAAAACGTTCCAATTTGTGTTTGTAGAAGAATCCGATAGATATGAGGTTATGACCTATCTATAACAACGTCAAATACAGCTGGGAATGTGTTTACAGCTAAGTTATGAGCAAAAGAGAGAGTCGATGAAGAGAAATCGATGATGTCACTTACTCCCCTTACATTTTGAGCCCCTCAAATACAAAGTCGTTCAAGAATTGTCGGCCGACAGTTGACTAGTGTACGCACTAGCCATCCAACCCGACCAAACTATCGGCCGGAAAAAAGGTCTGCAGTGTGCGGGGGCTCTTATGTTTCTCTATATACTGAATGAAGCACATTGAATTGAATTGAGCACCGTGAAGCGAAGGAAGTAGGATGAGAAGAAAGAACATTTGAGAAGTAAAACGTGAAATCTAGAGCAACATGTCAAAAGGGCCTATCTTATTTGATCGATTATCGATTCTCTTCATTCTTCAGGTTTTGCTCCAATTTTGTCATGTAGTTTGATAATTCCATTTCACACTCCTTATCGTCGAATAGATAAGGAATTGCTTTTGCTTCTGAGTTATTAATGAAAGAGAATATAGATGAAGAGAATCGATCAAAGAAGATAGGCCCTTTTGACATGTTGCTCTAGAAATGTTCTACTAGGTATGAAGGTACTCTACGTGCTTTCCTAACGGTCGCCCAAACATTTTCTCCCACTATCTCGGATAGAATTAGGTCGATTCCTCGCTGTTTACTCGTGGTTAGAAAGAGTAAAACTTTTGAAAGACTGGTGAAGATACATGTTCCTGATCTGGGTTATTGAAATTTTGCAATCCTTATTGTTGGCTTGGGACTACGAAATTATTTCATTCATTTCGTTAAAAAAAAAATTCAAAATAATTATAAATTTTCGATATAATTTTAGAATGAAACAAAATTCACTAATTAACATTTATTCACGGATACGGTGGGTACTAGCCGACTACATATATCTAGTCCACGAATGCGCTTGAAGCATGAACTGAACCCCGAAATCGTCCATTGAGGTGTTTATTTTCAGTCACTTGGCCAATGAGTACATATAAAAAACAACGTGTTGTTAATGTAGGGGACTTCACCGTGACGTAGGATTACACCAGAGGCTATTAATTCAAATATAGTGTTTTAATCTTATTTTTCTAATATTTCTAATCGTGCGTGAAGTAATTTATCAAGTTTTTCAATATCTCTTAACTGAATCACATCCCATACGCTCCAAAAAATATCATTCCCAAAAAAACAATACACAAATAATGCTATACAGCAATTTTCGCATAACAGCAATAGAAAATCCGAAATCGATTGTTATGGAACGACTTTTACTTTGAAATTTGCTGTGCTTTGATGCCACCTAATACCAGGAAATAATGCACGAATTCGCGAAAACGGTATGATCGATGGCAGAAGGTCAACAGTAAGCCCAAAACTTAGCTACTTTGGGCTATAGCTATTAAGAAGCTAAACAATCTCCAACGACTGACATGCGTTGCTATAACTGGAGCAATGCGGAGCAAACCCTTTGCATTGGAGGCTAAAATTCACCCGTTACCCTTGATTCAGTATGTTCAGCTATATTTTAAGAAAAGCGCTTTAAAGCAAAAAGTAGAAAGGTCTGTGGCTAGAGGTACGGACGGAAACTTGACGTAGGTCTTTGAGGACAGGGGACTGTTTAGGAATCCGTAAATTTAACTAATTCAAAATTTCAAATAATGGTCCTACAAAAACCGTTTGTTATAGGAACTGAACTCAAATTCAAGCAGGTTGTAAGAGTTGTAGTGGTAGCAAAAATCCGGAACCATTAATTAATAACACGTTCTATTTTCAATAATAAACGCATGAAGAAAAAAACAGACAGATATTCCAACATTAACACGGAAGACTCGACTATAAGCGCTCGCTACTCTCATCGCCATTATTCGGTATGTTCTAGTCAGCAGCTTGCGATTTTGTTGGCATTCAAGCGCTGCTGTCCAAACTGGACCGCCATATCGGAGTATTGATGTTGCTACACTGGCCAGGAGGCGTCTCTTACAACTGCTAGGCCCCGCGTTATTCGGCATAACTCTAGCTAGCGCCGCGATGACTTTGGCCGCTTTCGTGCATGCGTATTTAACATGACTCTTGAAATTTAATCGGTCGTCGATAATCACCCCAAGGTATTTCAGCTCACGTTTGGAGACGATAGTATGCGCCCCAACATTGATCTTCGCTTGCTTTACAACTCTGTGATTGCTGACCAACACCATTTCGGTTTTGTGATGTGCTATCTGCAACTTAGCCTCTTTCATCCAATTTTCCACTATCTTTATCGCCTCTGTAGCCAGCATCTCGATTTCCTCACGAGTCTCGCCTGTCACCGTCAGGGAAATATCATCGGCGAAGCCGGTAATCTTCACTCCTGTAGGAAGCTTCAACCTCAGCACACCATCGTACATCCCGTTCCACAGCGTTGGACCCAAGATGGAGTCCTGAGGGACACCCGCTGTTATATTCAATGCCTTCTGTCCCTTCTCTGTGTCGTAAGTCAGAACCCTGTTTTGAAAGTAGCTTTTGAGGATCTGGCACACATAATTCGGTACCTTCATTCGGTGCAGTGCTTCGGCAATAGCTTCCCAACTGGCGCTGTTGAAAGCATTTTTCACGTCAATCGTTATTATAGCGCAGTATCGATCGCCGCGTCTATTCTGTTTTAAGGCTTTTCTGGCTGCTTCGGCAACTAACAGGATAGCATCCACCGTGGATTTATATTTCCGGAACCCGAACTGCGTCTTCGAGAGTCCGTTGTCACTTTCTGTGTACTTCGTCAACCTGTTCAGAATTATCTTCTCCAGCAGTTTTCCGAGGGTATCCAGTAGACAGATGGGCCTATAGGAAGAGGGTTCCGGCTTTCCTGGTTTCGGCAACAGTACCAGTTTCTGCTTCTTCCAAATATCTGGAAAGCATCCTTCATCCAGACACTTTTGCATCGTTGCTCTGAAAAGATCTGGATACGCTTCAACCGCGGCTTTGAGGGCCACATTTGGGATTCCGTCGGGGCCAGGTGCTTTATTCACTTTCAGTTCTTTTGCCGCCGCCAGCAGCTCTTCTGTGGACACTCTCTCGACGTGTTCTTCATTTTCACTATATGGTGTTGCTGGCCAGCTCGTTGGATCATGCTGCGGGAAGAGCCCTTCTACAATATTCTTCAACCGCACCGGACAGCTTTCACTGGGTGTCGATGAACCTTTAATCTTTGCCATCACCACCCTATATGCATTGCCCCAAGGGTTCGCATCGGCATCGCGGCATAGTTCTCTGAAGCAGTTTATCTTACTACGTCTTATTTCATGCTTAAGGGCGGCTTTTGCTGTTTTGAGTTCTTCCCTGCGCTCTACTCTGTCGATAGCATTTCTGGCCCTTTGCATCCTCCTCCTGGCTCGGAGACAGTTCGACCGAAGGGAGTTAATCGTCTCGTTCCACCAATAAACTGGGCGACGTTCGCCTTTCGGTATTAGTTTTCGTGGCATGGTAACGTCGCATGCTCTCACTACCAAATTTGTTAGTTCGCCGGCACTAAGACTGGTGACTGTTCGCTCCTCTCGGAGTGCTTCAATGAATAAATTCTTGTCGAATTTCTTCGACTTCCACCTGCGACCTTTTGTTTTTATATTTCTTGTTTTAGATGAACTCTGACAGCGCACAGTGTAGCGGATTGCTTGATGGTCGCTGTGAGTGTAATCATCACATACTCTCCAATTTACTGCCAACATCGGACTGCAGAAGGTAACATCGATGATTGATTCTCGACCGTTTCTATGGAAAGTGCTGGTGTAGCCTTCGTTGACCAGTCTCACATTCAGCTTCGCCAGGGCTTCCAGTAGACTAAAACCCCTCGCGTTGGTAAATCTGCTCCCCCACTCCACTGCCCAGGCGTTGAAGTCTCCACCGATGCCTATGGGACTCCGTCCGATGAGCTCTTCTGTTAGGTTATATAGCATCAGATCAAACTGTTCTATTGTCCATCTCGGGGGGGCATAGCAGCTACATACGAAGATTCCATTTATTTTGGCTATCACGAACCCTTCGTATGTATTGGATACCACTTCCTTCCACATGTTTGTATGTTTGTATGTTTGTATGTTTGTATGTTTGTATGTTTGTATGTTTGTATGTTTGTATGTTTGTATGTTTGTATGTTTGTATGTTTGTATGTTTGTATGTTTGTATGTTTGTATGTTTGTATGTTTGTATGTTTGTATGTTTGTATGTTTGTATGTTTGTATGTTTGTATGTTTGTATGTTTGTATGTTTGTATGTTTGTATGTTTGTATGTTTGTATGTTTGTATGTTTGTATGTTTGTATGTTTGTATGTTTGTATGTTTGTATGTTTGTATGTTTGTATGTTTGTATGTTTGTATGTTTGTATGTTTGTATGTTTGTATGTTTGTATGTTTGTATGTTTGTATGTTTGTATGTTTGTATGTTTGTATGTTTGTATGTTTGTATGTTTGTATGTTTGTATGTTTGTATGTTTGTATGTTTGTATGTTTGTATGTTTGTATGTTTGTATGTTTGTATGTTTGTATGTTTGTATGTTTGTATGTTTGTATGTTTGTATGTTTGTATGTTTGTATGTTTGTATGTTTGTATGTTTGTATGTTTGTATGTTTGTATGTTTGTATGTTTGTATGTTTGTATGTTTGTATGTTTGTATGTTTGTATGTTTGTATGTTTGTATGTTTGTATGTTTGTATGTTTGTATGTTTGTATGTTTGTATGTTTGTATGTTTGTATGTTTGTATGTTTGTATGTTTGTATGTTTGTATGTTTGTATGTTTGTATGTTTGTATGTTTGTATGTTTGTATGTTTGTATGTTTGTATGTTTGTATGTTTGTATGTTTGTATGTTTGTATGTTTGTATGTTTGTATGTTTGTATGTTTGTATGTTTGTATGTTTGTATGTTTGTATGTTTGTATGTTTGTATGTTTGTATGTTTGTATGTTTGTATGTTTGTATGTTTGTATGTTTGTATGTTTGTATGTTTGTATGTTTGTATGTTTGTATGTTTGTATGTTTGTATGTTTGTATGTTTGTATGTTTGTATGTTTGTATGTTTGTATGTTTGTATGTTTGTATGTTTGTATGTTTGTATGTTTGTATGTTTGTATGTTTGTATGTTTGTATGTTTGTATGTTTGTATGTTTGTATGTTTGTATGTTTGTATGTTTGTATGTTTGTATGTTTGTATGTTTGTATGTTTGTAATATGTTTGTCTGCAGCGCTGACCCATATTAATAGAAATTTGACCCCCCTTCTGTTGACCGATTGATCTGAAATTAAGAACACACCTTTATCTTTGTAGTCATTATAAAACAAAGTATTTTATGATCTTGAAAATCCAAGATGGCGGATCACATATTTTATCAAAATCTCAACCATATGGGTTTTCCAAAACCCCATCAATATAGGTATCAAATGAAAGAGCTCCACTAGTAGAACACAGTTATTTATGAAAAATACAAATCCAAGATGGCCTCCACTACAAAATGGCGAAATACATGTTTTCTCAAAACCTCATTAACTCTTTGTGGTTGTTTGTCTGCTCTCAGCCACCACAGCAGGAAACCATGCTTATCTTATATTTTACTCAACCAAGTACCAGTTCATGCTTTTCCTAAACAAAGCTTGATGTATAGTGAACCTGTTCACGAATCAATACGGTGCTCTTATGAGCAATAGATAACGGTACTCAGTATCAAACAAAGTAGTCACCCATACAAAACAACACACAGTGCGTTGAATGCATAGGAATGTGGGACAAAAATCATAACAGCAGAACTTAGCCATTGTAACACTTTGAAGTGATGAAAAAGATTGTTCATAAGTATCAGAACTACTGTTTACATAAATATCTCATATTATTTGAATAATCGCATAAGTGTCTCAAGCGGCAAAATCTTTGTTCATCTGAAGTGAAAAGTTCTGATCATTTCGGATACGCAGAAATCATTATATGAGTAACTACTGGTTGGAATTATGTTGAAGTAGCTAATACATATAAAGTTCACAAAAAAAACATAATAATGTACTAAAAGCTAGAAAATAATTAGGCAAGTAGCAGTTAGCAGTTATCACACCTCTTCTTCATTAGTCTAGGGCATTGATAAGACTAAAATAAAATCGTGGAGCATGTTGGATTTCCATTATCCACAATTAGCGACTTCATCATATGTCCCACGATTTTATATTGACCACGATAGACTAATGAAGAAGAGGTGTGATAACTACTAACTGCTACTTTTCTAATTAGTTTCTAGCTTTTAGCACATTATTATGTTTAATTACCATAAATTAAGGAATATTGTTTCAACAGTTTGAAGGGAATCTACATATGAAATTTCTTTTTTATCTCAAAAACTTAATACTAACATCTTCTTGGCCGTCTTAGCCAAAAAAAACACAAAACCATTTTGCTTCTTTCTAAAACGCTTCCAAATCTGATGACAAAGTCGCATTCGAATGTGTTTATCCTTTACTGATAGCGAATGTGGTACCAATTGTGCGCACTGCTTACAATAATCTTACAAGATGCGCTCTCTCTCGGTCAATCGACCAAAGCCTATCTACTATTTTCTGTTATATACTTATACCACCACCAGTGCCACAAATTAGCAAAATTTATTCACGAATGAATGAATTAGCTTTTTCTCAGTGTCGGATGAATTCTCTTCTGTTGACACTCAACACCATATTTGTTATAATGAGTATAGCACAAGAGTCAAGACGCGTGAACTTTGTCTGGTATGATGAACGAAAACAGTATGAGGGAATTTCGCAAAGCCTGCATTCAGGCACTTTTTTTACTGTCAATAATTTCAGGTGATTATCACGAACGTTAAGTTGATCTTCATCACTTGCAGTGAATTTTTATTGAAATCGTATTTTATGTTTATTAAAAAAAAGAAAGAACCAGGAATCCGGAAAAGGCAACATTAGTTTTCGTTGAACGTTGACCGTTGTGCGGCGTTGAGCGGCTGAGTTAGGTTTAGCGTTGAACGACGTTGAGCGTTCCGTTCAGTTTTTATACTGTATTGTAGTGACTTTCAACACTTTACTTCCATTTTTGGAAGAATATCGAGGGTGAGAATTCATCTCGTTACCTTTAGCATGAGAGGGACGGTCCGTTTCCGTTTCTGTTTCCGCTCTCTATGATTTTTAACTACTACCATTTCGCTCAATGTTTCCAATGAACCGGAAGCCATCATCTTATTTTCTAAAATTACATCGGAATACGATATTCGACTTCGACTGTTGAAGCCCTTTTATCCAATACCCATACCGTAGGGGTTTTGTATCATTGCTGGTCATTTAGAGCCAGTATCATCAAACCGGAAATCAAGACAAGATTATGTTCGTTTTCCGCTCGTCTATTATTGTCACCCATTGCCCATCTAATTGGCGGTGTATGACATTTTCGCCCAATCGGGAGTAGATTAATAAAACATAGCAAGAGTTATACTATACATTCCATTGCCGAAGTCGCCAAAAACAAGAATTTTGTGTTATCGATTTTACTCTCAATTGGTTGACGTTGAATTTCATGCTTCGATTTTCACTAACACGCAATGATCTTCAATTTCGACGCTACGCATATCATGACCAAAATGAAGATGCAAATGAAAAATGAACTTCATGGCAAGCTAATGTTTGCTGTTCATTCCACTGGTGTTCATTGATATTGTTGTTCCATATTTATCGACTCTCGCTTGAGCAGTAGGTTATCAATACAAGGCAAACTGAAATTCGCCGTATTTGAATGTCGTGAAGGTGAATATTTTCGGCACTGACCACCACATTTATAACAATCGTTCGTTAATTTGTTTTGATGCAACCTACCAACAATAAAAAAAAAAATCATCACCGTGCATCACCTTTTTTTCCTTTTGCTGATCAACTTTGAACAGCTGTTGTCAGATCTACATGAACTTTTACTCGTGTTCAGAAAACAGTATTACATTATTCAGAAAAATAAAAACGACGGCGCTGATGCGTCTCCTATTTCACGATAAAACTTACTGATCAATCAAATGCAAATTCTATTATGTGTGTGATGCAATGGAAGTCTTACCGCTGGGAATAATCTGAATTCTTAGAAACCAGAATTGAATCGGACAATCCCACGAGTCGTGTGTTCAACACCAACCATCGCATTGAAACTGATTTGTTTTCGTTTTTTCCCCTTTATTGCAAATTTATCGAAACACTATGATACATACTCCTTAGCGTAGAAAATATACTACAAATGCACGGAACGATCAGAGCCTTGTTTGACGCGTGAGATCCGGTTGGTTCAGGTTGATTTGAATGGTCGTAAAACCGTTTGTTCCTAGAAGAATACAAATATGTTCTAGATTTATTTTCCCGATATTTCTACCACTATCACCATTGGCGGATTGCGTTGTCTTATCTCTGCTGTCTCCAGAAAGCAACTGTTTAAATATAACGTCGCATGGTTTCTCGATGAAAATGAATGCCAGAAACGAGACAAATGCTGTGAGTGAAGTTGCTGAGCAAAATATCGAGAGCTGAAAATAACGAGAAAAATAGGTCAGAGTGATTTACGTTGCAACGCGCATTCGACCTACCGTCATCCCAGCCGATACTCGTGCAGCCTCGTGATGATTGGCCATGATCGCTTCCAGGATACTCATATGAATTAGGTAGAAGCTGAAACTCAATCTACCACAAACCCGGATAAACGTGGACTGCAGAATCTTCGAACTGCGCAGGGCCCCTAGAATCGAATCGGAATCTCCGAACATGTAGAGAAGAAAGACAACAGCTACCCCGGTGCCAAACACCCACCGATGGAGACCAGCATAGATCGCCATGGAAAGCGAGGGCTTGGGGAGGTTCAAATGATGGAACACAGGTGCCGGTAGAAAGAAAGCGATCAGTAGGGGGATACTTGCGTACCGCAAGACTGTAAAAATCTGTGAAATGAATGAAAGTAGACCGGGTATTTTGTTTCTTGAAGATTTCAGACTCGAGCCTACCTTTGAATTAGTGAGAATTTGACTGTTTTCTCTAACTTTGTGGTACAACAGTCCTACAAACAATCCTGAAAAATAACTTGCGCAGTGTGCGTCGGTTGTTTGATAGAAGTTGATGTACCTATCCTCATACCAGAGGCGTCTTGCATGTCCTCTGAAATGGAGAGTTGATGAATACATATTTATATATGTTCATAGTTCCGAATATACTTATTCGATATCAACATCATAGCGTTGAACGAATACATGTAAACCCTCACAGCAGGGAAAATAAATCCCATCCCCAATAGTGCTCCTACGATCCACTTCAAGCTTCGAGGAAATCTAAATGTTGTAAAAATTATTTTGTCGTGATATCCATTGCACAAATTACAAGCGCTTGTATTACCGCCATATGACCATAAGAGCGATTAAACCGACCATGAACAGTTGGAAGTCTGCTGCCAGATACCAGGTATGAATCAAACATATTTCCTCCGGTTGGTAGTAATTGTTGATGAAAAGAAAGTTTATCCACCACTTGGCTCGACAAAGTGACCTCGAGAGTGGCATCCAGTTGTATCCAGAAGGACTCCACAGCAACCGATCATAGACGGATACGGTAAAAAGCATAACAACCGCGTAGACTGGAAACGTTCGGAGGTAACGATTAACCAATCCAAGCCAGAAATAGCTCAGATTGAATCGCTTTTTCAAAGTCAGTTTTACGAAGAAAACTGCTAACAGGAGCCCACTGATAGCGAAAAAGACATTCACCGTGAATGGACATATGGCTGCAATGATTTCCATTGCTGCACTGGAATCTGCCTAAATATTTGGTTAATTGATACTCAGCTCACTCACTAAAATTAGGACTTACAATCTCAACCGCTTCTGGATTACTCTTCGCCACCATTCGTTCGCCAATAAAAATGTGCGATACCATTACAACCGTCATTGTGAGCGTCCTCAGAGCATCCAAAAAACCTAGATCTTGCTGCAAATGATTATCTTCGGGTGCCATCGTCAATCGCTCGACGTTCCTCCGGATCGAGAAGGCAGTAAGGATGTTGGATTCTGTTGAATTGTACCCCATGATATAAATTCGAATTCGAAAGAACGATACTCACTCTTATCGTGTAGGGGTCTTTTGAAATAATATTCATCTCCCGTTTTGGCTATTTTGGCATCATAATACGAGCTGAATATTCCCAGTAATACAAGGGCAATCACGACAACGTAGAATAAGACGTCCAAGAAATCTGAAATCGACCCATTAATTAATGGTTGTTTCATACTGTTTTTATGCGACTGGCTTTCTGTATTTCATCAAACCTATTTTCCTGAAAAGCGTTTCATTCGTGTAACAATACTCAATCTCCGAGTATGCGGACAAGTTGTAAGATGTTTGAAGTTTGTAATTTTCACACACGTTGATATCATCTCCGAACTGCTGTCGATATGAATCTATATTCGGAAGCAACCTGTCGTCGACGATGTACTGAAATTGTATGAGGGTAATGATTGCTGGAAGTTGTTTTAACAGAAGTTGTCTACTACAATGTAGTCTTTGTAAATTAATAAAAGAAGATTTACAGATAAAAAAAGACACTCATATTCATCTGGAATAGATGGATAAAACTACTCATTCAAAAAATGTGCCTTCCGATGTTTTTTTCTCTGATAAAATATGGATTTTGCCACGATAGAAATTGTAACTTTTTGAAACAAACCGTAATTCATACCGATAAATTCATGTATTTTTTTCAAATTTAGCTATGTACAGTTATTCCAATCCGTGTACCATGAACCGGAATAAGTGTTTGGGGACCTCTCGATAGTAACACTCTAGGGGAATAAAACACGGATGACATGTGTTCTGATCGGTGGTAAATTTAATACTAATTAGGGAAAATCTGGGTAAAATCGACACCCTAACGAATTCCACGTATTTCCAAGAACTGCCATGTTTCTTCGACTTCAAATCACTATAGAACTTCTCTTCAACTGTTCATGAACCATTCTAAAGTATCTGTTGAATATTTTTTGAGTAGAACTCGAATTTTTATAGAGAACAAAAATTAAAGTTTTAGGTGAAATAGATGGGAGTGCGGGTGAGATCAACATCCTGTCGGAAACAACCAACACATTTAAAGAAACGAATGTAAACTTGTTACAATAATTTCAAAGTATTTAGAGGATATCTACATACTATGTGGACGCTTTAGGAGGGGAGTGGGGGGATTGTTGCAAATGGTATGTAATTGGATTGCTCAGATTTTGAGTGATAAAAAAGCAAACAATTCATGTATTTCAGCTGCAAGAAAAATCTGTTCACTGATGGCTTGTTGAACCCCTCAGCTCTCGCTGTCGATGTTGGCGAAACGAATAGTTCTGATTCCGATCTGGAAATCTCAACCAGCACTTATGTTTTTCGTATTGAAATGATGTTTCACGTTGTTTTTTTTCTGGTCAATTCAAAATCCAGGCGGTTCTCAAAATCAAGCAGGTGATTGGTAAGATCCTGCTCCTGGTCCAGAGTACACACGAGAGTTTTGATCCCAGCTTAGGTGAGCATCCACGGGAGATGTACCGATGAACATTGAACGAAGGGATACCATGAGTTCTGCCAAGATTTTTTGTTGACATGCCCTGCTCAACTTGGGGTTTGGCTGTTTTATCAGTCCAGCTCTGTCGTTTTGCTCCTAAATATAAACACAAGGCAACTACAAAAAGCAAGAACACATTTTTCCTGTTAGTCAGTAACAGTCAGTAACACAAACCCTGGCTGAAGATGTCGGGACATCGGAAAATTTCCAAAAAAATGCTTCGAACCGAAAAAAATCAGGAGGTGTCGATTTACCCTCAGTGTCGGTTTTGCCCTGATTTCCCCTATATATTTACAAGGCCCGATCGGCGAACGGGTGTATCATGGAAAATGTGGGACATTGTTCAAAAGAATTGTACGATCGTGTGATCAGTGTGATCCTGTAATGCGGGCGCTACACGATTCGTCCAACGTTTTACTCGAATGTAGGACTCAAACATTTGACTCGATGAATCGACAAATGTTGTGACGAATGTGCTGCTACTCGGTGAAGTGAATGTTCGATTCAATGCAATCGGTCTAAACAATCGGCGAGTATTTGGATCGAATGTTTATTGTTTTTATTTACCATCAAAAACGTTAGGAAACTTGATGACGATGCGAGTATTGAAATTGCTGCCGTAGCAATTGTACTGATATCGGGCTGTAAATTAAAAATGCTTGAAATCAACATTATTAAACTGCAATATTTTGCCGAATATTTTGAATTTTATGAATCAATTTCATAGTTCCCTCATCTAAAACTTGTAAACAAACCAACCTGTCAAAGATATATTCGGACGAATCGTGTAGCGGTGTATCGAATGTCATCGAGTGTCGAATCAACGAATGACAAAAATCCTTTGATTCGTGCCACTCGCGTTGGAAGGTAATCCACAACGAACGGATTATCTTCCAACGCGAATATTCGACACTCGACATTGGAGGTTCGTAGCTCATCAGTCGACTACACGATGCGTCGAATCATCGAGCGTCCAGCATTCGAGAGTGTTCGTAGCATCATGTAGCGCTGGCTTAACGAGAGATGTGATCATCTAGGGTGCAATGCATATAGTCTCCACAATACTTCCCCCTAGTTTTGCCAGTAGCGGCGAGGGATTTTTACATGGCGAGGTGATTTGGTTTTATATTGTTCAGGTTATGGTACGGGCTTCAATGGTGGTAGTGACGGTTCATCGGTCTGAAGGAAAGTTGCTTTCAGTCGGTCGATGAAGATCGGAGATGGTTTACCATTGATGTCGACGATGTAGTCGTTTTTCTTCCTTCGGAGAACATGGTATGTCCCGTCGAAAAGAGGTTATATAGTACCATATTATACACTCTGTCCAACTTCAATAAGATCACCCTGATTATATTTCGTTGCAACACAAACAGCCAGAATTTCAACAAGATACATTCATACATTGTTAGTAGCGGACCGGGTTTCCAAAGACAACCCGGAACCTACGGCCAGCTCGAAGAAGGCTAAGAAGTTAGCTTCCCCACCCATCCTCTTTTAAGCGATTGGCTTAAGCGCCACCTCTTTTGAGGACCAATCGCCGTGATCGATTGCCCAGCTAGAGGCCTGACACGCAGGCCTAAATTGTGTCCTTTTATAAGGATCGAAGAATGATCGAGCTGTATCAATTCCTGTCAGCGAAGGCTGACAGAAGACACCCGCAAGAAGCTCCAAGAAAATGATCAAACACCTGAGAATCACTCTAAGATCGACGGAAAACCTCTACAGGATTTTCTCTTCACAGGCTATGTTCAACAACACTCCACCAGACTGACACGGCCCTCTGGGAAACAAAAGGCTCACCTAAGAATACTAGGAACATTTACTCGATACACGGATAACGTGAAACTTTCATGAATAATAAATTGAAAGATTACAGGCTCACATATGACCTTTACTCATAACTTAACAATGACGACGAACTTTCTGAGTGGACTACTGATTTAACATTTACATTTATTTGTACATGAATCTTTGCTTAAATCTAAGGGACATCACATGTGCACATGGACAAAACAGGGTACCTGGGGAGTGCGGTGAGGACACAAATTTCCTCGCCCACTCCTTCTGCTTTCGGGATATGGTTTTCCACCGGTTCGTTTTCTCCAGTGGATTCTTGGAAGGCGCGAAGTTGAAGGCGCGGCCTTCTTCAATGGGTTTGGATCACCAGGTTTCGCCAAAAGGAATTTCCCTGTTTTTACAATTATTTCACAATTAGAAACAATCCCTATATTATTTAATCTATGTACCTGTCGTTGCTTTTTAGCTCGGTCACAATAGCGAGCGTTTATCAAATTAGTCGAAACACAATGCTCACACTGAAACGATTCGAATATAGTATCACAAAGACTCCACGTTATAAAAAAAAACTTACAATTAACGATCGCGAACAAAACGCACAATGGTTCCGCGTTGTCGGACAGTTCTGAGTAAAATGATCGAAGAACATTGTAGTCCTCAGATAAACCGCAGGGTATCTCGCAATTCAGAGCTCAAGCTCAGCCGAAGACAATTTCCTCAAAGCATCTCCTTGTGTGCATCTTGCTTCAACTAACCCGCCCTTGAATACGACCTTCTCATTCCCCGGCCCCAAATCAAGGCCACGAAAGTAAGCGCTGCGCGAACAGACACTCATTGGCCGAACAACTTTAGCGATGGAGCTTTCGCTCTGCTCCAGGGAGGTGGGATTGGAAATCTAAGCTCTTAAGTATACTTTTTGCAGTATCTTTTAGATTACTTTCAGTTGTGACTTAGTGGAGGTACACTGTTAATGTTTCAGTGTGAATATTTGAACTTGAATATTTGAATGTGACTTTACGAATACCTACTAATTATACTACCAAATAAATAAATGTATAAATATATCTATATAAATTAAATAAATAAATAACTATATAAATAAATAAATATAGCCAAATCCATATCCATACACTGTAAATAAATAGATTCCAACATAAATAAACACAACTAAATAAATATGCGCACAAATAATAAATAGGTAAATAAATAATCTGAAAACATTACATGACGATAACAGTTGTGCCAACTGTTACATGTTGAATGCTTAGAATAAAGTATATTTAACGTCAATTTCGTTCAAAAGAGTTGTTTGTTTATTTATTGTACTTAAATATGATAATTTCAGGTGTCCAGTTTCTATAAGACCATTTCAGAATTCATAAGTATTATTAATGAAAAACTGCCAAACGGATTTTTCGATATTTTTCCGTGTTTCAGAAATTGCAACCTTGAGCTTTTCAATCGTGGTGTACCGCTTTCTCTCAGTGTAAATTCTGCGTACAAAGATTCCCCTAAGGTTTTCAATAGAATTAAAGTCTGGGGAGCGAGCCGGCCAGTTAAAAAAATAAGGTTTTTGGTCCTTAATCCATTGCTGAGTTTCCTTGCTGGTATGAATAGTCGCATTGTATTGCTGGAATGTTATTTTTTTTTTGCGACGATATACACGCGAAAAAGGTAGGAGAGCGGATTCCAGAACACGTATGTAATCCTTGAATAATGTGAAAGATATCTTGAGCTTTCCGGTTGCACAGAATCCCGCCCAAATCATGAACAAGCTTCCACCAGAATTCCTGGTTGAAAAATACTGTTCCTCCTTCCGTAAATCACGCCAATACCCGTTGAAACCATCAGGACCATCTAAATTTCGGATTTTCATCAGGACCATGCCCCACAGTCGGTTCATGTGAGCTTGGGCAAAACTCAGATGTCTTCCGAAGTGAGATGATGTAAGATTAAGAGCTTAAGCCTTCTAAGCCCACTTTATGTGTGGACTTTTTACCAAAACTTGACGAATGGTCACCCGAGAAATATTTAGAGCCTCAGCCTTCTAAGCCCTCTTTATGTGTGGACTTTTTACCCGAGAAATATTTAAACTCAAATATTGATTTATTTGCATAAACGGTTTTAAGGTATTCGGGGCTGTTCTAACTATTTCCCGCTGATCCCGGTCAGAGAGCTTCGATTTACTTGGAGCTCTCTCCTCCTTGTAACTAAATGTAAATGTAACTGGTCTTATAGAATCTTGACACTTGAAAAATACAAAAACATTCATTAGCGCTCAGCGCTTGCACACAAACTGAAAACCATACAGTCACCAACACTTCTTTTTCTAAAATGGCGTTCCTTGTGGAACTTTTGCCGTCTCAACGTATACAATAACTAGCGTCATTTATTAACACTTAGTTGAGATTTCTTAAGCCAAATAACACGCCTTGAATGTATTCCTAGGGGCAAGTTCTAGAATACGCGTGACCACAGTGCAAGTCGAAGGAAATTTCTTTGACGAAAAATCCCCCGGCCAGAACGGGAATCGAACCCGAACACACGGCATGATAATGTGAGAGGCTAATGGGTGCACACCAATACCTACACACTAGAATATAAATTGAAGCATTGTTTGTTTGCAATGACACAAATCAGCAAGATCATCACCTGTTCTTATAGAAGTTGGACAGCGTGTATAACAGGGATAGCCAAACGGTAGTCCGCGGTCTACCGGTCGCCCGCGTGTGCATTCCTAGGCGCCCGCCAGCTGGTCTAGAATAGTGTCATCTCCAAATGCAATGGATATTATTCCTCCACCTTTTGCCGTGATCATTTTGTAAGGTGTTTATGCTAACCTCAATAAAACAAATTAGATATTTCTTCATTAAAGTTTTGGTTTTATATTCTCCTTCAGATCGTTGATTCTTCAATATTAACACATCCAGTTGTTCGACTACTTGTAATAAAGTAAAGAATTGTCACAAGAAATAACTTCAATAATTTATCAAATGACCAATTGAAAATGTTGGAAACATCCGGTATAAGGTTTCGAAAATCAATAAAAAACTGAATTTTCGAAAAAAACTTCGCTTTTGAAGATTGCGTATGCGAGTTTCGATGAAGTACTGTTAGTTTAATTTTAGCACTCCTATACTCGCGTGAAAAATCGTAATTTGTGTACTCTGGACTGTGCGCGTCTCTGTGATATTGCTATTGTTTATTTTTAGGCTTTATTGGTATTTATTAAAAAATATATATATAATTAAGTGAAAAAACTCAACATTTTGTTTTTCCTTCAATTCATTCAGTTTTAATGGTCATTTAATTCAGTCACCTCACTCATGCTCGGTTTGTCAGACTTATTTGCGAGTATAGGAAGGTTAAAAGTAAATTTTAAGTAATGTGAATTAATTGTGCGGATAATTTTTTCCAAGAAACATAGTCATGAATAAAACAACAGTGATGAATGAGAAATTAAAAATTCATAAAATTAAATATTGGGCCCTATTATGTAATTCTAGTTGAACAGAATTTTACTTGCTAGCTTTATTTTACTGTTATAGATACAGTCCGGTGAAAGCTTTCGGCATAATATTTCGAGCTGTTTGGTTAGCTTGTTGCATTTCTGATGCTTTGCTTTATGAAACATTTCGGAGACGTTTCACGAAAAAAAAAAGTTTCGAGAAAGAACTCAATTCGATAAGATTCTATCGCTTTACAAAATAATAGTGATAGTTATAGGGATCGAACTGATCTTACGATTCAATTTACATAATTGGGGGCAATATTTCCGATAGTTAGTTCTTATACTTCTAGTTAATTGGTCTCACAGACCGAGATTCAAGAATTTTCATTTAATTAGAAAAAGAGATTCGCTTCTAATTGGATATCTAGCTAATTGGAGAGACTTGTAATGCGACACGAATAATGGGATATTTTGATATGATTCTCTAATTGGGCCTTTCTGTAAATCTCCTTTGTGCAAGTTTCAACAACACGATTAATTTTCAGGAGTGTTTTCAACCATTTTACTAGTTAGATTTACCTGTTTTAACTTATTTTTCGCATTGTGTTGTATTTGTTGATAGGTCCAATTACAGGTCACACATCTATTGCGACACTGAGTGGTGCCTCGGTATGACCCATTGGAGGTACATCTTTTTTTTACTTTAAATAAATACAAATAATGACTAATCCAACCGTGCTATACGTCTGGTATTCAATCGGAGCTCGAAGAAACGTCCCAAAATCTTGACTCTGTCCTAGCATACACCCTCAATGCTAAGGACAAATCATCGATAGTAATAAAAATCGATGAATCCTAAGCAAAAAAACTGCGATGCGCGGTTGTAAGAAGCATACAGAATGAAAAAACACCCCCATTGCTGGCCACGCATAAGGTTGAGCAGGAAAAACAAACAACCAAAACACAGCAACGTTTCGCGCGGATGTTCTTCTATGGAAACAGAAAAAAATTTATGGAAGTGAATGTATACATGCATATGAGAGAAACTAGAAAAAATGCATCTTTTAGCAAACAAAAACTCGTATGGGCGTGAATGCCATCCACGATGCTTCCGTTGACAATCTCAAGGAAATTTTTTCAAACGACTCAAAATATTCGCCTGACCTGGGCGTGCAAATCAGTGTATGGGATATCGAGCAGAAACTCAATAAAATAAACAGCTTTTGTTAAATAAACATGTTCAATCTCAATTGTGGAAAAAAGACAGCTCAATTGGAATGACCCTTGTATTGTTCAAAAAATGTTTTCGATCATCGACATTTACTTTCGAAAAAACCTAGAACCATTCTAATATTACATCACATAGAGTATACAGAGCATCTTCTATGAAGGCTAATTCTTGATTATGCAACTATGTAGTAAGATGAAGCGAAGATACATGAGTTCGAGAGTTTCGTTGATACACGATATTTAAATGCGCAATGCAACACCATGTACTTCCAGAGGCGAATGAACTGAAAGGTTTAAAGCCAGTTTAAAACAAAGAACTGAACTGAATGTACTTTTGCTTGCGTTCGGCCACATCATGTTTCATAAAACAAAAGTGGTTCGTATTTTGACCACATGTAGCTACCGGCACCTTTTCGATGCTTAGTAACTCATCTATAGCATCAGATATTCCGTTCTCTGATCAATGCCCGCGCGGTGAATGTTCGTGCGGCATTTTCGCGCCCTGTTTTTTCAAACCGGAACTTATTTACGTATTTTTCCTCAGCGAAAAGACCCAATCCGTTTCAAGTTCACGTTGCAAACAACTGGTTTGGCTTCATTCGGAGCAATCGGTTGAATTAAGTATTTGGCTTCAAAATTGAATACGTTTGCTCGGAGTGCTTACCTTATAGTTTATATCAAACTTGCGCTGATAGTAAAGTTCTTTTTGGTGCGTATCCATCGAATTCGTTAATGCCATGCAATCTTCCAAGCACACACCTCTGGTGAGGAGAGCGTGATTATACTGGAAAGCATATTTGGAGTATCTCTGGAACGAATTGCACAGGAATTTCACTTGAATCTAACGCAATAATGGAAAATACTCGTACTTGTATGATTCCCCATAGCTCTGAACGATTGTCGGGCTTCACCAGAGTCTTCACCACACAAAATGCTGCCGAGGATTTCGACCTGAGACACACATCCATATTATCGTACTGATACAAAGGAGGCATCTGCCAGTATTCCGACACTGTAAATGAAGAACTTTTCTTAAGTAATGTGGATTCATCAATTCGCGCCTATATTTACTATTGTACTGGAATAACTGACAAGAACACTGCATCGTAGCATAGCAAATGATCAGAAACGCAAATATCCCCGTATTCGCCATCTCGTCGTGGCACTTGTGTGTTAACCCGTCGAAATCCCAACACTATACTGGCGAGTTGGCGTGTTAGAAATCAAATCATGCCTGCCAAAATATAGTAGATGGATGAAACACGTTTTAAATTATCTGTATTGTTGAATTTGGTAGGGAGAACGCAAATGACCGTCACTGCTTTTATTGGTTACTTTTTACCACTTGTATCGACTCACGCTGATACAAATGTTTCTTTTTGTCACCTGTGAGAGAAAATAGGCATATTTATTTTGTGTGTAACCTTCAATAAATAACGTTACCACTTCGAACGGTATCATGATATCTTTTATAATAAATGTTTGAATGGGTGATGTTGGATGACGGGTGGTTGACGATATTTCGACACTTGGGACTCATTTCAATCAGTTCATTCATAGTGCAACAAAGCCACCTAACTGAAAGTTTCAACAATTCATTTGCTGATTTAATTTTCATTCAGTTCTATTTTTCGAGCCAGCCATTTCTCCACACTTACGTTCCTCGACGTCTATTTTTGGAGTTGTTTTTTAGAAAGGTTAAGCGTCAGCGGATAGCTATTCACATAAATCAGATTCAAATTCAGAAGCGCACAGTGTACAATTTGGTATTTTAAAAAACTTGGTGTTGTGGAAGTTTGAGAAATAATTTAAAACGAAAATTACTGATGCTTTTTCACGACACATCCAGCAGAAAATACATCACCGGCCCTTGTGCTCAGAGCTAGCGAAGGTGCTGTAATACCGAACAAGATGATGAGAAGCACGTGGAGAGTTGCTATTAACCCGAGTAGAGAGTAGCTTTTGACGTTTTGGTTCAAGTGGTCACGGACACAAATATCGAACCCATAATTATTTTTAGCAATTGACGGATTTCATGCCAACTCATCTTAGAAGTTGGCAGGACCATCTCAAAAAGGAGTGAAACGTTGTTGGTGTAAAGTCATTGGCCATTGAAGCTACTTTGCATACTTGAAATCTTCGGAAAAGAATTAGACTACTTTTTGGAATAAGCTATTTTTTATCTTTATTTTTTACAAAAAATTATAACTCAAAAACTATAATATCTGCAAAATTCTGGTCAAAAGATGAAATGTAGAAAATTGTTATGTTTTCATGAAAATTCAAGAAAATTCATTCAAAATTCAAGAAAAAATTATAGGTGGTTGTGTCCAAAATACGACCGCATTGTTGACGTAGAACTACACTGTTATTTTATATAAGTCGCTTGTTCATACCTTCGGATATTATTCTATAATGTTGTGAAATTTTAGAAACAACTGCTTAGTAGAATAATCTCTGAAATGGATTTTTCATTGTAGAATCAGTTGACGATAACTGATTGATGATTCATTCATGCCCTCGCAAAACAATATACTAGCTGATCGTATGTCGCAATTTATTTCATACCTCGAACGTTATTCAGGTGGCCTTTTTCGAAATTGAAATATACTCGATTATATACATGTTGCACCAGCACCATTATTCCACATCTCATAATTACATCAATATATCTTTGGCACCGCATGGAAACAACAACAATGACAACACTTGCAATCATGTTACATGTTATTTAGTATTGCCTCAAAGGAATCGCACCTCTAGGCATCGTTCGTATAACGTAAACCAAGCGCCAAACAAGCGTTCGCCATAGCATGCATACAGAGCCATACATTGGTGGCTTGAAACTACTAGGAATATAAATACTTCTCATCATTTTACGCTATTCTCAAAAGAAACGCTTCTGTTAATATTACTGGCATCGAAAAAAGTTGCATTATTTTCTCATGCTCGAGAGAAGCGCAGCTGTCACCCTTAGTGAAGGAAGTTTTACTACTGGCAAGCGAAACCTAATCACATACAAGATTCCAGAACGTCATTCACTTTCTTGGTGACTAAACAAGTGAAATAAACTCTTTTTGTTAATAACAACCTTTTCGAGTAGTAGCAGTAGCAATGCTTCATTATGGTCAATATTAGCGCAAATGCAATCCTAGTTGAAGGCTGTTTTGCGACTGGCACGCGAACCCAAATAACTTATAACATTCCAGTAAGACATTCAAGATGATTGGTATTCCCCACTAATTTTTTGGCGCACAACCTTAACGCTTGCTTCGCCATAACGTCAGTTTAATGCATTGATGCATTCTCGAAGGCATCAACGAAGCCCTTATGATGACGGAAAACAAACTATGTTAACTGCTAGGAAAAAAGACTGAACTATGCCACACAGCTTGTATTCTGCTGTAACACCCATAAATGCGAATTCGTCAGTTTGTCAAGTTTGTCAAGAGCGACCGCCTTCACCACCAGCGGGGGGAGCTTGACTTTGGTTGCTGCCTGGGTAACAGCGTTTACTGCACCAACATCGCGTGCATCATTAGATGCCGCTTGCCTCAAAATTTTATTGCCCCTGGCAAAGCGTTCGTTTTTTGCAGGGCTCGAGCCTGCATTCCTCTTCTTCTTACTCATCACACACTACGCGAAGCGTCCGATTTATGACGCGGAAAAAACACACGATACGAATAACGCGAAAAACAGAAAACAGAAACAGAAAAACCAAACGACGATATCCAAGTTGGATTACCACTGGTTGGGTCCAATCTTAGATCGAAACGCAGCGAAAGCAAAGTGAACTGGATTGCTCAACAGTCCGATGCCGAATGAAAGTTTGTCTCAGCGAGATCCACTGTTTATATTCTAGGCAAGTATTCCCCTTCATTCTTCTACTTTTCTTTTGTTCACGGAGACTTTAAATCCTACGATTTCCCCTCCGTCGTCGATAAGTTTCTCGTTATTGACAGCTCTGTTCGGGAAAGCACACAAATGGATAGAACAAATGTATGGGAAAATGGAAAATGTTTTCATGAAAATACCAAATAATTTTAAAGAAAAATTACACTGAAAAACTATTACAGGTCGGACTCGATTATCCGGGATTCGATTATCCGGGATTCGATTATCCGGAATTTTAGACTCGATTATCCGGAGTATTTTATTTTTTATTTTCAGAAATTTTGAACAATTTGTATAATAATTCTATATTGAATAGCTAATATATGGGTATCAAAAGGCTTGATTAGTAGAATTCAGTTATTTATGAAAAATGCAAATCCAAGATGGCGGCCACTACGAAATGGCGGATTACATATTTTCTCAGAATCCCATCAATATGGGTATCAAACGAAATGGTCTGACTAGTAAAACACAGTTATTTATGAAAAATGCAAATCCAAGATGGAGGCCACTACAAAATGGCGGATTTCATATTGTCTCAGAATCCCATCAATATGGGTATCAAATGTAAGGGCTTGACTAGTAGAACACAGTTATTTATGAAAAATGCAAATCCAAAATGGTCGCCACCACAAGATGGCGCCATATTTTTTTTCACAACCCCATCAATATGGGTATCAAATGACAGGGCTTGACTAGTAGAATACAGTTATTTATGAAAAATGCAAATCTAAGATGGCGGCCACTACAAAATGGCGGATTTTTTGCAATACCCTAAATATTGGTTTCAAATTAAATGATTTGACTAATAGAATACAGTCGTCGGACTCGATTATATACAGACTCGATTATATATGATTCGATTATATACAATTTTGGACTCGATTATATTCAGTTTGGAAAGAAATATTTTTTTTTATATTTCAAATATGGCTTATTTCATGAAGAAATGTAACCTTTCAACGTTAAGGTGAAGTTTGAGTGGCTATTACATGTACAGTGGGGTAAAAATCGTGATTTTTGAAGATTTTGCTTGAATTTTCACCAGGAATTGTTTATATCGATATTGCAGCCAAATTAAGAAAGATAGAAGTTGTGCGTCAAAGAACAAATTGTGGAGCGGAACTTTATTTTAATTGATAGAAACTAGTTTAATATAAATTTTTAGGATAAAATTAATAATAACACATTAAAAATTATTAACTTTTAAGTGTTTCACATGTTATTAATATTAACAAATTTAGTTGTTCCATTACTATATCCTGTAATAAATTTTCTCATCTTTCAAGTGAAAGCATCAGAATCGTCTTCCGTAGCGTACTTTTTAATGGAGAGCCAGCTTGAAGCAACAGAGTCCGAATCAAAAAAAAAGTTCTGTAACTCTGTCATTGTAAAAAAGTTCTGTAACTCTGTCATTGTTGAAATTCGAACATATGCGTAGGAGGATTTTTTTCATCAAATATGATCGTCTATCACCTCCTGAGAGAATCTGGATAAATTATTTTTTTTCATGTGAGAAAGGTGTTTTCTGACTTTAAGGGGATGTATCAAAAATCAAATTCCTCTTTTATTTTCAAAAAAAGAAAAATACATGCAAAAAAAACAAATAAAGAAAAAAATAGTTTTGACTCGATTATCCGGAGGATTCGATTATCCGGAGTGAAAAAAAAAAATCAATACTCCGGATAATCGAGTCCGACCTGTATTTTGAAAATTGAAATTAATATTTATTAAACACATTTTTTTTAATTATCAAAAAAATATGTGAATAGCCTTCACAAAGCAACTTTCCATTTCAAATGCTTCATAAAGCAACTTTCCATTTCAAATGCGCCAGAATAAAGGGTGTGTCACATCAAATTGCATCACGGAAAAAACGCTGTAGAAATTTAATTTTTAGGAATTATATCTTCAGCTTTCGCTTATAATCAGATAAGAGTGTATAGATCACGTTGGCCATGCTTCACTGTCAATTTTTCGTAAAATTGGAAAAATGTCGTCGAACGAAAAGAGCGTCGTGAATTAATCCTGTGCACTCATTTCGAGAATCCGGTGTTGTCACATCGGGACATCGGTAAGATGCTGGGAATCGTCCAATCCACGGTCAGCAGAGTACTAAAACGATACTTCGAGAACCTAACCATCGACCGGAAGGTGAAGAATGGCAAAAATGGATGCTCCGTCAGTGAAAAAAATCACAAGCGCGTAGTTAAGCAGTTTAGACGTGATCCGAGAAGTTCGGTTCGGGATGTCGCCAATAAGCTGAATTTGTCAAGTTCATTCGTCCAGCGGACCAAGCAGCGGGAGGGCCTGCGTACATACAAGGTTCAGAAGGCTCCTAACCGCGACGAAAGGCAAAACATGGTGGGGAAGACGCGAGCCCGGAAGCTGTACACCGAAATGCTGACGAAGCCGCATTGCCTGGTAATGGACAACGAAACCTACGTCAAAACGTACTTTCGTCAGCTGCCGGGCCTGTTGTTCTTCTCCGCAGAGGACAAATTCAGCGTTCCGGAGGAGATTCGCAAGCAGAAACTATCCAAGTTTACAAAGTACATGGTGTGGCAAGCGATCTGCTCTTGCGGAAAGCGGAGCGCCCCCTTCGTGATGACCGGCACGGTAAACGGGCAGGTTTACCTTAAGGAGTGCCTACAGAAGCGCTTACTACCACTATTGAAGCAGCACGAGGGCCCGACCATCTTCTGGCCGGATCTCGCTTCGTGCAACTATTCAAAGGACGTGTTGGAGTGGTACGAAGCCAACGGGGTCACCTTCGTGCCAAAGGAAATGAACCCGCCCAACGCGCCGGAGCTTCGCCCAATAGAGAAATATTGGGCGATTACGAAGCAGGCCCTCCGGAAGAACCCAAAAGTTGTGAAATCGGAGGCGGACTTCAAGAGAAAATGGATTTTTGTTCAAAAAAAACTACAACCTGACGTTGTACAGAACCTTATGGACGGGGTAAAGAGGAAGGTGCGAGCATACGGGCTTGGGCTCGAAGTATGAATAAAAAGAAAATGCCAAAAGTTGTTTAATAGTTTTTATTTTACTGTCTAAAATTTTCAAAAGGATCGGTCTACTGGGTGAATTTCTACAGCGTTTTTTCCGTGATGCAATTTGATGTGACACACCCTTTAACAGAAACATTGTACAAGGAAATCATTGGAAATCCCGCTGTATTCTGGATGTGCAAAGGATGTCGCGACATAATGGGGAACGCACGCTTTAAGAACACAATAACATCGATGAATTCTGTAACAGCGGAACTGAACAATATGCACAAAAAGGTTGTCGAAGAGTTGAAGACGGAGATAAAAGACAGCTTGATCGCCGAACTGCGACTGGAGATACAAGGAGGCTTCAATAAACTTTCTCCGGCGCTTTTATCACCCTTACCGCATCGTTTTCAATTTGGCAATCGATCATCGCCAAAGAGAGCCCGCGACGAAGACCTCGAACGACTCGAACGGCCAACGAAAATATTCCGTGGTACAGGTTCGATGGCAAACGGGGCATCTATTGCTGCCTCCGTAAGGACAGAGAGTAGACTTTGGATGTACCTGTCGAAAATTTCACCCGAAGTCTCGGATGCGGATGCCCAGAACCTCGCCAAGGAATGTTTGCAGACGAATGACGTAGTGATAAAATCACTTATCCCCAGGGGCCGACCGTTGAACACGTTAACGTTTGTGTCGTTTAAGGTGGGTATCAACCCAAACTTAAAAACCAAGGCAATGGACCCCTCTACTTGGCCGCAGGGGATCGAATTTCGCGAATTTGAGGACAATGTTTCCAACTCACGGCATTTTTGGAAACCAGCGCCGATAGCCGACCCAGGAGCCTCAATGTCGACGTAACAACTCCGCCACCCCCAAACAGTACTGTTATCCAACTAGTGTCATCTACGCAGAGCTTGCACGTTGTCGATCAAATCATCTGCCCTTCCAATCTTGACACTGCGGCGATATTATTCTCAAAACATTTGACACTTTATTATCAAAATGTTCGAGGCATGCGTACAAAAACTAGCGAGTTCCGTAGGAAAACGACGAGTTGTGACTACGACATAATTGTTCTGACCGAGACGTGGTTGCGCCCAGACGTAGTAAACGCTGAGCTTGCATCAAACTACAGCATTTTTCGTTGTGACCGTAATGCTAACACAAGCACTCTACAACGCGGTGGTGGCGTTTTGGTCGCCGTTAAATCCGATATTCGGTGTTGTGCGTTTACGTTAACAAACTGTACTCATCTCGAACAAACGGTCGTTTCTATTAGTCTTCCCGGGACAACTATTTACGTCTGCGGAATTTATATTCGCCCGAGCTCTCGTCCTGATATTTATGAATCGCACGCAGCTGCTGTTCAAGAGATTTGCGACCTGTCCTCCGCAAACGACGTCATTGTTGTACTTGGCGACTATAATCTCCCACATCTATCATGGTGTTTCGACGACGACTGCAACAGTTACCTGCCAATCAACGCCTCTACCAAATCTGAAATTGCATTTGCAGAATCCATCCTCACATCCGGACTTCACCAAATCAACTCAGTTCGTAACGCAAACGGACGTCTTCTTGACCTGGCGTTTGTGAGTGAATCTACCTATGTAGAGCTCATTGATCCACCATCTTCGCTTTTAAAAATTGATCCTCACCATAACAACCCGTTTGTTCTCCGGCTTGAAATCGTGGCTGGAAATCAAAACCCTATCGGCGTAAGTGATGTTGATGATTTCGATTTTAAACGATGTGGCTTCGTAGCGCTTAATGACCTGCTTGCGGCGGTTGACTGGGATGCTATACTCGGCGACGCATCCACAGACCAGACAGCTGCACTGTTCTATGAAAAGGTTTTTAACATCCTCGACGATCAAGTTCCACGAAAACACAGGAGTTCCGCAATTCACTCAAAACTCCCTTGGTGGACACCAGAACTACGACACCTTCGTAATATCGTTCGGAAATCACGTAAACGTTTTTTCCGCGAAAGATCTTCGTGCAACAGGGATAGATTAAAACACCTTGAAACGATCTACAATGAATGTCAAGAAAACGCGTTTCGAAGTTACAACAACCGCACCGAATCAAACTTGAAACGTGATCCAGCATCTTTCTGGTCCTACATTAGGAACCTGAAAAATACTACTCGAATTCCCTCAGGAATGACGCATGATGGAGCTACTGCGGACTCGCCCGAGAATATCGCTGACTTTTTCGCGGACTTTTTTAGTAGCGTGCAAAATCATGACACTCCCAGTTTATCAGCGGCTGGTCGAAACATTCCATCGTTTGACATAAACCTTCCGCTATTAACTTTCGCCCCAAATGACGTAGCTGCAGTTTTGAAAAACCTTGACGCTTCCAAGGGTGCTGGTACAGACTGTCTACCTCCAGCATTTCTAAAGGAATGTGCAGATGCATTAAAAACTCCTATCAGCACAATCTTCAATCGTTCCCTGAGCGAGCGTAGGTTTCCAGAGGTGTGGAAGATGGCATCGATCACTCCAATTCACAAGTCTGGTAGCGTTCACGCCATTTGTAACTACCGAGGAATCTCGATATTATGCTGCATTGCTAAATTTTTTGAAGAACTCGTCCACCGGAGTCTCTTTAATGCGGTTCGTTCGTTCATAACTGATGCTCAACATGGTTTTGTGAAGAAATGTTCAACCGTTTCAAATCTGATGAGTTACATGAGCGTTCTGTCGGAAACTGTAGAAAGTCGCAGTCAGGTAGATGCTATCTATTTTGATTTCTCGAAAGCTTTTGATAAAGTCCCCCACGAACTGGCTATCGCGAAACTCAAACATATTGGACTTCCTGAATGGATAACTGAGAAAAGCTTTCGTGAGAGTTGGAAGTGCTCGTTCCCGTACATATCTTATTTCATCCGACGTCCCTCAAGGGAGCGTTCTTGGGCCCTTGATTTTCATTCTCTTCGTCAATGATCTCGCCAGCCGGCTGAGGTCTGGTAAGCTTTTCTACGCTGATGACCTAAAAATATTTAGGAAAATCTCTTCCATATTGGACTGCTATGCTCTACAAGCTGACGTGAATGAATTGGTTGCATGGTGTGCTGATAATGGCATGGAGTTGAACATCAGCAAATGCAAGACAATCACATTTACAAGGCGCCAATCGTTTCTGTCCCATGACTACATAATCGGTTCTGCTGTTATCGATTGCGTTACCTCCATTCGAGATCTCGGGGTAATTCTCGACATCAAACTAAAGTTTACCGAACACATCAACAACGTCATCGCAAAAGGATACGCTTAATTTTTTAATTTTCCGCAATGGTTTGGTTTGGTTAAAGCATCGTTGTTTTTTCGACACTGATGCCAGACAACATCATCGAGACAGCTATAAAAACCACTCAATAAAATGTCATTCCTGAGTCATGGCGTTTCATGTCATGAAAATCAATAAAATAAAATTGTGTTGATATCGATAAATTATTGTTTTTACGTTTAATGGGTCTATAATGTAAGTTCTAGCAACTTTAACATTGGATAAGAAAATTGTATTGCAGAGCTCGGAACACTGCCACGGCTGCCTCTGCTGTCAAACATAGTAAACGGAAAAGTAATACATTCAATCAAAATGACTCGGGCAACGGAGATAAGGGTTAAAGCTCTCCAACGTGGATATGTGAAAAAAAACGATCAACGAAGGAGAATATTAAGGAATTATCAACAACGAGTTACTGTGCGTAAGAACTAGTTAATATCAAAAAAGCTCCAATTCGCATGTGTTATAAATTCGCTCATTTTACGCTCGCGTATAATCAGAATTTTACTTCATATGCAAATACACCTTCTATATACGAAGTCTGTTCAAAAAGTATCGTCTTTTGAATTTACGCGGGTTAAGTATATTCGATTCAAGACGTTTTTGTGGCATAATACTAATGGTACTAATGTCTCTCACTTATACTGACAAGTACGGCTATTACGACAACTGCTTTTCTTACACGTGTATTGATTCATCTTCGATTTTCGCCTAATTTTGTGGGAAAACCAAAATTAAGTGCGCGAACACATTCCAAGTGTTGATTGTGACATCTGGCGAACCTACCTTGAAACGAAACAACCTTTATCGGAGTTCAGGAAAATGTTCTCGGAAGGTCGAAAAGATGTAAACGACGCAAAGTGTGCCGGAAGCCCGAGCACGTCAACAACTGAAATCAAGTATGAGTAATCCGTGGGTATACAAAAATTGTGATACTCTTAGAACAGCTCTTGTAGATAGAGTGGTTCACTCTATCCAATCCCATTGAGCATTTCCATAGCCATAGCCGATTTTGCTTCAGCACTACGAAGGGATTTCTCTAGAGATAGGCAATAGGCAAAAATCGAAGATGAACCAAAACACGTGTACGTGTAAGAAAATCAGTTGTCAAAACAGCCGCACTTGTCAGCATAAGTGAGAGACATGAGTAGCAACATAATGCCACAGAAAATCTGGAATCGAATATACGTAACCCGCGTAAATTCGAAAGTCGCGATATTTTTTTAACAGACCTCGTAAACGTTCTCAATGGTTGACGAAAGCGTTTTGGAACCGATGGCTATACTCGCTATTGATAAATAAGAGGAGTAAGAGGCAGTGTTGTACAGATTTATCTAGAAAGGTACAGATTTTTTCGTTTTGTTATAGATTATATACGGTAAAGATTACATATTTTCGTCATAAAGTACAGATTGGTACAGATTTTCTCTGCGTGTGAAATTTCTTACTGTTTTTGCCCTACCTTACTTGGAATCATTAGAGATGCATCTCTTGGAACGAATGAAGACAAAAAAACGTATCTGTGAAGTTTGATATGAAGAAGAGATTTGTGCTTCATGCATACTTCTGTTGTTTTACTGCTCTCTCTCCCAGCGTTGTACTAGAAGCGTTTCCAAGATTCTACCATGGAAATTTACATTATCTAGAGAACGATTTCTGCATCCTAAAAGTCAAATTGCTCTGGAAGGAAATCACAGTTTCATAAAAGGAACATGTGAGCGATAGGTGGACAAAAACTGGATGCCTAAAAAGAATCCACGGTTCGCTTACATTCCTAGCGCTTTGATGTCTTGTTTCTAACGTTCTCACTATGCCTCACTCCTCGGCAGCCGTCAAGCTTTTTCCTTCTCTGAATACAGAGCGGACTTGATTATATACAGTCTCGAATTAATTCTCACTGTATATCATCGAATCCTGTATATAATCGAGTCAAAACAAATTGTTTATTCGTTTTTTATGCGTGTATTTTTCGTTTTTTTAATATAAAGGCAGAATTTAATTTTTTATTCATCCCCTTAAAATCAGAAAACACCTTTCTCACATGAAAAAATAAATTTAACCAGAATCTCTCAAGAGGTGATAGACGATCATATTTGATGAATTCAAGCAAAACTACTTACATTTCACCTTTTTTTTTTTTTTTTTTTATCCAGTTCATTTATTTGTAAGGCTCAATCGCATAAGCTTTGCGGAGCCGCTAATTCAAGGTTTGTTTATACAAAGTTTCAACTAATTTCTATGTTTAGTAGGATTCGACCGAATACTCGCGGTTTACTCGAGGTTAAAAGGGCAACATTTTTGTGGGACGGGTCAGGTTGGGAATATGGATATGAGGTATCGTTGTCTCAACCGAGGGTTGCCGCACGCACTGTAGCATTGTGCATAATGACCAGGGATAGCATCTGGTGTTCGACTAGCTGTCGAGGGTGGGCGACGGTGAGATGGGGGGACAAGACAAACAAACTAATAACGAAAAAGAAAAACACAAAAGCATTAAATACTTATACTAGACCGTTTCACAAACATATAGATCAACTGCATATAGCAGATGTCGCGAGTTCCCAACACGTCTCTAACAGGAACATAGGGTTGTCTTCCTTGGACCTCAAGGGCATTCAAAAGGTACTCTCTGGCTGCGTAATTATCCGTACATTGCCAAACTGCGTGATCGATGTCATCGTAACCATTTCCACACCGACAGACATTGCTTTGAACAAGATTTATTCTGTGGAGATGCACATCTAGCGAGTAGTGGTTGGACATAAGTCTACTCATTACACGAATGAAGTCACGACTTAAGTCCAAACCTTTGAACCACGCTCTCGAAGAAACCTTTGGAATAATTGAATATAACCACCGCCCAAGAATTCCAGTGTCCCAATCGGTTTGCCAACTCAAGAGGGAACTCTGACGCAGTAATTGGAAAAATTCATCGTATGAAATCTGTCTATCAAACAATTCGCCTTCCTGGGCACCCACCTTTGCGAGAGTGTCCGCCTTCTCATTGCCAGGAATTGAGCAATGAGAGGGGACCCAAACAAAGGTTAACTTATAAGATCTTTCGATCAGTGCACTCATCTGCTGTCTCACTTTTGTGAGGAAATAAGATGGGTGCCTACTAGTTCTCATCGACTGGAGAGCCTCAAGCGAACTGAGACTATCCGAGAAAATGAAGTAATGGTCTGCAGGCTTGTTGGAGATCATCCCCAATGCGAAGTCGATTGCTGCCAGCTCAGCAACATAAACGGAACAAGGTTCCTGCAGTTTACGGAAGGTGCTTGAATTTTCATTGAAAACACCGAAGCCAGTGGATCCATTGAGGCGAGACCCATCAGTGAAGTATCTTTTCATGCAATTGACTTTTTGGTACTTTCGGTTAAAAATACGGGGAATGAAAGTTGGTCGAAGCTGATCTGAAATCCCAAGTATTGCTTGTTTCATCGACAGATCGTATTCAATTGAGGAACTGCTGATGGTGAAGTGAGCACGGTCTGGAGTAAACGATGGAAGACAAATATCTGATGAAATATAGTGATGATAAATTCTCATAAACCGAGATTGTATATTTAGATGAAGCATTTTATCAAAGTTTTCAATCACAAGTGTGTTCGTGATACCGCATTTCACCAGTATTCTGAGAGAAAGTTCCCAGAATCGGTTCTGTAGAGGAGTTCATCCTGCCAGAACCTCGAGACTCATGTTATGCGTTGAGTGCATACAGCCGAGAGCTATACGCAGACAATGATATTGAATTCGTTCCAATTTTAGAAGGTGACTTTTAGCTGCTGAGAGAAAGCAGAAAGAGCCATACTCCAGAATAGATAGAATAGTTGTTTTATAAAGCGTTATGAGATCTCCCGGATGAGCTCCCCACCACGTGCTGCAAATCGAGCGGAGAAAGTTGACTCTTTTTTGACATTTTTGCTTCAAATACGTAATGTGGGTATTCCAAGTGCATTTTGAATCAAACCAGACACCAAGGTACTTGAAGGTCAATGATTGGGTAATGTTTCTCCCCAAAAGCTTAAGTTGCAATTGGGCTGGGGACCGCTTTCGAGTAAACACTACCAGTTCTGTTTTGTGCGGCGAGAATTCTATCCCTAAGTTCCTTGCCCAAGAAGACAAGTTATCTAGGGAATTTTGCAATGGTCTTTGCAAGTTTTCGGCATGGGGACCTCTGACGGAAACCACACCATCATCTGCAAGTTGTCTTAGCGTGCATTGTTCTGCCAAACAACTGTCAATATCTTTCACATAAAAATTATATAGAAGGGGGCTGAGACATGAGCCTTGGGGTAGACCCATATAACTATTTCTGGAAGTTGTCAGCTGTCCAAGGGTGAAGTTCATTTGCTTTTCTGACAACAAATTGTACAAGAAGTTATTCAAAATTCCAGGAAGTCCACATCTGTTCAGATTGTCTGACAGAATTTACATTTCACCTTTATGTGGAAAGGCCACATTCTTTATTGAAATAAGTCATATTTGAAATATAATGAAATAGAATAGAATTCAGGCAACGGTTAAACAAGATCCTTCAAGTTTTTGGATTTTCGTCAAGAAAAGAAAAGTAAGCAGTAATATCCCTGGTTCGGTTAGCTACAATGAGACCGTTTCTACCACAAGTTCAGAGACCGCCAATCTGTTTGCTGCCTTCTTCGAAAGTGTCTTCAACAAAGCATCACCGGTTCAACGTCACGATCGTTTTGAGGAAATACCAATCCATAACATAAACCTACCGTGCATTCAGTTTACTCCAGAGGAAGTGAGGAGAGGTCTCGAGGATCTTGACCCAAAAAAAGGACCAGGTACAGATAACATAACGCCCGCATTTTTAAAGAACTGTGCCTCTTCGCTTGCCAAGCCCATCACTGCTGTTTTTAACCGTTCGCTCTCGGACAGAATATTCCCGACCGCATGGAAATCAGCGTACATAGTGCCAATCTACAAATCAGGTAGCTATACCTGTGTTGAAAACTACCGTGGTGTGTCAATACTCTGTACTCTCAGCAAGGTTTTTGAGAAGCTTGTTCACACAGCTCTCTACCGAGTCGCGACTCCTATCATCTCCAGTACTCAGCACGGATTTGTGAAACACCGTTCAACAACATCGAACTTAATGTGCTATGTATCAGTGTTGTCACTTGAATTGGAATCGAAGCAGCAGGTTGATTCAATTTATATAGTTTTCGCGAAGGCGTTTGACACAGTACCGCATAAGCTGATCGTTGATAAAATGGATCACACTGGATTTCCCTCGTGGATAACGGAATGGCTCTATTCGTACCTGTCAAATCGTAACGCATACGTTATGGTCAATTCTGTGCGTTCCAGAACTTTCGACATTCCTTCTGGCGTACCCCAAGGCAGTGTTCTCGACCCTCTTATTTTTATTATCTTCATCAATGATCTTTTGTGCACCCGTGGCCGAGTGGTTAGCGTCCCACACTATCATGCCGGGTGTTCGGGTTCGATTCCCGTTCTGGTTGGGGGATTTTTCGTCAAAGAAAATTCTTCCGGCTTGCACTGTGGTCACGCGTATTCTAGAGCTTGCCACTCCAGAGTACATTCAAGGCGTGTTATTCGGCATAGAAATCTCAACCAAGTATTAATGAACGACGCTAGTTAATGAATACGTTGAGACGGCAAAAGTTCCACAGGGAACGTTAACGCCATTCAAGAAGAAGAATCAATGATCTTTGCCTGTTACTCTCCTCATCCAATCTTTCGTTTGCCGATGACTTAAAACTATTTCGTGTCATAGTTTCACCAGATGACTGTGCTGCTCTGCAAAACGACATAAATTGTTTGCTTGTCTGGTGTGGCGACAACGGAATGCGAGTTAACTGCAAAAAATGCAAAGTGATATCCTTCTCCCGTTGCAGTAACGTTTTAGTCCATCAATACAACATGGAATCAGTTGTTTTAGAGCGTATCAATTCAATATGCGATCTCGGTGTTACTATTGATTCGAAGCTAAGATTTCACGAACACATCAACATTATAACAGCTAAGGCGTATACAGTACTTGGTTTCATCCTGCGTCATACATCTGAATTTACTGATGTTTATTGCCTCAAGACGCTATTTTGTTCGCTTGTGCGAAGTATTTTGAAATATGCTTCCCCGGTTTGGTGTCCTTACCAAGTTACACAGAGTCTTGAGCGAATTCAAAGAAAATTCGTGCGTTTCGTTTTGCGCTCTCTCCCGTGGAACGATCCGGTCAATCTACCCTGTTATGCTGATCGTTGTAAGTTGATCGATTTGGAAACGCTTTCATCGAGGCGCACTAAGTCACAAAGGCTGTTTGTTTTTGATGTTTTAATGGGTCATATTGACTGTCCTAAGCTCTTGGAACAGATTCCATTGAATATTCCGCCTCGTCGTTTTCGAAACTCTCCATTATTAGCAATTCCTTACCACAGAACAAACTTCGGTTACAACAGTAGTTTTGATTTTTGTTTGCGTTCTTTTAATTTTTTTTTTCCAAAATATATATTTTTTTTATTTTGATGTGCCCGACACGGGATACTTCCTATTGGGATGCAGCTGACCCTTAATCAGCAACGCCCCCCTAGTCTCTACCTCATATCTAGCGTGGTGCGTCTTTCTCGACTCGAGGAATCCAGGATAGAATGGTCACTAACCGGCGCAATCATCAGTTCATGTAGAGTTGTCATGAGCGGTACAACCTTTGGCTCTTGTTGAATGATCAGTGGACTGCACAACCTTTGGCCCGTGTATCTGTAAAGAGTGTGTGTATGTATTGCCGCGACTAAGTAAAAGTTTATCGATCGGATAGGAGGGATATAAAACGGGGACACAACGAAGGAAACATCATTAAACGTTGACATCGGCGTTCCTGAGGAACAGGTATAGATGAAGCAGAAGATCAGGATCACGGCTACTCAAGATATCCCGGACGGGGATCTCCGATTGTCTGCCTTGTGCTCTCAGTGCTCTAGAGAGCTGAGAGCGAGCAGTATGGAACCGGATACACGACCAGACAACATGCTCGATGTCGTGGTAGCCATCGTGTAACCCGCGACGCTGTGAAAGCGTGCGAGCCAGTCGCTACCGGGGCTTTTTCGTAGATAAGCGGCTGGCTTAAGCGCCACTCCTGCGAAGAGGAGACCAGCCGCCGTGTTTGCTGTCGTTGCCCGGCTTTGAGACACCCAACACCTGAGGGCGGGTTTGTCCTTTTGTCGCTAAACCCGGTTTGTTCCGCGACTGTTGGCTGCGCTCCAAAGAGAGACCCGCGACACCGTTTGTCCGCGTTCCGAATCCAAAGCAACAGAAATTCACTCCGGTGGTTCTCAATGAACACCGTTTATACTGAAATTATCATCACTGGATCTACTCAATGATGATCTCCCACCCACCTTGAAGCTTGCATCAGAAGAGGAAGCGGGGGTTGAAGCTGTATGCAAACAACAGAAACGAGTCTCAACCCTGGACTCGTGACCTCACAACACTGAAAAATCTATTCGGTTTGACGGGTTTTAGGCCACACCGCGAGCCAGTAAATACGCAAAGTTTTCCTTGCCTAACAATCAAGAACTACATAAACATTTCTTTACAATAATATTCTTTGAACAAATTAATTATATATTTCCCCCCAACGATTTATTTTAGATATATTCGAGACAGCATAAATTACGAACATTATTTTCCTTAAACATCTATATAAACATTTTATTGGGTAATTTGGGTTTCGATCCTCTGACCCATCGATTCTCTGAACGGCACGTTTCCTAACTACTCTATCGCCTCATCTCATTCAGGCTTTTCTTTCTGCCGACGGGCTTGCGCTCACTGTCGGTAAGAACACTGTACAAAATCTAGTGTGGCATTGTTGTGTGGCATTTATTAGTTGTGTGGTTCTTCTGTCTCTATTTATTCCCTACATGCGCATGTATTAGTTACGGAAATAAATAGATTTGTACTCACGACCTAGGTTTTACGTGGTTCTGCTTTACCGTCGTTCGCTGCAGACGTTGAACGGGACAATGAATCTCGAGTACGCACACGGACGAGTGATGGCTCCGTGCTGCGTACTGTGTGCTGTTTCCCCTTTTGGCGCGAGTGCCGTCTTGCGTAAGCGCACCGCGCGGCCACCAGAATTGACGAGTATGATGGTAACTTCCAGACCTCGCACGTGGGGTCAGTAAGCGGCTTTTTCTACATACCACATAAAAAAAACGAAATACCACAAAAGCCACAATAGAATTATTGTAAATTTAGCCACGTGCCACGTTTTAGGCTTACCTCCAATTAGGTTTGCTGGTGCACTGGAGAGTATCTAACTTCTTCAGCGTATCAATTAATTCGCACTACTAGTTTTCTAATCTCACTACACATTTCAAAAAAGGAGAAAAAAAAGGAAAACTTTTAATATACCAACTGCGATGCAACTTACTTCCCGACTTTTACCTTCAACACGGGTAACACGCGGTACAAAATCACTAACCGCTTCCGCCTTCTTCCACGGACAAAGTCGGAATGGGCGACCACACTTTTCGATCCTCAGATCAGACAGATATTCATTGGAACCGGAACTACGCAATTGTTAACGATGTTAGCAATTCCGTAGTCGTTCCGAAGTCCCTTCTGTGCTTGGATTTGTCCCGCTTTCAAACATTCGCGGGCAATTGTCTTTTCATCTCCCGAGCGCAGTTTAAGTCGAGTCGCTGGCCGGTTTTTGGTTTCCAAGAACAAGAAAACCCGCCGAAAGACTCTTTCCACTTGGGGGAAAAAAACAGAAAATGAAAAAAAAATCTACGAGGCATGTGTTGGTGCTCTGCGTCCTGGCTAAATTGAGCCGTCGAGTTACACCTGGTACTCAATATGGTCAGCCGCCCAAATCGAAAATGGGAATGGCACTCGCATTGCCATGCATCTCATTCTACACAGAGAAAGACACTCAGAAGCACACACCGCTGTTGATTCTGAGCTGAAGAAATAGTACGAGGGGTTCTCCAAAGTAATTTGTGGTACATGCTACATCATTCCCTGCTAAATTTTCGAAAATTTGATTGGTTTTATCCAATCAAATTTTCGAAGGAACAGTTAATATCTAATTCTGGAAAGTTCTCACGCATGTTTCGGGGTCATATGTTTTCATCGTCAAAAAATTGACTCTTCATCTATTTGCAGATCCTGACCTGTAAGTCAGTCTGTTACTGACCATCAATGCTTTTCAGCTCCGGTCTCCAG
The DNA here is from genome assembly GCF_029784135.1 of Toxorhynchites rutilus septentrionalis. Classification (NCBI taxonomy): domain Eukaryota; kingdom Metazoa; phylum Arthropoda; class Insecta; order Diptera; family Culicidae; genus Toxorhynchites; species Toxorhynchites rutilus. The sequence goes on from NC_073745.1 coordinate 272,138,993, forward strand.
CGAAAAGTAGCGTGAACTCAACAGAAAAAACTAGTACAACTGTAATCGAGGAAAAAAAATGGTATTGCCATATGAAGTTAATTGAAGAGACGAAAAACTAGCTGACTAAATCGTTCGGAAAAACTGTTGGTTGGTGATTGCAATCACAACATAAATCAGAAAATAATAAATTCTCAATATAAATACTATAACCTTTACTTCTTCTACCTCTCCACCGAGAGGAATATTCGAAGACGTAAATTAAATTTTGCTATCGACCTCTGTCGAAAAATAAACTAATGAATATTGTCTATTCCAACCTCCGAATAAAATCGAAGGGAAAAGGAATTAGAGCAATATTCACCTTAAATGAACCGTGAACTGTCTCTGAATACCGATACAAACCTGGACTATTCCAAGAATCATAAGTATTGGTTACTCAGAAACGTAAACTTTAACTTTACCGATCATTTCGTAACGCTGGAAGTATTCCAGCGAGGAAATGATCAAACTCTTAAATCATCCAAATAACATAAATTACCATTCACTCACCCCTCGCTATGTATCGAGCCGCATTCATTCAGTCATCTCACACATACATACAATACACTCAGGCTATCGCCAAACCAACGGGCTCTCAAACAAGTAAACAAATCAGTCTGGAATGTGTGTGAAGTGCTCGACAATGGCGAATTATCCGCGGAAAATTCAGTCTGGAGATGGACTATTAAGGAAAGTTTGGAATGTCAGTCGTTCCAATTCATCGGGAGTTAAGTTGTTTTTGGTTTTTCTCGTTTCAGATCAATGGACATTGCACTTGCATCATCGACCAGAGTGAGATGAGGACCCCACAAAAACAACAATACACAGGAAAAAAGGAATATGGAGTAATATGGAGGAAATCAGGGATGAGTGACCACGGAGAATGACGGGATTTAGCTAACAAAAACGGAGCGAATCAGGAATGATTACCACGGAAAATGACAGGATTTTACTAAACAAAAATACAGGGAGGATCAGGAATTGCCGGATTTGGAACGTATGTGGAGTGGAATGAATCAGGATCAGGACAAATGCACAACCAGCGAAACAGATCCAAATAAATATTAGACGGATGGTGAATACAAAACAAAGTACTCGATAACATGTTTTATTTATTTTTAGGAGGACATTGAAAATGACTAACATAATGAAGGCAAAAAATAAGACATGCAAAAAAAATGGAATTTCTTCGAAATGACATGAGAAGAACGAAAAAAAACGAAAAACGTGAAGAAACCGTGAGTGAAATTTTCTATTTACAACTAATTACTAAATTTAAACTAACACTAGAAACTAAGAGATAGGGTTTTAGGAAGCTAATAAACTAACTAACTATTTACACGTGGGAGTAAGCTCTACCACTTGGAGGTTTCGTCCTTTTTTTTTTTTTTTGTTGGATTTCTAGTTGAATTTCTCCATTTAATGGAATCAACCAAACAATTTTTCCTCGCTCCTTCTTCAGATTGTTCTTCAAGTGCTGAGGCGCTCACTTCCTTGCTTCACATAGGCCACTACTTCCTCTTGAACTCATCGTTGGGCTCGCTTTATGCTTCACGGTGTCTGTGACCGCTACTGTGTACAGGTCATAGCCCATACTCGTTCTTGATCTTCATGAACCTCTGCTACTAGAATAGGTCATTGCAAGCTTCTACTCAGACTGAAGGCAATCTTCCAAAGTTTTGGCGGTACTCAATTGTCGGGATTCTCAATAACATTTCCCCGTAGGTGTTTTCTTTTTAATAATTATAGTTCCTTTTCCTATAGAAAAGGTACATAGCTCAATCGATTACGCTTAGTTGTTTTGGAATGGTGTGGAAGGAGGATTAAATTTTTTCAACTGGGTTGTATGAAACATGCCAATCCGTTTCCCCATTTTGTCTTCTAGCTCGTATGTGTGGGATCCTAATACTTTTTTGACAACACATTGCTCGAATTTTGGGGCCAGTTTTTGACAAAAACCTTTCCCTTTGTCAGACAATTGAAAAGTTTTTTTCAACACTATTTCCCCAGCAACATACTTAGGACAGTTCGTGTTTGATCGCAAATTATAGCTTTTTTCATGCTTCTTGTACGCGTTGGTCAGGTTACTTTTTACCTCTTCAAAAAGTTTTTCTCGTTTTTCCGATGACACTGTTTTTTCCGTATCGCTTGGTTGAAAATTTTCTCTTATTGCCGCGTACTCCCTACCGTCGGAAATTTGATTTCGACCGAATACGATGAAATACGGGCTGTATTTAGTCGAGTCATGGACCGCAGTTCGAATAGCGTTTGCAATTTCCTGCAAGTTGTCCGTCCAATTTTTGTGTTCCCTCTTCAGCGTAGCACGAATTGCGGTAGTGATAACACGATTCACTCGCTCCGTGTTATTCACTTGAGGGTGATACGCGGGTGTCAACCAATGGTTCACATGATATGCCTCCAACAGCTTTTTAAAAGCTTTCGCAAGGAACTGAGTACCGTTGTCCGTGAGGATAATTTCTGGAACTCCAAACAAACGAAAGATCATGTTCTCAATAAATTCAACCAATGGCTCTGCCTTTGCTTCTCGAAACGGCTGTACTAGGACGAATTTACTAAAAACGTCCGTGGCAACCAAAAGACACGTGCTGCGATTTCGACCGGATGCTGGCAACGGACCTATGTAATCCAGCGTTACAAATTGCCATGGGTATTCAACAGGTTTCTGGGATCCCATGGGGGGTGTTGTGTTGATGTTTCCAGCTTTGCTCATCTGGCATTTTAAGCACTCTCTACAAAACTTGCGAATTTGCTCGTTCATTTTTGGCCACACATATCGTTCTTTGATGGCGGCCACAGTCTTTTCGAACCCGAAATGGGCTTTCTCATGCTCTTCTCGTATTATGTCCTCTCTAATGGACTCGGGAGGAAATTGCTTCCAGGAAAAACGGGGGTCACTTTGTCGATTCAAGTTTCGGCTATATTTGAAAATTTTCCCGTCGATTACGCGGTAATCGCTGAAGTGAATGGGATCGGTTTGAATTTTTCGTGTAAGCTCTTCGTATTCTGGGTCAATCGCGCAGACTGAAATAACATTCAGAGATCGAGACAAACAATCGGCTGTAATATTACTCTTCCCCTTCCGATATTCCAGCTCTATGTCATAAGATTGTATTCGAAGGGCCCATCTAAGTAGTTTGGAGTTTCCCGATTCGGCGCCAATCTTGAAGAGCCACAATAGGCTCCTAGCGTCTGTCACCACCTTGAAATAGCTTCCTTCGACGTAGTGTCGGAAGTGATCCACCGCCAAGAGTACGCCCAAGCACTCTTTTTCAACAGCAGAATATTTCCGCTGCGTGCAGCTTAGCTTTTTGCTGAAATAGCTTATCACTCTAGTCTCTCCATTTTGATTTTGGACTAGAGCTGCGCCTACCGCATTATCGGATGCGTCGGACTCAATGGTGAACTGCTTCGAGAAATCTGGGTTTGCTAGAACGGGTGCTGTTGTCAGGACTGCTTTTAATTTGCTCAATGCTGACTCTGCTTCATCGTCCAACTAAACTTCTTCTTCCCCTTCTTCAGGAGGTCGGTTATCGGTGTCGTTATGGCGCTGTATTCTTTGATAAACCGTTGATAAAAGCCAGCCAAGCCCATCAACCTTCTAACATCTTTGACCGACTTGGGCCTGGCATAGTCCAGTATCGGCTGAATGCGAGAGCCGTCTATTGCCACGCCGTGTTCTGTGAGTAAATATCCCAAATACATCACCTGTTTCCTGCAAAACCTCGATTTTTCTAGTGATATAGTGAGGTTTGCCTTTTTCAACCTCTCTGCCACGATTTCCAAAAGTTTGATGTGATCAGTGAAGGTTTTAGTTGCGATGACAATGTCGTCCAAATAGCAGAAAACATTCGGTTGTAAATCAAATCCGATGACCTTGTCCATCAAACGGCACATTGTAAATGGGGCATTAGTGAGCCCAAATGGACAAACTTTAAAACGGAAAAGCCCTTTCGCCGTTCGAAAAGCGGTAAAGTTCCTACTTTCTTCCTTGAGTGGTATTTGAAAGTAAGCGTCTTTTAAATCAATAATGGAATAAAATTTAGCATACTCTATCCGATGAAATATTCCTTGCATGTTCTGCATTGGGTAGGAATCCTTCACTGTAACCGCGTTTATCCTTCTAGAGTCCAGGCAAACTCTGATTTTTCCGTTGGACTTCTTTACCGGCACCAGCGGGTTTGTCCATTCGCTGTAACACTCTTCTATGGCGTCAAGTGCCTTAAACCGTTCGATTTCCGCATCTATTTCTTTCTGGATGTAAGGTGAACATCTGTACATAGGCTGATTTCGCGGTTTTGCATCATGTTTCAGCACTATCTCGTGTTCGATTAGCTCTGTCCGACCTAGCTGTCCTGGAGAGGTGAATGCAAATAGTTTCACGGCTTCTATTAAGCTTACTCTCTCCTCATCATTGAGTTCATGCTCCGTTTCTATGTTTTCTGGAAACGGTTCTGCGGGGGTGTCAAACGTTGGAATATCTAACGTTTCGTCTTCTTCATATTGCATCAGCTTTGGTAGTTCTGTTGAGGGTTCCACATTGAAAATAATTTTCGGATTACTTTGTAAATCAATAGTTGCGATTTGTTCAGGACCATTTCCTGTGTCCATCATCGGTTTTATCCCAAACCCTTCCCAGAAGTCAGTACCTAGTATTAACTTCCTACTTATCTGTGGGACCACAATCGTAGGGACAATCTGTGTAATGTTTTTAAATGTGTATGGTATGTTCACGTGTCCTAGGCATTTGTATTCGGTTCCGTCTGCAGTGCTCACACGTATTGCTGCTGGATGTACCTTCAATCCATATTTTTCCACCAATTCCAATGAGTTTATCACGCTTATCCCTGCCCCTGAGTCCAGCAGTGCTTCTATCTCAGTGTCAAATATCTTTACCCTAATATGAGGACATTTATTTGCATCGATTTTGATTTGATGGATTTTCGTCAGTCGGTCCAAATATTTATTATGATTTGGGGGAATCTTCACTTTCGGTGGGACACAAGGATTCCCTATCTCGCACCCCATACTTAGTTTCCCATTTCTCTGTTTTGAAACGTAGTCGTTGCCGAGCAGCGTTCGCATAACCGAATTGTCCTACCAATATTTCCACACCCATAGCAGAATATTATTCTTGGGCTAGTACACTCTCGCCAGGTGTGTCCAGCTTGTTGGCAGTTCCAACAGCTTCTAGTTGACGGAACTGTTGTACTCGGTTGATTTTGAGTATTAGAGGTTCTGTTCCCTCTTTCATTGGCCCCTCTATTCCTTCTAGGTTGATGGTCTCTATTTTGGTGTAGATTCACTTCGTTTACCGACTCTTGTTCATCACTGGTATAATCGCTGTTTCCTACCTCTATGTGGTTTATCGGTCTTCTCGTTTGTCCGTCACAACCCATTTGAAGGCTATGATCTGCCGCGTCGATGCGGTAATTGAACATTTGTAGTTGTTGCAAATCGTTTATATCGAACGTCGCGAGTTTAGAGCGATAATGCTGACGCATGTTGTCCCATATGACTTCAAATTTTCGTTCATTGGAAAGAGGTTTTGAAAGCATTTTGACTAGCTTCTCTATTTCCGTAACGAAAGCTATGAACGACTCCCCACGCAGTTGTTTACGCTCGTGAATCTTCTGTCTTATACCTTGATCCTGGTTTGGGTTGCCAAACCGGTACCTTAACATTTTTTCGAAAGTCTCCCATCTATCGAACTGATCGACAAATGTGAAGAACCAGTCTGAAGCCAACCCATCCAGAAGCAAATGAACGTCGCGCAATAATTGTCTATTCGAAACTCCTTCCCGCTCTGCTATCTTCTTCAATTTGTAAAGAAAGTTTTCCACACTCGCCGATCTCGATTCTCCTGAAAATCGTAGCTTCCATTTCTCTACTCTGTAGAAATCTCTTCCAGACTGGAATACTCGGTCACGACAACGGAACCTTCTTTCTCGATTTGCTGACTGCAAACCCCTATGTTCGCGAGGATAACCTGACGTTTGAGAGTCGCTTGAACTATCCACAACTTCTGGTCGATTCGATCGCTGATTCTGAGTTTGTCTTGTTGGTATACCATCATCTTCTGAGGAGCTATCCTCGGCAATATTTGGCTTAGGCAAATTGAACCTGACGTTAGACTGTTCGTTTTGGTTAGTTCCTGCGGCCACATTACTCGTTCCCTGTGTTCCATTTACATTTATTTTCGACATCGCGCTTTGAAGGCTTTGTTCTAATTTTTCCATCTTCCTACGCAATTCGTTATTTTCCTTTTCTAAATCGCTTTTTTCTTTGTTTCGTGTTTTGGGTATAGTTCCAGTGTTTCTCGGAGGATTGTTATGTGATAATGGTGTCATCGGATTAGGATCGAATGTTGGTATGTCCTGCAACTGCGTATTTTGCGAAGGGTTCAATGCCTTAGCTTGTTCGGCTTCACCAATAATGTTATTTATTCTATCCTTGATCGGTGATGCAAGTCCAAGTCCAATACCATATCTCTTCATAATCTCCCCAATACGACCTACCAAATTTCGTTTCAGTACTTTCTCGTCTACATTCCCCGACTGACATCTTTTCACACGATAGTAGCAGTGCAATAGACACGACTCTACTTTCCCTTCAACTCCATTTCTCCATATTTTATTCATAATTTCATCCAGTTTTTTCTCAATAATCGGCAACTCCACTTGAATATTTATATTGGAACGATAATTTCGACCTGCTTTCACATCCGATTTTAGTAATTTTCTCAAGAGCCTTTGCTTTCCCGAGAGATCCAAGCCACTAGTTTCATCGTTTAGTTGATTACGAATGAAAAGTTCGTAATCTACCTCCTCCACATTCAAATGTTCAGCAAAAGGAAATTTTTCCATTTTTACCCAAAATTGTTAGCAAATACCAATTCAAAAATATTCTTTTATTGCAGGGTGAAGATCAATGCAGCTCAATGAACCACCAAAATTTTAGAAATATGACAAAATATATATAATTTTTCAGTACTTCTTAACTATAGGATTTAAATTATTTAATTCGAATGAAAATTATTTCCCAATTTCGTATTTTATTAATTGTAATATATTGTGTATGAATGAGACGCTTATACTAAGAAGAGAAAAATGTAATATATAATGGATAAATACAATAGAAGAAAAATAATAATAATATGCGAGTAATATGGTTTCAAAAAAATTTTATTTTATATTCACCGAAAAAAAAAATCTCAAAATACAAATAATTGATAGTTAATCCACGAAATTAGAAATTTATCCGAAATTAGTTGGATAAAATTTCCAAGTAGAAAATATTTCAAAAATATGTTTCCAAAAATTTCGTGCCAAAACCACGTTGGGCGCCAAATGTAACCCGCGATGCTGTGAAAGCGTGCGAGCCAGTCGCTACCGGGGCTTTTTCGTAGATAAGCGGCTGGCTTAAGCGCCACTCCTGCGAAGAGGAGACCAGCCGCCGTGTTTGCTGTCGTTGCCCGGCTCTGAGACACCCAACACCTGAGGGCGGGTTTGTCCTTTTGTCGCTAAACCCGGTTTGTTCCGCGACTGTTGGCTGCGCTCCAAAGAGAGACCCGCGACACCGTTTGTCCGCGTTCCGAATCCAAAGCAACAGAAATTCACTCCGGTGGTTCTCAATGAACACCGTTTATACTGAAATTATCATCACTGGATCTACTCAATGATGATCTCCCACCCACCTTGAAGCTTGCATCAGAAGAGGAAGCGGGGGTTGAAGCTGTATGCAAACAACAGAAACGAGTCTCAACCCTGGACTCGTGACCTCACAACACTGAAAAATCTATTCGGTTTGACGGGTTTTAGGCCACACCGCGAGCCAGTAAATACGCAAAGTTTTCCTTGCCTAACAATCAAGAACTACATAAACATTTCTTTACAATAATATTCTTTGAACAAATTAATTATATATTTCCCCCCAACGATTTATTTTAGATATATTCGAGACAGCATAAATTACGAACATTATTTTCCTTAAACATCTATATAAACATTTTATTGGGTAATTTGGGTTTCGATCCTCTGACCCATCGATTCTCTGAACGGCACGTTTCCTAACTACTCTATCGCCTCATCTCATTCAGGCTTTTCTTTCTGCCGACGGGCTTGCGCTCACTGTCGGTAAGAACACTGTACAAAATCTAGTGTGGCATTGTTGTGTGGCATTTATTAGTTGTGTGGTTCTTCTGTCTCTATTTATTCCCTACATGCGCATGTATTAGTTACGGAAATAAATAGATTTGTACTCACGACCTAGGTTTTACGTGGTTCTGCTTTACCGTCGTTCGCTGCAGACGTTGAACGGGACAATGAATCTCGAGTACGCACACGGACGAGTGATGGCTCCGTGCTGCGTACTGTGTGCTGTTTCCCCTTTTGGCGCGAGTGCCGTCTTGCGTAAGCGCACCGCGCGGCCACCAGAATTGACGAGTATGATGGTAACTTCCAGACCTCGCACGTGGGGTCAGTAAGCGGCTTTTTCTACATACCACATAAAAAAAACGAAATACCACAAAAGCCACAATAGAATTATTGTAAATTTAGCCACGTGCCACGTTTTAGGCTTACCTCCAATTAGGTTTGCTGGTGCACTGGAGAGTATCTAACTTCTTCAGCGTATCAATTAATTCGCACTACTAGTTTTCTAATCTCACTACACATTTCAAAAAAGGAGAAAAAAAAGGAAAACTTTTAATATACCAACTGCGATGCAACTTACTTCCCGACTTTTACCTTCAACACGGGTAACACGCGGTACAAAATCACTAACCGCTTCCGCCTTCTTCCACGGACAAAGTCGGAATGGGCGACCACACTTTTCGATCCTCAGATCAGACAGATATTCATTGGAACCGGAACTACGCAATTGTTAACGATGTTAGCAATTCCGTAGTCGTTCCGAAGTCCCTTCTGTGCTTGGATTTGTCCCGCTTTCAAACATTCGCGGGCAATTGTCTTTTCATCTCCCGAGCGCAGTTTAAGTCGAGTCGCTGGCCGGTTTTTGGTTTCCAAGAACAAGAAAACCCGCCGAAAGACTCTTTCCACTTGGGGGAAAAAAACAGAAAATGAAAAAAAAATCTACGAGGCATGTGTTGGTGCTCTGCGTCCTGGCTAAATTGAGCCGTCGAGTTACACCTGGTACTCAATATGGTCAGCCGCCCAAATCGAAAATGGGAATGGCACTCGCATTGCCATGCATCTCATTCTACACAGAGAAAGACACTCAGAAGCACACACCGCTGTTGATTCTGAGCTGAAGAAATAGTACGAAGGGTTCTCCAAAGTAATTTGTGGTACATGCTACAATCGCCACAATCACAAAGATTGTTTGCTGCGAGCCCAATGCGATAGAGATGCGCGTTTAGGTTGTAGTGATTGGACATAAGCCGAGATATCACGCAAATGAAATCACGCCCTACATTCAATCCCTTGAACCATGCACTCGTCGAGACCTTAGGGATAATCGTGTGTAACCAACGACCGAACTCATCTCCACTCCACATGCGCTGCCAACTTACGAGCGTGTACTGACGAGGAATGTGGAAAAATTCATTATAAGCAATTTGCCTTTCAAAAAGTGTGCCTTCTAAAGCGCCCACCTTAGCTAGCGAGTCCGCTTTCTCATTCCCCGGAATCGAACAATGAGAGGGAACCCATGCTAAGGTAATCTTGAATAATTTTTCGACCAAAACACTCAATAGTTGTCTTATTCTAGTTAGGAAATAAGATGAGCGTTTATCAACCTTCATTGAGCGGATTGTCTCTATTGAGCTGAGACTGTCTGAAAAAATAAAATAGTGGTCGATGGGCAATGTTTCAATGATCCCCAGTGCGTAGTATATCGCACCCAGTTCAGCGACATACACGGAACAAGGATCTTTGAGTTTGAAAGAGGCACTGGAATTTTCATTGAAGATGCCGAAGCCAGTGGACCCGTTTATGTATGAACCGTCAGTAAAGAACATTTTATCAGATCTAACTTTCCCATATTCTGCCGAAAATATCGGCGGAATATAATCGGAGCGTAGATGATCTGGGATTCCATGGATTTTTTGTCGCATGGACAGATCAAAAATGACAGAGGAATTGCAAAAGTATGGGAAGCAAACTTGGTTGGAGATGCCTGGTGAGGGGTGCACGTCGTGTGTAAGGTACTCATGGTATAAAGACATAAAACTTGACTGAGGAATCAGTTGGAGTAGATTTTCGAAGTTATCAATCACCAATGGATTCATGATCTTGCAACGGATGAGAAATCTGTAGGATAATTCTCTGAACCGAAGAGTAAGCGGGGGTACTCCTGCCAAAACTTCGAGACTCATCGTATGTGTCGAATGCAAACACCCCATGGCTATACGCAGGCAACGATATTGTATTCTCTCCTGCTTGAGAATATGAATCCTGGCAGCTGATCGGAAGCAAAAACTGCCATATTCTGACACTGATAATATCGTTGTTTTGTACAACTGAATGAGGTCTCCTGGATGGGCACCCCACCATGTTCCGGTTATTGTTTGGAGAAAATTGATTCTTTGCTGGCATTTCTGTTTCAAATACGCAATGTGTAGTCCATGTCCTTTAATGTTGTTTGTAATGAATTTGATTTTCTGTTGACAAGAAACGTGTTCAGTGCTAGGATTAGAGATTTAGTATAGTTGGTTTTAAGTCAGTCTGTGCGACGTAGTCGAAGATGATGTACTAAATAAAATAAAATAAAAATAATCAAGTCCGATCTGTATAATCAAACAAGGGATAAGCATCGAAATGTACTCAGCAACGACACGATGAACGCAATTTTACGATCAAAAGATTTGATTAGACATCGTATCGGCAGTCGAAAATTTTATTGAATTTTGAATTTAATTGAATTTAGAAAGACTAAGTATAAGCGTCATCAAACACACGAGTGATTCGAGGTTTGCAAATGTTAATGTACATTTACAATAAATGTAGTATATGTAGTAAGTTATTTACATTTACTACAAGTTAAGTACGGTAAGTACAAGTAAATATAATATTTTGTGGTAAATAAATGAGTACTTTTTTATGCTAATAAAACAGATTTTTCCCTACAATGAGTATTTCTGATAATACAGATTTTTGAAAGAAAAAGTACAAATGGAAAAGCTCCAGCAGCTTCAAAGGGGAAATTCGTCCTAATCAACGTACTCATAAAAAAAGTCCCCGGATTGCGAACGTTTCGGGTAATACATGTTACCGAAATGTTGAAGAGATGCGAAAACAAATAGATAACCTCAAAATCGACATCGTCGACGGGATGGTATCACCAAGTGGCCAGAAAGATGGGAGAAAGATGTAGGAAATGGAAAACACTTTCATTGAAAAGTACATTTTTTTGTAATAAATATTTCTGCTCAGCCTTTTCCGGGCGAAATCTTCATGAGTTATCAAGGAACATGTGTCGAAGTGAATGTGGTCTTGCAACAACATTTGGTAAAAAGATATGGAGTCTCTTTACTCTCTTGATTTCATTTTTGGGTTATTCTATTTTGGGTATGTGCTTCATGAAGAGTAAAATCCAAGAAAATACATGAAAATGTTTTTGTTTGAAAAACTTTTTTCTGTAGAAGTGCCCTTCTCCGATGCATGGATGACTAATTGATTATTGTATGAACTATTCATAATTTTTCACAATTAAAAACGAACACTTTTTCGAGAAAAAATAATTTAAATTTGCAAAATGATTTTTCTTCAGTGTATTTTTTGAAATAATTAATTTGATATTTCCTACAAATTGTTCTCTGTTAGGTCCAATAAATTTTGAAAAAACTAAACTCAGAATATTCCGTAATATTCGGATGGAATTTATTGACTTCAATTGAAAAATGAATGGTAAAAATTTGATGTCTGTTATACAACCAGTCCGTTTTGGTTTTCTATTAACCTGCTTTTTGGTTTAGTCCGATGCTATAAAAACATTATATTCAACCAACCAGCCTTTTGTAAGAGAATGAAGGGGGATCAGCATTATTTTTCTAAAACCATATTGAAATTGTTACTGCGATCAATGTAAACAAGAATCGATTACCTGAGCTATCATCCAGGTTTCCTCCAGCCGAAGGAACCGCCATTTCCCTCAATGCTGTTATCCACCAGATATAGTAGCTCTCTTCGTTTATAATACTTGCCAAACATTTGGAAAACTTAGTTAAACAAGCTTGAACGGGTAGCTTTATCTACGAGAGGAGATAGAAATTTCAAAATGCCGCAGCTTGCCTGAAAACGAACCGCATTGATTATTTAAACTGACACTTGTTGACACTGACAGTTGTTGTACATCATTCCATGATTACAGTTATATCACTCAACAAAGACATAATGTGATTGTGTTCCATTGTTAGGTAACATAAAGGAATATTGTTGAAAAGTCGGATGATTGGAGAAAAATCCATACATTCACACGGTTTATTGTATCAGAGAACTAAATTATAATACAATTTGAAATGCGCGATGCACCCAATGTTAATTTAACATATCTCAATGGCAAAGAGCAAAGTGTAAAAATGTTTTTGTGTCATAATTTAATGTGATGTAACATTCACTCAAGCGATTTGTTAAAGCTATCGGTAGGTCAAGATGTTCGGTTTTTAAATTTAAAAAAAAAATTCTCTACGGTCAATGTGCTGGAAGCGTTGTTGAATTTCGTCGCTTGCCGCTACCGAGTCTCTCAATGCGATTAAGGCTGTTATCCAATGTAATTGTGGACACTTCTGAAAATAGAGAATTGATTCCCATGGTTTTTGTTGACAATATTACAGGAATGTGACCCAAGTAATACCTCTCTCTTGCCTCTTGGTATTCCCCGTACCGAATAATTGTTTAAGAATTACGTCAAATGGTTTTTCCACCAGGATATATACAAATGCCGCGAGAACGTATGTTATCATTGTTCCAGAACAAAAAACTGTGATCTGTAACGGAAAGGCATTACTTCTACGGCATCATCCAACAATGAGCCAACATGCTTACCACCAGACCCATAGATCCTCTCAAGGCCTCATGCTGATTCCCGTAGACCGTTTTCAGCACGGTCATATGGATGAGATAGAACCCAAAACCAAGCCTCCCAAGCACTCTATAGAATGCATTCTCCAATAGTTTAGATGACCGAAGTCTTCCGAAGAACGAATCCCGTTCGGCGAACATTAGCACCAAAAAGGTAGTATTCACGAAGGCAGCTATCACCAACCGCTGGATTCCTGCGTACAGTGACATCCAGACTGAAGGTTTACTGAAACTGTAGAGATGGAAAAGTGGTGCCGGTAGACAGAAGGCTACTGTCAACGGGAAAACTATGTACTGCAGCGTTTTGTAGAGCTGTTCAATGGAAAGAAAGGGTTATTGGTTCAATCCGTGCCTGGGAAGCTCTAAGGTCAAACCTTTGATTTCGCCAGCAGCAGATCATCGGATTGCATTTTGTGATAGATAATCCCCACCAACATTCCTCCGAAGTAACTGATACAGTGAGTTTCCGTCGCCTGGTACGTGCGGGTGAACCATTTGTCGTACCACAGCTGGAAAGCGTTGCCTCTGAAATTTGAGATCAAAATGGTAAATGTCTTTCAAGAGATGGAATTGAAGGTCAAACTTATTTGTCAGCAGCATTATTGCGTCTCCGGAATTGAAGTAGATGTTCAACACTGGAAGAAGGAATCCGGCGGCCAGAAGCAAGACAACTACCTGCCGCAGTATGGTCGGATATCTGCAAGTGTGCTAAATTAGCTAACTTAGAAATATTCGCACGATTAAATCGCTTGTGCAATTACTTCCAGAGTATCATCAGGACCACTAAGCCAACAATGAAGAGCTGAAAGTCCGCCGCCAGATACCAAGTATGGATTAGACACTGAAAATCGTAAATTATGGTAACCAGTTTTCAATGTTTAAAAACAATCATTACCTGCTCCTCCGGCTTATAATAATTATTGATGAAGAGCAAATTCATCCACCATTTTTTCCTGCAAATTGTCCTCACCATTGGCATAATTTTATAGGCGGACGGGCTTATCTGCAGCCGGTCGAACACCGAAACTGCAAAAACCATTACCATTCCATACACCGGAAGGGACCTCAGATAGCGATTAGCCACTCCCATCCACAATGGTTTGAAGTTGAAACGCTTGCTTTCAGTGGTTCTCATGAAGTGTACCGTTAGTAACAGTCCACTGATGGCAAAAAACATGTCAACTTGAAAAGGAACCATGGAGAGGAACATTTGAAGTCCTGGTCTGGAGAGCATCTGAAACGATTCGAAAGTCACACCCTGCTTGAGTTGGTTGTATTTCGTACCTACCCGCTCCAACATCTCCGGATTCTGCGTGGTCGTCATGCCCAACCCGATAACGACGTGGGAGAATGTGATAGTGGTCAATATGAATACGCGAATGGCTTCCAGGAATCGGAAATCTTGTTGGACTTTATCAGTCTTCAATTTCATCGTCAAACGGTTCACGTTCCTTCGCAGAGAGAATGCAGTGAGCAAAGTGTTGGCTGCAATGCAATATGAAGGGAAAATCTTTGGAAAAGTATCTTCGATGAGGGTCTACCTACTTACATTTGTTCTGTAATGGTGAACGATAGTGATTTTCGTCTTCCTCTCCTGCCAGCTTTGCGTCATAAATGGTGGATGCAATTGCAATTATAATAATCAAAACTACGGTGCCGAAGAAAAATCGATCCCAAAAATCTGTAAAAAAAACAATGAATGTGCTTGATTACGACTAATAACTGAATGTTTTTACCTGTCTCTCTATGAAGACTGTTGTTTGTTGTGCAATGTTCAATCTCTGTATAAGCTGTGAGGTTATAACTGGAAAACAATCGATAATTTTGGCAAATGTTGACCAGCGATCCATACTGGTCTCTGTAGCTTTCAATGTTGGGTAATAACCAATCATTAATGATATACTGAAACAATAAAAATTGACGAAAGATAATTTGTATCAAAATAAAAAAAAAATCTATAAAAATGTATCCAGCATTCCTACAACCACTACCCCTTAAACTAATGTGAACACGATACTCAATTTGACGCGATTAGCCTCACAGGAAGGTTAAACTGTATTTTTCAAGATCAGCAAACCTTCGCGACTGAGCGACATGAAAATTGTCATCGCGAAGGAAAGCCTTGTGCTTTAATCGCATGTTCGGACATCCAACACGGAGATGGTGCTGCAAGTTCAAGTTGAAAGACGACCAGCCGGCTACTCGTTGCGAATGAAGGTCAGAGGCGGTCTTTAACAGTGGTGTGTGGTGGCGAATGCCATTTCTCCGAGCAGAAGAAGCGCTCGATGATTGATCTTCATTTTTGGTTACCTTGTCATGCTCGCCATCGCAATTAGCAGGTTGTAATTATTGGATAGCATCGAGGTATGGATTGGAAAAGTTTATCACTGTCATTTCCGTGTGAAATATTGTGTTTTGGTGAGGAAGAGAAAATGAACATTTTGAAACTCAGAACTGTATTGGTGACGAATTTTACGACCATGAGATTTCTGTAGATTGAGCCATCTTCTCTCAATTTTCTTAAGAACATACATAGGCGGAGAAAAGTCTTGGACTAATTTTTTTTCGACTACGCTCTGTGTTTTCGCTGTATTTCTAAATATTAATTGATTGAAAGGGTGGATAATGTACCACATGTCACGGTGAATTCTGAATTTCATCTTGAATTTTATGGAAACAATAGTTAATTAATTAATTTATTCAGCAGAGTATTTTTTATACAGATGATAGGTGTAAGAGATCCACTTTACAAATAATCCTGTTTGAAAAAAACCAACTTTATTTTGGTTTAGCACAAGCTTCTGGTCAACCTCATCGGCTGCTTTTATTCTTAGAGAAATTTTCAGCCGTTGGCTGGTTCATCTTTCATCATCAGCTGCTCTTTTTGAGTGTCTGGCCATTGATGTCGCATTTTTGGCCATCTTCCATCGGGTGTAAATATCACACCAACTTTTTCAAAAAATGTTTGCACAGGATTTCACTCTAGACTCTACTTTACCGAGAGTACCGATTGTAAATTGACAGAATTTTTATTCATTTTTACGTTTGTTTTTCATTTATAGTTAGATTATTTTCTGACGTGGTGTGAGTAAGATCGGTCTTAACTCAAGAACGAATCGTTCAATTAAAGCTGACGAATTTCATGCCAACTCGTCACAGGAGTTGGCAGCGCCATCTCAGATAGTAGTGAAACGTTGTGGGTGTAAAGACATGGCTCATTTAAGCAACTTTGCATACTTGAAATATTCGAAAAAGAATTAGATTACTTTTTGGAAAAAGACTTTTTTTCCTATTTTTTTTACAAAAAATTATAACTTAAAAACTATGATACCTACAAAATTCTTGTCGAAGGGTGAAATGTAGGAAATTGTTTAAATTTTCATAAAAAATACCAAAAATTCTTTGAAAAAAAAATTCGCTGACAAAAAAGTTATTTTAAAAATTAAAATTAATTTTTCTCAAAAATGTATTTTTTTAAATTTCCCAAAAATATGTATATGAATAGCCCTTACAATTTCCAACAAGTCGTACATACGAAGTTGGAAAGCTGGTCACTTTTACAGGGAAAAAGTTTTTCGAGCAACTACTTTTTCATGTTTTCTTTGAAAAAAATACATCTAACCCTAATTTTGTTTAAAGTCAAGATAGCGATATAGTGTATTCGACAAAGTTTTAGATGTTGTTAAAACATAAACTTTTGTCGAAGACATCAACTTTCTATCTTTTAAAGTTATTGGAATAAAGGGTGTGTCACATCAAATTGCATCACGGAAAAAACGCTGTAGAAATTCGCCCAGTAGACCGATCCTTTTGAAAATTTTAGACAGTAAAATAAAAACTATTAAACCACTTTTGGCATTTTCTTTTTATTCATACTTCGAGCCCAAGCCCGTATGCTCGCACCTTCCTCTTTACCCCGTCCATAAGGTTCTGTACAACGTCAGGTTGTAGTTTTTTTTTGAACAGAAATCCATTTTCTCTTGAAGTCCGCCTCCGATTTGACAACTTTTGGGTTTCTCCGGAGGGCCTGCTTCATAATCGCCCAATATTTCTCTATTGGGCGAAGCTCCGACGCGTTGGGCGGGTTCATTTTCTTTAGCACGAAGGTGATCCCGTTGGCTTCGTACCACTCCAACACGTCCTTTGAATAGTGGCACGAAGCGAAATCCGGCCAGAAGATGGTCGGGCCCTCGTGCTGCTTCAATAGTGGTAGTAAGCGCTTCTGTAGGCACTCCTTAAGATGAACCTGCCTGTTTACCGTGCCGGTCATCACGAAGGGGGCGCTCCGCTTTCCGCAAGAGCAGATCGCTTACCACACCATGTACTTTTTGGCAAACTTGGATAGTTTCTGCTTGCGAATCTCCTCCGGAACGCTGAATTTGTCCTCTGCGGAGAAGAACAACAGGCCCGGCAGCTGACGAAAGTCCGCTTTGACGTTGGTTTCGTCGTCCATTACCAGGTAATGCGGCTTCGTCAGCATTTCGGTGTACAGCTTCCGAGCTCGCGTCTTCCCCACCATGTTTTGCCTTTCATCGCGGTTAGGAGCCTTCTGAACCTTATATGTACGCAGGCCCTCCCGCTGCTTGGTCCGCTGGACGAATGAACTTGACAAATTCAGCTTATTGGCGACATCCCGGACCGAACTTCTCGGATCACGTCTAAACTGCTTAACTACGCGCTTGTGATCTTTTTCACTGACGGAGCATCCATTTTTGCCGTTCTTCACCTTCCGGTCGATGGTTAGGTTCTCGAAGTATCGTTTTAGTACTCTGCTGACCGTGTATTGGACGATTCCCAGCATCTTACCGATGTCCCGATGTGACAACTCCGGATTCTCGAAATGAGTGCGCAGGTTTAATTCACGACGCTCTTTTTCGTTCGACGACATTTTTCCAAATTTACAAAAAAATTGACAGTGAAGCATGGCCAACGTGATCTATACACTCTTATCTGATTATAAGCGAAAGCTGAAGATATAATTCCTAAACATTAAATTTCTACAGCGTTTTTTCCGTGATGCAATTTGATGTGACACACCCTTTATAAGTCGCTTTTGTATGAAGACTCCTGAAAAAAAAATGTTATGCTCGTAATATTTTTGTGTGTAAATTCTAACGTTTGACATGTTCTTGACATGTAACTATTAGATCTACAAAAAGCTCATCAGAGAATAAAATTTAGGAAATTACTTAGGTTTTCATTAAAAATTGTCAAAGAATTTTTTGGAACAAAAATCATTGAAAAAGAAATATTCTGGAAACTAAAATTTCAGTTTTCTCGAAAACATATACATGTCAGACTCGATTATCCGGAGACTCGATTATCCGGGATTCGATTATCCGGATTTTTAGACTCGATTATCCGGAGTGTTTTATTTTTGATTTTCGGAAATTTTGAATAATTTGTATAATAATTCCATATTGAATAGCTAATATGGGTATCAAACGAAAGGGCTTGACTAGAAGAATGTAGTTATTAATGAAAAATGCAAATCCAAGATGGCGGCCACTACAAAATGGCGGATAATATATTTTCTCAGAACCCCATCAATATGGGTATCAAATGAAAGGGCTTGACTAGTAGAACACAGTTATTTATGAAAAATGCAAATCCAAGATGGTCGCCACCACAAGATAGCGCCATATTATTTTTTTCAAAACTCCATCAATATAGGTATCAAAAGAAAGTTCTCGACTAGTAGAACATAACAGATAGTGAAAAATCCAATTCCAAGATGCCCGTAGTCCCCAAAAGCTAATTACTTTTTAAATGGTTTCATTCAGCTTGACCTGTTTCTATGTATGTTTGAATGTATGTAGGGTTGTCCCACATTAATAGAAAATTGTCCCCGTTCCTGTTGAATGATTGATCTGAAATTTGGAACATATATTTAATTCTACTGTCATTATAAAACTGCGTGTACCATGATCTTTAAAAATTCAATTTGGCCGTCGTTAAAAAAGGGCTCAATGATTTGACTTGGAAAGCACGAAACATAATAAACAACATAAATTCAAAAAGGTCGCCGTCACTAAATGGTCGACTATGTATTTTTTTGCAATCCCCTCAGTATCGGTATCAAATGAAATGATTTAACTAATAGAATACAGTACATCATGAAAATATTCCGAAGAAAATTAGGTAAGAAATAAACATTGGATTTCCGTTGGAATACGCAGTTTTATAATGACAGTAGAATTACAACGAGGAACGAGGTCAATTTTCTATTAATGTGGGACAACCCTACAAACATTCAAACATACATAGAAACAGGTCAAGCTGAATGAAACCATTTAAAAAGTAACTAGTTGTTTGGGGACTACGGCTATCTTGGAATTGGATTTTTCATTATCTGCTATGTTCTACTAGTCGAGAACTTTCTTTTGATACCCATATTGATGAGGTTTTGAAAAAACCTCCTGGTGGCGGCCATTTTGGATTTACTTTTTTCATAAATAAATGTGTTCTACTAGTCAATCCCTTTCATTTTATATACATATTGATGGGGTTTTGGGAAAACCCATATTGGTGGGATTTCGAGAAAATATGTACATAATCCGCCATTTTGTAGCGGCCGCCATCTCGGATTTTCAAGATCATGGAATACGCAGTTTTATTATGACACCAGAGATAGAGATGTGTTTCAAATTTCAGATCAAACGGTCAACAGAAAGGGGGTTAAATTTCTATTAACGTGGTACAGCGCAACAGACAAAGTTACAAAGTTACAAAGTTACAAAGTCACAAACATACAAACGGCTCAACCTAGATAAAACCATTTAATAAATAAGTTCAAATCATAATTATATTACGTTTACCGAGAGAAAATTAGTTTTATTTTTATGACTCGATTATCCGGAGTGAAAAAAAAATCAATACTCCGGATAATCGAGTCCGACCTGTACTTTAAAAAAAATAAAAATTGTGAACAAAATAGAAATAAATAGTCCATAAAATTTCCAACAAGTTTTCCAAACATCGAACGATGGGCACACTTACATGGAAAGAGTTGTTCGAGCAACAATTTTCATTTTTTTCTTTGAAAAAATAGTGTTAATTTCTAATTCGTAACATTTTTATGTATAAATTATAGCAATCGCAGAATTTACACACAAAAATGTTACGAACAAAACATTACTTTTTTCAGGAGTCTTCATACAAAAATGACCTTTATTCCAAAAACTATAAAAGATAAAAAGTTGATGTCTTCGACAAAAGTTTATATTTTAACAAGATCTAAAACTTGGTTGAATACAGTATATCGCTATCGTGTCTTTAAACAAAATAAGGATAAGTTGTATTTTTTTGAAAGAATAGTTGCTGTTCGAAAAACTATCTCCCTGTAAAAGTGCTCATCTTCCGATGTATGGACGACTTGTTGGAAATTGTAAGGGCTATTCATATATATTTTTGGGAATTTAAAAAAAACACATTTTTGAGAAAAATTAATTTTAATTTTTAAAATAACTTTTTTGTCAGCGAAATTTTTTTCCAAAAAAATTTGGTATTTTTTGTGAAAGTTTGTACAATTTCCTACATTTCATCCTTTGACAAGAATTTTGTAGGTATCATAGTTTTTAAATTATAATTTTTTGTAAAACATTAAGAAAAAAATGGCTTTTCCAAAAAGTAGTCTAATTATTTTTCGAATATTTCAAGTACGCAAAGTTGCTTAAATGACCCATGTCTTAACACCCACAACGTTTCACTGCTATCTGAGATGGTGCTGCCAACGGCCAGTCGAGTTGGAATGAAATTCGTCATTCATTTTGTCTTTATTTTGTTGTGGTCAACTCCACTCAAGAAAAGTTTTTTCAATGTAGAAAAATGGAAAACTTAGAACGAAAATAGGACAGTTCGAAAAAATCAATAAATCTGATATGTTCTTCAGTAATGTTTGAAATTTGTTGGATTGGAATTCATTAAGGCAATATTCTAGTCTAGAAATTTGTGAAAAATAAAAAAAAAAATCCTTCATATGTTTGTAGTTTAGGCATTAAGAATATACCCTAGAGAGGACCTAACGAAAATCCTATAATTTACCGAGTTAGAGCCATTTTAGTGATGCGGTATCTAACCTGGTACGGCCATAACAATGAACTTCAAACGCGTTTTTCTCGAAACTAGTTTTTTCAAACTGGCGTACACGATATCTCAAGTTCTACTGAACCGATTCATGACGAATTTATACGGATACAATCTGTAGGCATCTCTCGATCGCATGAACCTCTAAAAAATGATATTTTTTAATTCTACTATTTCTAAAAATCGGAAAACGCAAGAAAAAACATTTTAAGCCGCATTTTGTTTCTCAAACGGCCGCCATTTTGTCAAAAAACATGTTTTTGACTTTTCCGAGGTTCGTGCGATAGCGGCATCTTTACTGATTCAGAATCTGTTAGATATTTTAGTTTCAGATAACCAGAAGGGCTGGAATCGTGTACGCCATGGCACAACTTTTTTTTGAACCCCCTCACTTCATCAGCTCTTAACTATTCTAGTTATTTTCTCCGTTCAATTTTTGTTTTATTGTTTAAAGATAGATGAACAAATACTGATATAATGTATAGTAAAAATATTCTTCGTTTTATTTTTGCGGAGCTCGAAAAAACGCCCGAAATTCGTGTCTCTACACTAGAATACCCCCTTAACTATAAAATACATCGCAGACTTCAGTAGAATCCCTCAACGTACAAATCGCAAATTGAAGAAAGATACAAGAAGGATGAAGATTGGACTATTGTATACCAGAAGCATCAATTATGGTATACAATAGTCAAGAATGCCAAGATTTTTAGAAAAAGATGCAACACAAATTAACATTTTAGATTGTTTTTGAGGATATTGCATTTTGTCTTTCAACGAAAAGCACGCACATTGCACCCACAGGAGACGTATTACATATTCTTATTATACCAACACTTTAATGTTGTTAATTTTGTTTTATTTTATAATAAAGTTTATAATTTTGAAGTAAAGTTATCACGACGATAAAATAAGCACAATAGCAAAAATAATATCTGACTGGTATGATCAACCATATTTTTCTTTAACCTTGAAATCCACGGGAAATTTCGGTTCCAGAAAGCGTAACCTTTGTTGTTCACTGAGTGCGTTTACCACTTCTTCACATCGCTCCAAACAGATTCCACGGGTGAGCACATTATGATGATACTGATAAGGATATCTGGAGTATTTCTGTGGAACAGCAAAACATATCCCAATGAGCAATGATTCACGAAACGTAAACACATTTTAATTCACTTCTATCGTCCTCCAAATTTGCGATCTATGGTCAGCTTTCACAACACTTTTCACGACACAGAAAATCCCATCAGGATTCGATCTAAGGCAGCTCTCGAAACTCTCGTACTCAAACAAGGCAGGCATTTGCCAGTATTCACTCACTAAAGAAAAAAAAACGGAGATGAAAATTTTAAAATTCACACTATCGATTATGGGCATTTCTAACTGTTATAGTGAACCAGAAGATCAAAGCCGTTGACCATGAGCGGAGGCCACACGACTAAGAGACCAAAACACGACAGCGCTATTGAACTTCCCATGCTTCCGAAGCGATTCCAGTAACTGATTTGCAAATCTTGAGTCCACTACTTTGCATCTGTAGCAATGGCAGAGCGCCAACTGAATGAAGCATTGGTTGTGTTCTTCACACTATATTTTATCCGCCCGACATCAGCGCGTAAGACACGGAGGAAAAAACACGCAAACTATCCTTTCAGACCGCAACCCGCGGACCAAATCGTTCCTAATTGATCCAAGGCCTAGGAGATGACCACAAGCGAATCGCATAGCGAGACTCGTTGGAGGAGAATAACTACTATTGAAAGTGCAGGTTTTTTATCGCTCTATTACAACAACAGCAATGGATAACACGGCTTGAGATTATCAAATATATACAAAACACAGTAATTTTCTGGACGGGCAATCCATATTCATCGATGAACGTAGCTGTGATCGTATGTACCCCGTTTTACTTGCTCGGTCTAACCCTTTCCCATGGAAAAGTCCGCCCTCTGATTCGACTGATTTGACCGGCTGATAAAGATATTTTTTGTTGTTGTTGATAATATGCTAATAACCATTTTCGCAGGCTGACCCGAATTTGCCCATGACTAATGTAATTACACGCATGTTTGAGGCGTCAGGCGGCAAAACCTGTTCACAAACGATTTACTATAATTTTCACCCTACTACAAACCTACGCTCCGTACTTAATCGTCTTAAAATTCATCAACATGTTGCCTTCTTGTGTCGTTCACCGAATAGAGGTGGCCGCAGCATCATGACATTGGGGGCCTTTTAAAAGAGATGTATTCTTCGGACGAACTGAAGAGTACTTACGCATTGGGTTTTCTTTGATGTGCGCTTTCATTAAGCTGATCACATTGTTTGTAAGGCGAGAGTCACATCGGTTCAGGGATGTTGAGAGAGCAAATGCGTTTCGAAACTAGTGACCACCAGTGGAAGCGGTTAACATTGAGGCGGAGTACTGGCTGGAGTATGCTATCACCTTAGGCAGTATACCAATGGAGCATGTTGAAGAGGGCCCCATAGAGTAAAAGCATTATCGTGATTGATATTCCAATAACAACAATTGACAGTTGAAAATGAATGTATATTTCATTTTTACAACAAATGTAAATTGGGATTCATTTGACTGTAGAAGTGTAATTTCTTTCATGCAATCGAAATACCGATGTAATTCCGAAACAAACAACGTTGAGAAATCGACCATATGAGATACATAAACTGTTTAATTGTTTTGAAGAACTGAAGAATATAATGATAAAGAACGCAAATAATAGACCATCACATTACAGATAAGAACTGCTGAAATAGCTAGCTAGCGTAGAATTTAGAGTAACATTTCAAGAAGGCCTATCTGCTTTAATCGATTCTCTTCATCTACATTTTCTCTCATTCATAACTCTGCGGTGAAAGCATTTCCTGATGTGTTCGACGATCAGGAGTGTAGAAGGGAACCTCATTTATCAAACTATGCGGTAAAATTGACGCAAAATCTGTCTGTAAGGCCGTCGTTATCGAGAGAAAGTCAACGAAGAGAATCGATCAAAGCAGATAGACCCTATTGAAAGGTTGCTCTAGAATTCTCGCGTTACTTTTGATAAGGACTCATCTACATTGATTAATTCTCTGCATAGGCATTCTTTTTTGTTAATGACTCTTCGATGAAAATATTTCCTGATCTGTTCGGTGTTTAGTGTTTATTAAACTATTTGGTAAAACTGGCGCTAAATCTGTCTGCAAGGCCGTGGTTATCGAAAGAGAAAGTCAATAAAGAGAATCGATCAATGTAGATGAGTCCTTATCAGAGGTACGCGAGAATTGTTCTAAAAGGATGTAGCAGATATGAACAACTCATGCGTAATATAATTACTGATGGATTTCACACATGCACAATATAATTACTAGCCAATCTTAATATTAGCTTATGAGGCATCTCTTTGTTCTGGAAAGGGCAAAATTCTTTTTGAATTTTCGAAATCTAATTATAAAGATTATCACCACCTATAAACATGAGTTCCTTCCCTGATCTCATCGGAGCAGGACGTGTTTTTGTTTCGCTCCAGAGTGGAAAGGAAGTATCAAGATTTTTTTTATTACTCTTTTGCTACCTATTTTTAAAAATTTGTGTTTTTACAGGTACACATACTCGCCAGCATTCAGGATCTAAACAGGACACACATCGACTACCTGGACTAACATCGTCACCGGCTTGCAGTCAGCTACCCAGTTTGTTGGAGTTACTCTTCGAAAACAGGTGGGAGAAGTTCTGCTTTTTGCTACTCTTTTTTTGCTTTCCCTTCCTGTTGTCATCGTCCTCATTAACAAGAAATTAATTTCTTGCTTTCACAATGGAAGTGGATGCTACTAAACACCACTGTCCCGCTACTCCTCCCATTCCTAATAATGAATCAACTATCCCGGAGCCGGGGAACCCCGATCCACCATCAAAAATAGCTCCTCGGATAATGTCCTATCCTGAAGATTCCGATGAACCTTACCATGTTTTTTGTTTTCGCCCCCGTCAGAAAGCTCTGCGAATTTTGACAATAGACAGAGAACTCAAAAAGAATTTCAGCACGGTCGATTCGATAAAGCTAATTATACAGAACAAGCTTCGCGTGGTTGTCAAATACCGCAAGCAAGCCACTGGGATTACACAATGCAAACTTTTTACGGAGGAATATTTTGTTTATATTCCTTCAAAAGACGTTGAAATTGATGGTGTCATCACCGACCCTAGTCTAACGTGTGATGAAATATTTGAAATATATATATAAATAAATATTACACGAAGGAAAAGGTCGATTCAAGAATGCCAATATTGATCATCAGAAGATACTTACTTGCAACAAATTGCATTCGGTATCTCATTCCGAAAAAGGGAAAGAGTACTTCGAATCAGGTTCGTTTAGAGTAACCTTTCCCGGAAAAGCTCCTCCACATACAGACTCCCACTGCAACAACAAGATACGTTGTGCAAAATGTGGGGGGGGTTTGCATGAGGATAAATCATGCTCTGAAGATGCCGATAACTGCATTTTTTGCAAAGGAGAAGTTCACGATCTTTCTGCGTGTCCAGCGTTTAAATCGCGGGAGGCAAAAGTTAAGAACTCTCTCAAACAATGATCCAAGACGACTTATGTTGAAATGCTCAAAAGGGCTGTGGCAAAAGAGACCCCTAATCCTGGAGCACAAGAGAACCCTTATGCAATTCTGCTAACCGACGATTGTGAAAGTTTTACTTCCATTGAAGAAGCATTCATGTCAATACCGGGAGGCTCAAGAAAAGAAAAAATTTCTGCCCCTCTTACTCCGACTCTTCGTAAGAAGCAAGAAAACGTTAAATCAATTGAGAAATCCTCTTGAAATGATGAAACTTCAAAACGATCCCCGAGAACACAAAAAGGCGTGAACACTCCGTACGGGTCTTCCAAAGCTGGGTTATTTTCCCTTCCAAGTATTGCGAGTCACATTCTAGATGCTTTAAGCATTCCCAAGCCCCTCTAAAGTATTATCGTTAGCTTGGTGTCTGCATTGTTTGCATTCTTGACAGAAAAATGGCCCCTCCTTGCAACCATTTTCTCTCTCGATGCCTAATTGTTCTATAAGCGATATAGATACAATTAAATTTATTGAATGGAACTGCAGAAGTGTTAAACCTAAAATCGAATCGTTAAAATTTTTAATCAACAATATAAATTCTGACGTATTTGCTCTTTGTGAAACATGGCTTACCCCTGATGAGGACTTGAATTTTCATGATTTTAACATTATCCGTTTAGACCGGTGGCATTCTTTTGGGGATCAAAAAATCGCCACCGCCACTTCTTTCTTCTATAAAATCCCATTACCATCGCTTCTAGGAATCGAGGTAGTTGCTTGTCAAACCACCTATGACCTATGCATTGCTTCTGTATATATTTCTCCCAGAGTTGGAATTTCACGCAACCAACTCGATGGAGTTATCGAGATTTTACCTGAACCCAAGTTGATCTTGGGTGATTTCAATTCACATGGTGTGGCCTGGAGAGCACTCTATGATGATAACCGTTCTTCAATCATCTACGATCTATGCGATAATTTCAATTTATCAATTTTGAACACTGGCGAAGCTACAAGGGTACCCAAACCCCTTGCAAGAAAAAGTACACTTGACTTATCACTCTGTTCGTCTGCTTTATCGTTAGATTGTATGTGGGATGTAATCCAAGATCCTCACGGTAGCGATCACCTACCAATCCTTGTTTCTATTGCCAATAAGATGTGCCGAAGTTGGTTGGTCGAAGTTGTATACGATCTTACCCATAATATTGACTAGGAGAAATTTGCTACTATTATATTAGAGAGCATCAATTCGACTCCTGAACTTCCACCTCTCGAAGAATATGATTTCATTGCTAGATTGATTTACCACACTGCCATTCAAGCTCAAACGAAACGTTTCCCTGGTGCAAAACTTCGCCGACGCCCTGGTGCTCCTTGGTGGGACAAAGAGTGCTCGGATGCTTATTCCAATAAATCCACTGCTTTCAAAAATTTTCGCAAAAATGACTCAATGGAAAATTTTGATAAGTATGAACTTTTGGAGACCAATTTCAAAAATCTTAATGGAGCGAAAAAACGCAGTTACTGGCGACGATATGTCAATGGTTTGTCAAGGGAAACATCTATGAGTACCCTATGGAACACAGCCACGTGCTTGCGAAACAAAAACCATACAAACGAAAACAAAGAGTATTACGACCGATGGATTCTTGATTTTGCCAAAAAAGTATGCCCAGATTTTGTCCCTGCAGAAGACATATCTCGTAATACATCGTCTTCCAATAGTAATAACGAGACATTGTTTTCTATGACTGAATTCTCACTTGCACTACTTTCGTGCAATAATTCAGATCCTGGTTCCGATGGAATCATCTTTTGAAGAACCTTCCAAACGTCGCTAAAAAACGTTTATTATAACGTTTATTGAGCAAAATATTGTCCCTATCGAGTGGAGACAAGTGAGAGTGATAGCTATTCAAAAACCGAATAAGCCAGCCTCCCACCATAACTCATACAGACTAATAGCCGTGTTATCTTGCATCCGTAAGTTATTGGAAAAAATGATACTCCGACGTTTAGACAAATGGGTTGAAAAGAATAACTTTTTATCAGATACGCAGTTCTGTATCCGCAAGGGCAAAGGGACAAATGATTGTCTTGCGTTACTTGCTTCCGAAATTCAGACGACCTTTGGTAATAAAAAAAACAGATGGCTTCTGTTTTCTTAGACATTAAAGGGGCGTTTGACACAGTATCTATAAGAATTTTATCCGATAAACTTTCACCAATTTCAAACAACTTTTTGTTTAATCTGTTATCCGAAAAGAACATGCACTTTTCTCATGGAAATTGTGCCGTTTCTAGGACTAGCTACATAGGTCTCCCTCAAGGTCCTTGCTTAAGACCTCTCCTGTATAATTTCTATATTAATGAAATAGATGAACATCTTGCAGATGGATGTACTTTGAGGCAACTGGCCGATGAAAGTTTGTATCCATATAAGGTACTAGAACTATTGATTTGCAAAAACCGCTGCAAATTTCCTTAAATAATTTATCTACATGGGCTGTGAAGCTAGGTATTGAATTCTCAACTGGGAAAACAGAAATGGTTGTATTTTCTAGGAAGCACCAACCTCTCGTACTTCTGCTTCAATTGTTCAACAAAACCATCGTTCAATCCACAAGCTTCAAATATCTTGTTTGGTTTGGTTTGATGCTAAATGTACGTGGGGAAAACATATTGCATATATGAATAAAATATGTCAACAGAGAACAAATTTTCTCGGGACAGTTACTAGAACATGGTGGGGTGCTCATCCAGAAGACCTAATACGGCTGTACAAAATTACAATACTGTCAGTCATGGAGTATGGTTCGTTTTGTTTCCGTCCTGCTGCTAAAACCCACATCTTTAAACTGGAGAGGATAAAGTATCGTTGCTTGCGTTTAGCCTTAGGGTGCATGCAATCAACACACAACATGAACCTTGAAGTCCTGGCAGGTGTTTTACCATTGCAGGTTTCGTTTTGGGAACTGTCCTATCGCTTCTTAATCCGAAGCGAAATCATGAACCCATTAGTAATTGAGAACTGTAAGAAGCTTCTCGAATTGAACCAACGGTCGAGATCCATGGATCTGTACTCTCATTACATTTCTCAAGAAATAAAACTTTCAGCAGGCATCTTCAATAATGTTAGCTTTCCGAACTTTTGCAGATCTTCCGTTGATTTCGATCTTTCTATGAAGAACGAAACTCGAGACATTTCAGATCATCTTCGATCATGGTTAATCCCTAATATTTTCGCTTCAAAATATAACCATATCAATTCTTCAAGCATGTTTTTCGCTGATGGTTCAAGAATCAACGGATCCACTGGTTTTGGTATCTCTAATGAACATTACACTAGCTTCCATAAACTTGAAGACCCTTGTTCAGTGTATGTTGCCGAACTGGCTGCAATATATCATGCAATTAAGACCATGGAGTCTTAATAGCGTATCGGGAATTCTTCTCCATTTCCCGACAGCAGTCACTCACCAGTTGGCAAAACCAATGGAACAGAGATGAGCTTGGGAGATGGCTATACTCTATTATCCCCAAAGTTTCAACGAAGGCCTGGTTTAAAGGGTTAGATCTTGACAGAAATTTTATTAGAACTATGTCCAGATTGATGTCCAATCATTCCGCGCTAAATGCGCATCTCTTCCTCATAGGTCTTGCTACTAACAATTTATGCAATTGTGGTCAAGCATATCATGACATCGAGCACGTTGTTTGGTCATGTGATTAATTTCGCAATGAAAGAATTAAACTGGTTGACGATTTAGAGGCTCAAGGAGTACACTCACGCATGCCAGTTCGCGATATCTTAGCTACTCGCAACCCTAATTTTATGTTCCCCATATATGTCTTCCTAAGAAGCGCTAATGTTATTATTTAGGTCGCATCTCCTACTCCCACTGTCCATTCTCCCTTCCTTTCCTATTACACAAGCAGAATTTAGTACCCGTTGAGATAAAATCATTACAGCAGCTATTAACATAACAAGGAGGCACTCACTACCAAAGGATACCGTTGCTACATCAACTGGCGATGTAGTTGTTACGACCCACCACAGGCACTGTTCCAGACAAGGATAATACCGACGAGGCAACGAAGGAATAAATTATATTTTTTTATATTGCACTGTAGTTTTAGCAAATGAGACTTAAGTTAGTGATTATGTAGTTATAATATATTCAAATAGTTTTAAAATGTATTGATTGGCGTTGAAATTATTCAATTTTTTATGTTTTTTAACGACTTTCTTCAAAGAGAAATTATGATCATGGTTTGACCACCCCTGATCATGGTTTGTCCAGTTTTAGAAAGACCATTTTTGAATGAAAGCATTCGAATTCTCAAGTAAATGTTGCATTTATCATTTCTTGAGTTTACTGTCATCATATTGATCCATTCATTATTTAGGCTTTCTTCAGAATATTGCCTTTTCTTGTGCATTTAAAAAGTGTTACCCCCAACACACTCAACACAGAAACTTTATCTCAGCTATGCGCGAAGGACACAATAAACAAACTGCAGTGCGCCAAGCGGTTACCATAGGAATCATGTGGACAAAACAACATTATTGAATTGGACAACTCATGATCAGACTTGAGTTCATCAAAATGCGTTAATTTAATGGTTTAGCTGTAAATCTGATACAAATGGTGTGCAAGCATGATGTTTGCAATATTTGTAAGTGTTATAATCCAGAAAAGGTCCGAATACGTGCCAAATAATCATCTGGTGATCGATTAAAAGTTAGTTCAATTGAGGGGCGCATTGACACCAGTAGAAGGTTTATTTTATAATCCTTTGAAACATGTGATTCCGTAAAAATATACTATAAAACTACTGTAAATAATGAAAAAGACAATTTTATTCATATGTTTTGAAACATTCGAATACCTGATTTGACAAAGGTGTGCTGCTGACTGTTTGGCATAAGCCTTAGATTCAACACAATCTCAAAGAAATTAGCGCTGGTGTCAGAACTATTTTACAATATTATCAAGTCACCGCCAGTCGAGATATCTCTCGTGATATGAAAAGTAAGTCAATGATTATGGCTACCCCACATAAAAAATTATCGCAATGAAAATAGAACATGAGATGAAGAAAATTGAAAAAAAAACAGCAGCCGGTTACTTTGGTGTGGAACTGCTCTATAACCTCCTCTATGCACTTCTATTCGCTTAGGTGGTCTTTTGGTAATATTGCATTTACTAAGACCGGTTTTATCACGACGCTTATGCAGTATACGATTAGCATTTTCCCCCGCTGAAGTCAGGTCGTGAATGTGGTAACGCTGTAATAGAATTAACCTTGACAGTGAGAACTTTTCCATAGTGCAATGTCAAGACCGGCAGCTCGCTACCATAACTCTTGATACAACTACTCCTCTCACACGTAATAGATTCATTGATAAACTGCTCTCTTGACGTTGGTAGCTACCACCGGTTAGTTCTCATGTTCAAAGTGACTGGTATGACAAATCGATTGAGCCATGTGTTTTAATTATATAACTTCTTATCACGCTGTCTGCGTATTCAGGTCTTAACTAGAAGTTTGAACACGAAGAGCTTCGTATCTGAAAGTCTTATTTCAGATATTCAGATCTGAAAATCTGCACATTGTCCTTTACACCAAATTGATGTAAGTCGGCTGTTTTCATATACCGTGGGCTTAGGATAATTCAATAGCTCAGTCAACTCATGAGCGAATAGTCAAAAATTTTCATTGTGAGCATGAAAAATCGATTCGCGATGCGCTTGTTCCGAATGATGAATGAGATAAATGAATAAGGAATCAGCTGTTTTACGGTTCTGCTATAATAAGATCGAGAGGTCTGTTTCGAACCATTTATCTGACAACTTGGAACGAAATAGAGTGGAGAGCAAAATGTCGATTTTGTTGTTTTGGCTCTATCTCCGCTGATCCATTATGTTCTCAGTCTCAGGATTGCATCAACAAAAAACGTGGGTGGGTTATAGTTTGAAATTATTTTGCAGTAAACAGAGTTTGATGTTTTGGTTTACATCTATGACTCAAATAATTAGAAGGGACATTACTTTCCTAATGCACATGACATCTTTATTCAATCTCAAATTAAATAATGAATATACCCTATACCAGTGGTGGCCAAACTTTTGGGCACTACGGGCGACTAATTGTTCAAATATTAAGCTGCGGTCTACCAACGTTGACTGGACCAAAATGTCATTAGAAAATGAATTTAGTACTAGACAATAAAACAAAGTTTGAACTAGGATTGGGCGATCTTGCATTGATATTCAGGAGATCGATTTTTTCCTCTTCGATTTCCGATTTTTGGGATCGATTCTTTGCACTCCAAAAAATTTCAAAAATCGATCTTTTAAATTTTTTTGATATTTTTGATCGTAGATTTTTTTTTGTAAATCTGTTTTTCAGCGAACAATGATTTTGACCGTTCGAGTGCGGAGCATAGCGCTCCTATACGAATCACCTAATACCAATAATACAAGAAACGCGATTGATGCTAGAACACCTAACTTTTTTTAGCATGTCCCAAAAATCACTACTGTATAAAGGATTAAAATTCTTCAATTCGATGCCCAGAAACATCAAACGAGCGGCAACAATGGCTGAGTCCAAAGAATTGTGTCTCTCACATGTGAAATCTGTGTTGTGAACTTGTAAAAATGTTTCAATGTTTTCTATGTTTGCATAAACTATCATGTTCGTATTGATGATGATGGATTTTTGTTGCATTATTGTTGTTGTGAATTAGATTTGAAAAAAATATAAATGAGTAGTCTACAAAAGCTTGAGCCACGCGCGCTTTCGGTAGACATAGATAACTTGATTTTGAACACTGCCAAAAATAGTTATACAATGAAATGTTCTAGGGTCTTCAGTGGAAACCGGATTCGAACCAGGGGTAGCCCAGACAGAACACTCGTAAACTATCGTATTAGAAGATGGTTATATCGAGTTTTTTCTGTACCACGACAGATCTCAGTGTAAGTATCTAGTGGAAACTTGAGGATAACGGGTTCGATTCCCGATCAGTCAAGGATCTTCCCGGGTTGGATATTTGTTTGACATGCCTTGGGATTATATCTTTATTTTTCGTCCGTCTTTTGTTCAATGATAGCAATTTATGTCTGCAACAGAACCAGTCCGTTTTATTTTGCATACTGGTTCCTGATGTGCTTTGTTAAACTTTAAAAATCATCTTAATGATAAATCGTCTTCCTCAAACCATTATAGGGGTATGAGGTGGGACCATCATCATCACATCATCATCAACCAACCGATTTCGTCTTTCGCGAATATATTGGGTATACAAATTGAAAAAATCTAGATACTGTCGCTGAAGGCTCATCCACTTTTCGATGGATTTAAGAAATGGTTTCAAGCGCCCCTTTTTGCTAAAGCTTTTTTGAATATACTTAAACTCATCCACATTTTTGGCACTTTCTCGCAAAATATGTTCCGCATTCTAACGATTAATCTCATCAAAAACCACTCGACAAGCAGCAGTTTGTAATCAGTTTCGTATATTTGGTCATTACAAAACAAATTGATACGATTTATACTTACACCTCACTTGGGCGACAGTGAAAATTTTGACGAAATTGGATGGTGATATCAAGTCCAGCTGAAGCGTTCTTTTTAGAACTGAGACTACCACCAAGATTTCGACTAAATGCCAGACGTATAGCACGATTGGATTTTATTGTATTATTGTCAGTGGATTTATAGATGAATATCAGTTGTTGCATTTCTAATAATAAATTTCAATTAATTATTCAATTAAATGATTCTATAACGGTACACAATAAATGCACTGGAAAATACAATTTGAGTCACAGACTGTGCGTGTCTCTGTAATTTTGCTAATGGTGTTTTGCTGATGCAATTTTTAGACGTTATTTGTATTTATTTAAAGCAAAAAAAGAATTACCTCTAATGGGTCATACCGAGACACCACTCAGTGTCGCAATAGAGGCGATTGTGACCTGTAATTAGACTTATCAACGAACACAACAAACTTTGAAAAATATGGTAAAACCGGAAAACCTAACAAATAATCACTAGGAAAGTGTGCAAAATACATAATATAGTAAAATGGTTCAAAACACTTCTAAAAATTCATCGCGTTGTTGAAACTTGCACAAAGGAGGTTTACAAAAACGTCCAATTAGAGAATCATATCAAAATATCCAATTATTCGTGTCGCATTACTTACTTGAATGGTGTTAACGTTCCCTGTGGAACTTTTGCCGTCTCAACGTATGCATTAATTAGCGTCATTTATTAATACTTAGTTGAGATTTCTTAAGCCAAATAACACGCCTTGAATGTATTCCGAGGGGCAAGCTCTAGAATACGCGTGACCGCAGTGCAATTCAAAGGAAATTTCTTTGACAAAAAATCCCCCGGCCAGATCGGGAATCGAACACCCGGCATGATAATATGAGACACTCGGCCACGGGTGCACACGTGTCGCATTACAGCTAGATGTTTTCTAATTAAATGAAAATTATTAATTCTCGGTCTGTGAGACCAATTAACCAATTAACTAGAAGTATAAGAACTATCTATCGGAAATATTGGCCCCTATTATGTAAATTTGATTCAAACGATCAATTCGATCCCTATAACTATAACTATCATTTTGTAAAGCGATAGAATCTTATCGAATCGAGTTCTTTCTCTATACTTTTTTTTCCTTGAAACGTCTCTGAATTGTTCCTTAAAGCAAAGCATCAGGAACGCAACAAAAAATCCAAACAGCTCGAAAAATTATGCCGACAGCTTTCACCCGACTGTATCTATAACAGTAAAATAAAGCTAACAAGTAAATTTTTTTCTTCAACTTTATAATTTCTAATTCATCACTGTTGTTCTATTCATGACTATGTTTCTTGAGAAAAACAATCTGCACAATTAATTCACATTACTTAAAATTAACTTTTAAAATTAAAATAAAAATACTTGATTGAAACTCGCATACGCAATCTTCAAAAGCGAAGTTTTCTTCGAATATTTAGTTTTTATTGATTTTCGAAACCTTATGCAGGATGTTTCCAACATTTCATTTAACAAATTATTTAAGTTATTCCTTGTGACAATTCTTTAGTTTATTACAAATGGTCGAACAACTGGATGTGTTAATATTAAAGAACTAACAATCTGAAAAAAAATATTTAAAACCGAAACTTTAATGAAGAAATATCTACTCTTACAACTAATTTGTTTAGGGGGTCTTCGTAGCCACTTGGTTACGCGTTCGCTTACCAAGCGATCGATCGTGAGTTCAAACTCAGGGCCCTCAATTGTGACCATCTTTGTGTTGTTATAGAATAATTACGTCCACGCAACCATCATCAACGATGGAGAACGATCCACGGTCGAAATAAGATCGATTCATCCATACAACTGCTCTGCTCTGCAAGAAACATCGGGCTGCTGTTCTATAAATAACCCAACAATGATCAATATCAACTGTCTCCGCTGTCCGGTCTGCTGAACAATGGAAGAACAGATAGAATACCCTTACGCCTAAATGGCTACTACAGTGTAATTTACCATAATGTAATGGAACAGAAAAACCTAACGCCTAAATGGCTACTACTACTAATGTATAAAATTTACAATTTATAGGGACATAAACATATGTACATGTACACGATAAAAACCCGGCTCTGTTACAGATAAAATGCTAATGAGCCTAAGAAATAAATAAATGGGATAAAAAAAAAAATTTGTTTAATTGAGGTTAGCATAAACACCTTCTAAAATGATCACGGCAAAAGGTGGATGGATATTTATTCCATTGCATTCGGAGGTGACACTATCCTAGACCAGCTGGCGGGCGCCTAGGAATACCCACGCGGGCGACCGGTAGACCGCGGACTACCGTTTGGCCATCCCTGCCCTATACAATGGAAACGACAACATATAAGGTTGGGGAAAAAGTTATCCATTATTTGCTCGTTGGCTAGCTTTAGTGATCAATATCTCGCGTAATATCGATCATACAATTCCAAGTTTAGGCTCGTTATAAAGGTGAAATTTCACACTAAAAATAAATCGTTTGTTGTTTTTTGTTTGTTCCATTCAGTTTTGAGTTACAGGTTGATAAGAATGGAGATCAACAAAGAGAAAATTCGGTATATTTACACTTTTTATTTTATAAATGCGAAAATGCAAGCCAGGCCGTTGAAATTGTGATTGATGTTTATAATGCCGATACTGCAACAGTAAAATACGCGCAAATAAATTTATTTTCAAAGTTTTTTTTAAATTTTTTTGTAATTTTTTAAAATTTTATTTTTAAACTTTTTTCTATTTTTTTTTCAGTGTTATACACTAAATTATGATCTCTACTGTCAACAAATGGACCGCTTGAAGCTAGCGATTGTTTAGAAACGTTCAGAATTGGCCAACCAATGAGGTGTTGTGTTCCATCAGGACAACGCAAAGCCACACAATTCCGAGAGCTCGATTGGGATGTTTTAATGCATCCACCATATAGTCCGAACCTGGCACCAAACGATTATCACCTTTTTCTCGCTTTCGAAAATTTCCAGAGTGATAAGAAATTGGGATAGGGGGTCTCCGTAGCCACATTGGTTGCGCGTTCGCTTAGTAAGCGATCGATCGTGAGTTCAAAACTCAGGGCCCTCATTGACTATCTTTGTGTTGTTACAGAATAACTACGTCCACGCAACAATCATCAGCGATGGAGATCGATCCATGATCGAAATAAGATCGGTTCATCCATACAACTGCTCTGCTCTGCAAGACACATCGGGCTGCTTTTCTGTAAATAACTCAACAATGATCAATCAACTGTCTTCGCTGTCCGGTCTAACTAGATAATGGAAGAACAGAAGGAAAACTCTGACGCCTGAATGGCTAGTGTGTAAATGTCTACCATATGCAATGGTATAGAAGGGAATACTCTAACGCCGAAATATGGCAACTGTGTAATGTGCTAATTATAGATTTGATAAACATGTGACTTGTACACGATTAAAATTCGGCTCTGTTACAGCTAAAATGCTAATGAGTCTAAAATAAACAAAAGGGATAAAAAAAAGAAATTGGGATCAAGAGAAGATTGTAAAAATCTATTGCTGTGGGTTTTTGCTAATAAGGACCAAGACCTCTATGATAGGGACATCATGAAGCTACCTCCAAACTAGCAACAAATTTTCCAACAAAACGGTGTATATTTGACCCAGATCGGACAATCCGAAGCATATAAAAACCTAGGAAATATTAAGTTGCTCTAATTTTCGATAGCAATTTTTTAGCATCATCTCATTCGTTATGCTGGCGTTTCGGATGGAATCAGTACACTTTTTCCATCGGCGTGTATGTGCATAATTGAAATGAAATTTGTTTTAACGTGGCAAATCATTAGTCGCCTCAATGTGAACACCATTTTTTAATTCAACATTTTCTTCGTACAAGGTTTCTGAAATGTGTCAAATAAAAATCTTTATTGGAATTATTATTCAATGAAATGGCAAACCTGGTTTCTTGTCAAACAACTGCTTCTGTAGATTGGACAGTGGAATCTCTATCCCCAAACATAGTAACAATCCCAGAATGTAGGATAACACTAGGGTTGATGATGTTGAAACCAACTGGATTGGTATGAAACGAATTGTATGAATATAAATTGTCATCGTCGTTATACTCTGTAAAATACTCACAATTCTCACATCACTCACATAAATCGGCTGCCGGATGTTGCCCAGCGTGGTCCGGATGACGAACGAATGGCACAAATAAACCGCGTAAGTGACCTTACCAAGCGGTCTGAATATCGGATTGCTCAGCAGTCGCTTGAGTGTCCCTTTTTATTAGTATCGGAAAGTGTGAGAAAAAACACCACTTCAATGTAATCGAAATAAAACGCAACCTACCACCTACTCCGAAGGCGAGTCCCACGAAGAGTACCGCAAGAATCACCCCCCACAGGTTCTTGGAAAAGGCCGCATAAATCGCAATCCAGATGGCAGGCTTCTCAAAGTCATACGCGTAAAAAATGTAAGCGGACAGCAGCAGCATTATAGCCAACGGCAAGCCCGAATACCACGCTATCAGGAACAGCTGAAAGAGATGTTACTGTTTTAGAATCGTGAACCCCCACGACATTTCAAATGTTTTGATGATATGAATCTAAAATTATCCGTTTACGCACTTTATGCCGTCGTACATCGCACTCCGAACGTTTCAGCTTCATGTAAGCCAAACCGGCAATCAACCCAGCCAAATAGCTGCCATAATTTGTGTGGGTTGGAATGTACATTTTCCGATAGCTTTCGTCATACCAGAGGACGTATTTGATTGCTCTATGGGGGAAGATGAACGATAAACATGACGATGACAATTCAAGAATAAACGGAAAAATATTACTCCGGTCGCAGCATGATCACCCCCTCGAAACGATTGACATACGTCACGAAGGCACACGAAACGAGAGACGAGACAACGGCCACGGCAAGGGTTGGTTTCAGCAGCTTGGGAAAACGTCGTGTGGAAGCGAGCAGGATCTGTCCGGCGACGAACAGCTGGAAGTCCGTAGCGAGATACCAACTCTGCTGGAGGCACTGTGAATAGAGAAAGATGAGATTGAATGAACGAGAAAACTGGATAAAAGCTTGCAAACGAACCGGCTCGTCTACAGTGAAATAGTTGTTGATGAAAAGTATATTCGCCCAAAAATTTTTGCGACAAAACGTACGTTCGGTTTCGGCAATTCTCTTCCACACCGGTCCATCCTGGATCTTGAACAGCCATGTTGCATCCAAAAGAATCATGAAGATGTAAAGTGGGGCCAGTCTGGAATACACAATCGTCGTTCAGACGTTTAAAGACATGAGAATGATCCCACCCAGAATGAAATGAACACAACCGAATTACCAATTTTTGATTTGGCTCAAACCTCTTACACATTTTCAGTATACATGAATTTTGTAGCCCTCCATGATGCGATCTAACTCAAATTTCAAATGAAATTTTATCCGATTTGAATTACCGTCGATGGGGGTGAAAATGGGTTATGCGGGTGATATTGGGTCAAAAATGGAGAAAGTTACTATTAGTAATACCTTGACAAATATTTTTGAAAGCTGTGAGCCGTTTAATAGGAGACCTATTTCCACAAGATCCAATGCATAATACTTAACTGTAGTACAATTAGGTATTATTTAATAATTCATCAAAGTTGGATGTGTAAATAGCCATCGAATAACACCTCAGAAAAAAATCTCATGCCCAGCATTATACGGAACTACTAAAATTGTACATATTGGATAGAATTATTCTTCAAAGTCTTGCCAGATGAGTCATTACTGATTTTGAATATCAAAAACAAAATCCATTCGAATTTCAATATTTTCGAAACAATCTCTTATTTACACTGAGTGGGGGGTGAGAATGAGTCAAGCAGTTGAATTCCACGCCAAGCCGATATGGTAATTGTCAGATTTTCATGAAAATTGGTAATTTTATTCCTAATCGTAAAATATTAGACCCGTATTTTTTATTGTTTTCATCATGGTGGCCATTTCCATTTTATGGTGGTTCGAAAAATCAACTTTTCGTCCTTTTTTCCATAAATGACCTTTTTCAATAATTCATAACTTTTGAACTACTGGACCGATTTAGATGATCGATATATCAAATTAAAGCCAATGAGCTAGTTTTGTTTGAAAAACATTACACTTGAAAAAAACAGAATTTGTTTTCGTAATTATTAATTGTAATTTTTTTTCATAGCTTACATGGTGTCGGAACTAAGGTCATCATATTTTTCATATTTTGTCTTGAAAGTTGAGGGT
The DNA here is from genome assembly GCF_029784135.1 of Toxorhynchites rutilus septentrionalis. NCBI lineage: Eukaryota > Metazoa > Arthropoda > Insecta > Diptera > Culicidae > Toxorhynchites > Toxorhynchites rutilus. Next base: position 272,178,564 of record NC_073745.1, read on the forward strand.
TTTTTTACATAACAAATCCGAATATCAGAGAGGTGTTTTTGCAAAGTTTTCAGTTTTCGTTCAATATTCCTATGCGACTAGAATCCAATTTTAATGCATATGTGTTTACAATCCTTGCAGTCGTCTTCTCACAAGCCCTCAAACTTCTATCCGCTGGCTAATGTCTTTAGCACACCGTGGATACCACGTCCGTTCAGCAATGGGGCTTACTCTCAACTGCCTTAACTTCCCATTCCTTGTGCAGCACATTCACCAATACGTTCGTTATTTATGTACATGTATATATGTATAGATACCGCCTCGTTGCTCTGGTACTGCCAAACTCTCCACTTACACTGCTGATATTATTTAGTCAATTCACCATACTACCCAGCAAACATTAAATCGTATAATTTTGCACGTGCCAAGTCTTACAAGAAATCCGAATAAATCATAATCGCATATAATATCAATCAAAGCATTTATCGTGTATATTTGAAATCGCATAAAATGTAAAAACTCGATTTTATATACCATTATCAAATTAAATCGCATATCGGTATAATAAACATTAATTTTATGATGTACATTGTCGTAAAATATATTTAATCCGCATCATATGCGTATATAACGCTGATGCAGTTTGTGTGTCGTATAAGCGTATAATTTAAATCGATTCAGTACTGTAGTAAATCGTGTTGCATGCTGAAGAAAATCATGAAACAGTAAATCATATTAGATCCTTATAAAGAACATATTACATCATATTGAAATGTCAATGAAATGCTGATGCACTCGAAAGTTTTAACCGCTGTTGAATTAAATTTCAGATAGCCGCGCGAGATAGCTGGTGGATAATCCAGACGACCGGAGTTCGAACCCACATCGGAGCAGTTTTCACCAAACATCAATCTGTGCCATTCTAAACATTCATATTCCACTCCCAACACAAGTCAATCAAACAATTATTATTTCTACAAACATAAATACTCATATATAAAAATGGCGATTCGTGAGGCTATAATAAACATTTCACGAAAATATTTTGCGCCATATATTTTTTTCCATGTCTGAAATAATTCGTATATGAGTATGGCAAAAGTCGTATTTGGCGCTTTGACAATTCATGAATATATTCATATTAGATCGCAATTCAATTTCAACATAATCGCTATTATAGCTGGTCAAAGTTGCATAATCATCCAAACAAATTCGGTAAGCATTTGCCATGTATGTATATGGCCTCCACTTTTGCATGCATATGCCAGTTAGGCGCATTATATGCCAACCAAATTTTAGGGCATATGATGTTATATATATACGCTTGTTATGCGATTTAATGTTTGCTGGGTACCTTCCCGTTTCTGAGTATGTTTCATCATAACTCTACAATGTGGTATTTCATGCGGCTTTAAATTGGTATATCGATCATCTGAATCGGTTCGGTAGTTTAAAAGTTTTGAATTTTAAAAAAAAATTTAAAAAAGGAAAGATGATTTGTCGGACCATCGGTTAATTTTGAAAAATTATATCTCAATAACACAAAATAACGCATCTCTGAATTTTGGATATGTTATACAGGCAAACCTTTTTTGTGCGGGGGATAGAGACCGCACAAAAAAGTCGCATAAAAAAATCGTACAAAACTTCACCAGCAGCTTTAAAAAATCGTGTTCGGTACACATTTTGAAAAAAAACTTTTTTGTGCGGTAGATAGGGACCGCATAAAAAAAGTTTCCCCCAAGAAAATAACTCAAATCCACGCCATTCAGCGTTCAATTTTCTTTTGTTTCCCTGCTTTGCGATGGGAAACTTTGCCTTTTCGGTGTCGCGTGGATGTTTTGTGCTTTTAGTTGCATGTCGAAATGTGTTGTTAGAAATCATGTCATGCAAAAACTTAGAGCATTTGATGAGAGGAGGGGAATGATTTCAGAAGTGGATAATTGAGATGCAAATATGCTTTTTTCGCACTGAAATGCATATCAACCATCGAAAAAAACTAAATGGACGATAACTTCGTCAAATATGCTTCTCTTCATTCACCGCACACAAAAAATCGCACAAAAAAACCGCACAAAAAAAATTCGCACAAAAAAAACCGCACAAAAACAGATTTTACTGTATAAAAATATCTTAGCTTTCAAGAATAAATACAAAAAAAAATTAGCGCTCTTGGTCCCGAGTCAATGAAAACTATAAAAAAATACAATCAATAATTACAAGACCAAAATACAGAATTTTTGCGAGTATAATATTTTTCGAAAAGAGACTAATTAGCTTTAATTTGATATATCGATCATCTAAATCGGTGCACTAGTTCAAAAGTTATGAATTTAAAAAAAGTCATTTTTGGAAAAAATGGGAAAAAATGATTTTTTGGGCAACTCTAAAATGGAATGATCACCTTAATGATGAAAAAAAATATGGGTCTAATATTTTGCGATGAAGAACAAAGCTACCACTTTTCAAGAAAGTCTGAGAAAATTATATATATATACTAGCTAACCCGGCAAACTTCGTCCCGCCCATTTACTTGATTAATTCTCGAGTAATGCAGAAATTTGTGTTTTATTTGTATGGCAGCCACCCCTAAGAGAGGGGGGAGGGGTATCTAACCACCATAGAAACATTCATTGCACCCTAAAGTTTCCATATGCCTAATTTGGCTTAATTTGCTTGATTAATTCTCGGGTAATGCAAAAATTTGTGTTTCATTTGTACGGCAGCCCCCTCTAAGAGAGGGGGAAGGAGTATCTTAACACCATAGAAACATTTATTGCATCCTAAAACCTCCACATGCCAAATTTGGTTTCATTTGCTTGATTAATTCTCGAGTAATGCAGAAATTTGTGTTTCATTTGTATGGCAGCCCCCCCTTTGAGTGGGGGAAGGACTGTCTAACCATCATAGAAACATTTATTGCACCCTAAAACTTTCACACGCCAACTTTGGTTTCGTTTGATTGATTGATTTCCGAGTAATGCAAAAAATTGTGTTTCATTTGTATGGCAGCCCCCCCTTAGAGAGGGGGGAGGGGTCTCAAAATATCACGAAAACCTTCCCCGACCCCAAAAACCCCTACATACCAATTTTCATGTCGATCGGTTCAGTAGTTTCCGAGTCTATAAGAATCAGACAGACAGACAGACATCACTCCATTTTTATATATATAGATAAAGCCATTCCATGCCAAACCGATATAGTGGTTCTCAGATTTTCGTCAAAAGTGGTAATTTTGTTCTTTATTGCAAAACATTAGAGCCGTGATTTTTTATTATTTTATTAGGGTGCCCATTTTCATTTTAGGGTGGTCCGAAAAATATATTTTTTTCACTTTTTTTCAAAAATGACTTTTTTCAAAAAATCATAACTTTTGAACTACTGAACCGATTAAAATTGTCGATATAACTAATAAAAGCCAATAGCTAGCCTTTCTAGCTAACTTTGTAAACCATATCTCAAAAACGAAAAAAAAGCAATCTTTGATATCGAGATCTGCTATGTAAAAAATCGTCAGGTCTCAAGAAAAAATATTTAAAAATATAGCGCACAGCGCAATATAGTTACACAGCCATGAAAACAATAAAAAACGGTTACAATCAATGATTACGAAATAAAATCCCAATTTTTTTTAATAAAAATATAGCTCATTGGCTTTAATTTGATATGTCGATCATGAAAATCGGTTCAATGGTTCAAAAGTTATGAATTTTTAAAGAAAGTCATTTTTGGGAAAAAAGTGGAGAAAGTCGAAAAAATAAAAAATACGGGTCTAACATTTTGCAATAAAGACCTACCACTTTTCATAGAAATCTGAGAACCACTATATCGGTTTGGCATGGAATGGCTGTATAAACATTTTCATCGCACTTCTAGATGGATTCACACCTTTTACATGTTGTTCAATTATCTTTAAATTATTGAGAAATTGATTTCTAAACACAATTCTTGATAGAAAGTAATATTCACTACTTTGACCCATTGTCACCCCCTCTAAGGGGTGAGATTGGGTCAACTTTCATTTAATCGTAGTTCAGTGAAAAAATAATATAATTCAACAATTCCTTGAGCACTTGCGAGTGTTCATCAATAGAAAACATTTCTACGTAATCATAATTGTATTTTACTCTAATTTACAATAGTTATTCAACAAAAAGTTCGAATACTACCTTTTTTACCCATTTTCACCGACGGTACTTCTTGTGCAATTCAACTGGGACTTTAGGACAGTTTCTTGGTATAGCACCAAACTTACACAAAGTCATCGAACATCGGCGATACTCAGAATTTTTTAGAGGGTATATTTATGTATGTTAAGGGTATGCCTATCTCGAGAACAATTTTAATTGAGGATGCTGATTGAAAAACTATATTTTCAGTAATTACACAAATAGAAGAATCATTTGCGAAGCGAGTGACGCGATGGAATGTAGAATCTGTTCGAAGTCAAACGAATTGTGTCCATTTTCCTGGAAAAGTTTCTGAACGAGACCAAACGCATAGTTACAATCCTCATGTTTGGTACTCAGGTTTCAAGCCAATGGTATTCTACGCAAAAAAAAAGATGTAGCAGAAAGAATTGAAGGAACTGTAATTCTAAAGCTATTTTGCTGCACTATACTGTCATCATTTGTATTGTAACATTTTTTAAAAAGATATAAAGTTTCTATATCATCTTTAAAACAGCATTGATAGGGGTTTTTTGCTAATTGTTAACACGGCTCATTAATGAACAATAAATTCATTACCACAAAAATTGGGCTAACCAGAAAAGTAATGATTCGTTCAATGAAATTAAATCTGTAATTCCCAAACTTATCACCGTTCCGACCCCCTTTGTTCGCAGTTTAAACCGTAATTTTGAAATGTTTGTTGTCCGTTTTATTGTGGAATTTATATTGAACAAAACATTTGAGATACCGGTGCATCGGTTAACTTTAAAAAATAATAAATCAAAAACGAAAAAAAAAGAAATTTTTGAATATGTTATGTAAAAAAAACCTCAGTTTTCAAGAAAAAAAATAAAAAATATTTAAAAAAATGTGCGCCCTTGGTACCGAGACCATGAAATCCATAAAAAACAAATACAATCAATAATAACGAAAACAAAAATTCAAATCTCCTGCAACTGTGGTATTTTTTCATAAAACATCAGTTAATTGGCTTTGGTTTGATATGTCGATCATCTAAATCGTTACAGTAGTTAAAAAGTTATGAGTTTTTGAAGTAAGTGATTTTTGGGAAAAAAATCATTTTTAGGATCATCCTAAAATGGAAATGGTCACCCTAATGAGAAATAAAAAGTATGGGTCTAAGATTCTACGATGAAGAACAAAATCAACACTTTTCACGAAAATCTGAAAACCACCATATCGGTTTGGCAGCTGTATAAATAAAAATGTGTTGGTAAAAGCAAAACTCGGGGAAGGAATCGTTCGCTGTGAGCTGTCTTTATTTTATTATATTTTATGTATCAAACATGCATTCCATGTAACGGAGAAACATGTTTTTTGCAAGTGATTGAAGAATCTTGAACGAGAATTTTGTCTGAAAATCTATATAAAGTTATTCATCATTTTCTGGCTTCAGTAATCAATATCTCGCTTAATATCGATCGTACAATTTCAAGTTTGAAAGGTGTTGGCGTTGGCGTTGTAAAGGTGACGTTTCATGCTAAAAAATCTTTGGCTGTTTTTGGGTTGTTCCATTCAGTTGTGAGTTACAGGGTGTTAACAATGAAGGTCGACAAAAATAAATTCGGTACATTTTACACTTTTTATTTTATAAATGCTAAAATGCAAGCCAGCCCGCTAAAATTGTGAATGGTGTTTATGGTGCGGATACAGCAACAGAAAAATACGTGCAATTTAATTAATATTAAAACAAAAAATATTTCTTTTTTAAATTTCTTTCTATTTTTTTTAATGCAATACACTAAATTAAGATCCCCACTGTCAACAAATTACAATTTGTTACAATTTACCTCAGAAGTACAATTCAATAAGTGCGCACTTTTGCCCCGTACGGTGCACACCTTTGCCCCCACTATGGGGCAAAAGTACGCATTTGTTATTTTGTATCAAAATAGGTTTTTGTCCAACTACAAACAAAACTTGAGAAATTATTGTACTACGTTTCGAAGGTAATATATATAGTTACAATTTGGTCAGCAAACTGAATTTTATTTGCTTTCATTTCAAGAGTTATTGGACGACAACAATTCAACTACAATTCAACTCCGTCCGTTCCTTCCGAACCTCTGTCACACTGTTTAGCATTTCCTTACATTTTCCGTGATATGAACTGCACGATTACAATTTTTTAAATGTATAAATGATAGCATCGAATAAAAACATATTGATTTTCAATATTTCAATCGTTTGAGCTGCCTTTTCTGTTTATCAATGAACAACTTAAAAAAAATTATTGATCGTATCGAATAAGGAACAGCTGAAACATATTCGATTAGTGGATAAAGGATTAATTTTGAAAAATCAACACTTCTTTCGTCTATTAAAAAAATTACTCTTCAGTCAGAATAATAAAAATACAGAAAAAGACAGTATTAAAAATGAGTGCAAAGTTTCATCCAAATCCAAAATGGTCGAGCCTGATAGATGTCGTGTATATGCAATAGAGGAGTACTGACCGAATCCATACATACCTCAAGTACCGGTAGAGGATGCTTGCGAAAAAATCCCTCGCCGTGAATGCTTTATTCTTTTCGAAATAATTAGTAAATTGTACCGCCAGTAGGAATCCGCTGATTGTAAAATAAGTCTGTATGACTGTTGTTCCATTGAAAATTATCATTGTCACCAGCCGCCGGTAGTTCTGGTCCACGCGTGTTGAACCATGCAATCAATTTAATTAATCATTCTCGCAAATCAGTTACATCACACTCACCACTTCTACGTACTCCGGGTTCAACAGAGGAAAAATACAGTTGAACAGCATGCAATGGCCAGCGATTACCAGGTACATGACCAGAAATCGGGCACTCTGTATAAAACGAAGGTCTTTGGATAGAGTCGTTTTCCGTTTCGCTACCAGTGTCTGCCAATTCCGAGAAACTGAAAATGCGACCAGCTTCTGCGATACTGAAGATTAGAGAATCAAAAAAAATCATCGACGAATGAATGAAGATCACACCCGTCACCTACATCCTCGTCGCACAGGAACACGGTAGTATTCGCTGCTCCTGATTTCGGGGGAATACTTCCGCTTCAATGTGTAGTCGTAGAAGGTCGACAAACCAACCGCTAGGATTATCGATCCAAGAACGACCAGGAAGATCATATCCAAATAATCTGAAGTAAACAAGAGTGTTGTCAGTGCCTTGTTTCGTCGTTTTAATGAACCCACATTGAAACTGACCCACCGGCTCACGATCCCTGTTCGTCACGCAGTACTCCACAACCGAGTGACCCATAATGGAGTACTGTCGCTTCAATTCAAAATTAACACACATATTCGCTAACTTCTTATATTTGATGCGCCAATCCAGACCCGTTCGGAACGTGTTCGAATCGAATGTTATTTCGCTGCTTTCGTTGAATTTTGACAGGAAGTATTTCCTCTGGGTCATGCGGTCGTATTTTTCCATAATCTTTTTGCACCAGTTCATACAAAATCCACGTTGAATACGATCATGACGGAAGCTTCGCTTGGTGTCATTCGAATATTTCTGCACCCGAAGAGTGTTGGTTGAAGGGCTAAAATAACTTCAGTTATTGACTATTACTCACCTGAATTAATGGCCATATTGTGGCGGTTGTATTCGGTTTTATCGTAGTGTCAATAAGACAATATACCGCTTTCGAATCAAACTCATGCAGACAGCGATCAAAATCATCATATTTGTATAATTTTGGAAGCATGTAATACTCCGTCACTAGAGAAAACAATTGATGAGACCCATGAATTACTTCAATAGGAAATAACCACTTACTGTTGAGTGATTCCAACGTCGCTGAAGTCGAACGCAAAACAGTTAGCATAAATGCTAGAATCCATGTTCCATCCATCTTATCGGTTTGTTACTCAATCATCGAACCATCAGGACAACACTGCTGCATGCGAAATGTGCAAGCTGCCGGGGAAGTTTGATTTTTTTGTCTAATGAAGATAAGTGGAAATCACCTAGACATAATTGACTTATGAGGAAGGTGGAAGCAGCAGTGAAATCCCTGGAGTGCACTCCCACAAACATCCGCTTCGAGCATTGTGCATCCAGTAATTAAAAATCTGCCTAACAGAAGCTGTCCGCCCATTCGCAAGGGGATGACAATGATTTTCCCTGCGCGTATGGATTTTCCACCAACAAACTTATTGAAATGACAATAGAAATAAAGCGATTACGCATCGTTTTTTTTACGCCAATAAATCATACATACAGGTGCAAAACGTAGCGTTTGCGTGTAGGAATATGAATTATTGAGAATCATCGATTGAAATCGCCTTGGGAGCATCTGCCGCCAGTGAGGATAGGTCATGACAAAAACACAAGATACAAATTTACTTTTCGATACCTTTTACTTTATTATTGATTATTATTATTATGTGCATTCCTCTCATTGTGGTTACTCGTACAGTGACTCAAACTCGAATTCGCCTTTTCACTACTTTTGAAAGTCTAAAACAAGCTTTTGAAACATTCTATTTGAATATTTCACGAACATATTCTCATCTACATCTTGGTGACGTAGTGGACAAAAATATCGAGAAAGATTTTGTGGTTCAACAAAAAAAAATTCTAACCAACTTGATAGCAAATCCAATTAACCTTATTAACCAGCTTTCATTTGGTTCCTAAAGCGTTCATGTAGGACCTTCCTATACAGAGATATTTTTGTTTCATAAAAAATTACCCCTTCGTCTTTGGTGATGGATATTCCAATAAAAAACGATCCCGAACCGAGAAGTAGTTTTGAAAACTAAAATAAATTCTGTACAAGTTTGCTTTCACAAAAATATTTTTTGCTTCAATTTTTAAAAAAGTGCCAAAAACAGGGTTTTAGAGGATCATCTGTAATTTTGGAAATATTGCCAAAAGTTCTGATGTTGGCAGGCCAATTTTTGGCATAGTGTACCCCCAAAGCATTTTTAGCCGATCGATCAAAGTCTGGAGTAAATTAGAGGAGCACTTCAACGCACAATGTACCAGAAATTCTAAATGCTACGCATACTATCAGAATGAATTATTCGTAACTTCCGTTTTCATACGAGGATTGCAAGAAGTGAGGATAGCTCTTAAAGAATACGGTACCCGCTTTTTGACAGCCCTTAATTTGCGACCTCGTCGAAGTTTCGATGGAAACAACTTTAGAGCAAACATACACGATAAAGTTTTGACGTAGGACTACGTCTAACCGGAAGATATAGGGGGTGAAATGGAAATCTAGGCACTGAACAAGTAGGAAAAAATGCAAGATTTGGAACGCTTATAACTCGAGCATTTCTCAATAGATCGCAAAGGTTTTTGCATCAATTGATAGGAAATATATCTACGCATCTATCATAATGAATGACATTTCATTTTTCTTGAGATAAATAATTGAATAATTGTGAAATATCAAGCATTGTCCAAATGCACTATGTGCCCATTTTTGATTGGTCCATTTTGTGCTCCTCAAATCGTACCGACAAAAACGGGCAACCAGAGCAGCAGCGAAATAGAATGAAGCACGATTGGAAAGGAAAAAGAAAAAATATGATCGAAACATTGGTCGCAGTCTCACACATGCGTAATTCTCGAGCCAGCCAGCCAGCTTAAAAATCGCCGCTCCGCTGCCGTAACGATCCATTCTTTGTGTGGACACCGACTGGACAACATCGTTGCTGGACGACCTGGACGGCGAGGGATCGAGTGCCTTTCTCAAGGCGGAGGTGGTAGCGCTGAAGTAGAGTAGAATAGAGTTTTCAAAGGGCCTTTCTCAAGGCTAGAGACGAATGAACTGCAAAAGTTTAAAGTCTCTATAATACAATACCTTCCTTCCGTAACGATCATTCTCATTCAAACCGTACACCACATCTGTTCGCATCACAACACATCAACAAACCGGTTCCCGGAATAAATCGCCACAGAAAACGACTGCAACAGAAACCACCGCTTATAAAATGTGTAGTAGGCTATAAATATTGTGGCGCGGTATTGTATTTCAAAACAAGAATTAACCGGGCAAACGTATCGCCCCAGGCAAACGTAACGCCCCGGGCAGACGTATACCGTCCGACGCTCGCTAGAGCTCGGTCGGACATTGCTAAAGGATCGTATCCTATGTTTCAAACTAACCGGGCAATCAGTGGATCCCAGGTTTGCGTGCGAGACACCGCCGCTTCCGACGGCGGGTCGGCGGTGGACTCGGATTGCGTCATCTTGGCGGCATGGGCCGCCTCGATTCCTTATCCTCGCCAAATGGGGACTTCGTCCCCATTACATTGTCCTCAGAATAAATTTCGAAAAACGAGAACAAGAGAATAAATTTATAATAGAAATGTGAGGCACATGATGTTTTTCCCGCGCCAAATATTTCTAGCCTACTACACTTTTTCTAAGCGGTTGTTTCTGTTGCAGTTGTTTACTGTGGCGATTTATTCCGGTCACCCAACAAACCAACCCAAGCAGCCATGCCTGGACATGGCAAAGGAGGAAAAGTGAAGGGAAAGGCAAAATCCCGCTCGAACCGTGTTGGTCTGGAGTTTCCCGCAAGGGTAGCTAGGCCGAGCGCGTTAGTACCAGTGCACCAGTCCACCTAGCCGGCGTTATAGAGTTTCGGCCGCCGAAGTGATCGAGTTAGCTGGCAAAGCTGCTCGCGACGATAAGAAAACCCGCATTCGGAACAGAACACATTCGGTTCGGTTGACATCAAGACAAAGACAGGCAGTTGCAGCGAGTGGCGAGTGGCAAACGCAATCGCAAAACGGCATCAGGTAGCAGAAGAAAAAAGTTTGTTCTTTATACAAACTGCTTTGATTTTCAGGGCCATTAAACCTTCCAAAAAAGAGTTTAGGAAATACAGTTCAATGCTTTCTAAAACATTATCCAAAATAATAATAAAACACAAATTGATGTTTTCATAATTTGTTTGCCAGGATCTGATGAGTATGTGAATTTGGCAGTTGTTCTGAGCTTATTGATTTTCACCAATTCTTAAATTGTTTCCAGATTGAAAGTACATTAATTTACAATTAGTTCGACATTTAGCTAATTGGACGGACATGTAATGCGACTTATTTAGTTGGACATTTTTGTAAACATAGAGATCCAAATTATGACCCCACATTGAAAGTCGACACTGTACCACTGTCATCGCAAATGTTCAATTACAGGTTAAAATCGCCTCCAATGCGATACTGAGTGGCGCTTCGGCACGTCGCATTGAATGTAATTTACTGTACAACATGTCACAAAGCTGGATGGGAAGAAATTTTCCAACTGTGAAAGCTGTGGCGAGTGGCAAACGCAATCGCTAAACAGAAAGGTTTAGCCGAACAAGATGGGGATATCGAGTGATAACAAAACAATAAACTCTTTAGAGATAATTTTGTGATCCTGAAAAGGACCCTTTTTAGCCTGCATGTGAATCCAACCAGCGAACAAATCGTAATGAATGTATTTTTTTGCCATCACTCCCTTTTAACGCTCATTCGTTCGTCTCGTTGGACTCGCCCCTCTGGCTGAGTCTGCCGATTTGTCTCTATCCTGTGAGTGTGTACCGCTAGAGTATAAAACACGCGGACCCCAAAAAAATATCTTATTTTCTTTCAAACCGTAAACCCGTGTGGTTGTACGGCATCGGCAACGTGGACATAACAAAGGAGGACAAGTTAAGGGAAAGGCAAAGTCCCACTCGAACTGTGCAGGTGTGCCGTTCCCCGTAGGTGTATCCGCCAATTGCTCAGCAAGGGTAGCTAGGCCGAGCGCGTTAGTACCAGTGCACCAGTCCACCTAGCCGGCGTTGTATAGTTTCGGCCGCCGAAGTGATCGAGTTGGCTGGTAAAGCTGCTCGCGACGATAATAAAACCCGCATTCAGAACACAACACATCAAGACAACAACAGGCAGTTGCAGCGAGTGGCGAGTGGCAAACGCAATCGCAAAACGGCATCAAGTAGCAGAAGAAAAAAGTTTGTTCTTTATACAAACTGCTTTGGTGGCAAATCCAGAACAAGGCGGCATCGAGGGCGTTCGAAAATGTTTTTTTTTTTTCAAAACCACGAGTACTAAGTTTTCTAAATTGGAACCATTCCATAAAACAAGGCGCTTTTCAGGGCCATTAAACCTTCCAAAAAAGAGTTTAGGAAATACAGTTCAATGCTTTCTAAAACAAATGGTCGTGATGGACGTACATGGGAATCAAAGACAATGTAAAGATGTATTCCATGTACGGGGCTAGGTGGTGAGCCTTCATAAAAAAACGCAAAAACACAACGCCAAAGGTTTTTTTCAGAACCACCAACATGTTCATAAAGAGTAAACAGTAAACTAATCCATTTTTCAGGTAGATAGGTAGGTATTCACGTAGGAGAAGAAAATAAAACAATATATTAAAAATATATATTTAACAAAAGCTGTCCCCTTTGTATAGTCCTACGTCACTCCGGTTATGTCCCCGACATTACCCACCCGTCTTTTTATTTGAACTCCAATAAACCCAACGGATTTGTTCTAGACAGTTTTCGGGGATTCCGTTAAACGCAAATAAAGAAGTCGCACAAACTTTCGATCAAGAATTAGTTTATAAGTGTCTGTGCGACATTTTTTTTATCGAAGACTAAATATATTATTATTATGAGTTATGGCACTTCTCAGCATTGAGCTGGAATATTCACCTACCCCCGGGCTTCTTAAATGCCAAAGGGGGATTAGGCTCTGTGGTATCTTTTTTTTTTCTCTTTGTAATAGTGTCTGCACAATCATCGTGTTCTAATTATGGTGATTCAGGAACCGTCGCACTATGTTACACGTTCCAAGAATCACCGCTTTCTGCATAACCGCAAGCTGCTCTGTTACTTGCAGCTCCTCCAATGACTGCGTGAGAGAGTGTGGAACTAAACCAGTAGCAGAGATCACTACTGGTATAATACGGATGCCTTTCAAATGCCACATTTGTTTTAGTTCTTCTGCCAAGTCGTGATACTTGGTTATCTTGGCAGCAAACGTAGATTGTAGATTGTGGTCTAACGGTATTGCAATGTCTTTTATCAGCACTTCTTTCTTATTTTTATCGTAGACCACAATATCAGGGCGATTAGCTGGTATTCGGACATCCGTAATAATCTCGCGATCCCAGTACAACTTGTAGCAGCTATTTTCCAAAACCGGATCCGGAATATACTTGTAGTAGGGTACCAACTGATTTACCAAGTTGCGTTTTGATGCTAGCTGTTGATGAACAATCTTGGCAACCGAGTTGTGACGATTGAGATAAGCTGATTCGGCTAGCGCTCCACAGCCGGCTATGACGTGTTCAATCGTCTCTCCTACTTTATTGCACTTTCTGCAACAGTCAACAACGTTTTCGTGCAAGATGTACTTCCGGTAGTTTTTAGTCGCTATTATCCGGTCCTGGATGGCTACCATAAACCCTTCTGTTTCAGAAAAGAGTTCACCTCGCACCAGCCACGTGTTCGATAATACTTTGTCGATATGCGCTTGCTCTAAACGATGGGGGTGTGTCTCATGAAGTTCCTTTTGCTTCCATGATGTTATTTTTTCTTCTATGGTCTGCAAATTGCAGCTAAGTTCGTACTGCTCCTGCGCCAGATGCAGGGCACTGAATCCACGGTCCGCTTCACAGACAGCGCGATAGATATCGTGACGGGTCTGACTTTCCACGAAATAACTCCGCAACTGCTGGATCTGGGAACTGCAAAGCGCTCTAATGTCAGTGACACCTCTTCCTCCTTCAACACGTGGCAAGGTGAATCTTTCTATGGACGACTTTGGATGGTGCATACGGTGCTTTGTGAACGTCACTCTCATTGCTCTTTCTATTGTTTCTAAATCGGTTTTCGTCCACTTCAGCACCCCGAAACTGTACGCGAGTAAAGGAACGGCAAACGTATTGACGGCTTTGATTTTTTTGCCGCCGCAGAGGTTTTTTTCAAAACCTGGTTGATTCTGATCAAGAATTGTTCCTGGAGTTCCTTCTTGATTTTTGTGTGACAAATCCCTTTCAATTGCAGAAATCTCAGGTACTTATAGGATTCGCCTTCCACCAAATCTTGAATCACTTCACTCTCGTTAATGCGGAATCCTTCAGTCTCCACCAATCGTCCACGGTGGAGCTGTACTGCCTTACACTTTTCGATTCCGAGTTCCATCCGCACATTGGAACTAAAGTCGCTAACACACTGTAGAAGACTATGTAGCGCTTCTGTTGATTCCGCAAACAGTTTCAAGTCGTCCATATAGAAGGTATGGTTTATTGTCGTTGTTCTGTTGATATGGTAGCCATGGCTGCTTCGGTTGAGTGCTCTGCTCAAGGGGTTCATCGCAAGGCAAAACCACAAAGGACTGAATGTGTCACCTTGGAATATTCCCCTGCGAATATTGAGAGTTCTGGATCTCAACATAGTTGATCCGTCGGTGATACTAAGCGAGGTGCTCCAGTTTACCATTGCGTGTTCCATAAACCTGATGACGCCATCATGTATCTTGTACATTTTTAGTACCTTTATCAGGTACGTATGCGGTACTGAGTCGTATGCTTTTTTATAGTCAATGTACGCCATACTCAGGTTCCTTCTGTTTCGGCTTGCTTGTCCGACGATGACTGCATCGATAACGACTTGATCTTTGCAGCCCCGCGTGTTCTGTTTACAGCCTTTCTGTTCTTCTGTTAATATTTCGTTAACATCGCAATGGTTTTGTATCTTTTTATTAATCACCGACGTAAGTAGCTTGTACAGGCTCGTTAGACATGTTATTGGCCTGTACTTCGCCGCATTCGCTGTGTCTTGATCCTTTAGCATCAGATGAGTAATTCCCCTGGTCACGAACTCCGGTGTTGTTTGAGGATTTTCTAATACCTTATTGAAGCACTCTGCCATTCGCCCATGAGTTGAAGAAAACTTTTTGTACCAGAAATTGTGCACGAAATCTGGTCCTGGCGCAGCCCAATTCCTGGAATATCGAATGGCTTCGTTGATATCATGGGCGGTTACCATAACGGCAGGCATTCCTTCAAGTCCGTTTCCATATTCCTCTTCTTCTGCCAGCCACATCCTGTTACTTCGGTGTTGAATAGGGTTCTCTCATAAGCCTGACCAAAACTGGGTAACTTCGTCAATCTAAGGTAGACCACCATCGTAATTATTGCGTTTCTTTTTGATGCGGCTGTAGAACTCCCTTTCGTTCATACTGAACATACGATTATCCGCATGCCTTTTCGTACATTCCGTATAACGGCTTAACCTTTTTGATAGAGCACTCAACCGTTGTACATGAGTGTCGAGGATCTCAATGATGCGGTTTTCATTAAGATCAGAGAGCTCTGCCGGCTTCACAATTTCAGCAACTCCACGAATCAGCTTTCGCGATCGACTTCCCCTCTTGTACTGCGTTAGTCGACCGATTTTTACTCGGAGCGTTTGGATACGACCTTCCAGGCGTCTCATCCAAGCAGGTTTCGGTTTTTTGGAGAGTACGCGGTTCTGTCTATCGTCTTGGTGAAAGGTGCGCATTCCTAACGTCCGTACAACAGCTACAGTTCCACAATAAACGATAAATTGCAGCTCCTCTAGATTCTCTACCACTTCCAGGTACACAGGTAGAACTTCCTGGTCGAGTACTTGGACGGCACTCGTTAGTCGGTGGGAATACTGCAACTTCGGAATCTTGTGTCGGGTTAAGGGGTCTGTTCCGTAAAACTGGGTCACTGCTGCATCCATGTGGAAAGCCAATTCGTTCTTTAGTTGACCTCGTTGTTGATCCTCTGCCGGCTCTTGTCCTCTAGGCTCATCCACTGGATCCGGTGGTGGTGCAATAGATTCGCGCCCTTCACTAGCGAACGATGCACTCAGCCTAGCAGAGCTCCTTCTCGACATATCGGTCGATCTTCCACTCTCTCTACGCAGTTCTCGTTGCACTTCCAACTTGATGGCCTCTATTTCAGCCGGGGACAGCATGTTGTGTGACAAAATCGCTCGTCTCCGCGTGTAGAGCTTATTCCGATCTAGTTGGCCGGCAAATCGTGGGAACTGCTCGTTGAACATTTCCAGCATTCTTGGTCTGCCGGACATGTCCGTCTCCAATCTTGTGCAGACATAATAGCAACGAATCACGAATTCATTCATCTCTCTCGTCCACATGATTCGTTGCCGTTGGTGGCCTGTCAATGTGAGCGACTGACGTCGTCCAATCGCAGCATCATTTGCAGGTGCAGCATTGCCATTGTGATTTCTTGTGCTGCGGGTTCTGTTTAGCGTTCGGTTTACGGGCTGAGCCCGATTACTAGGGGTCCGCTCTTGCACCAATTCCTCTAGCCGCTGGCCGCTCGCATGTACGCCCGTTCCAGGACCAGCTCCAGTCCGGGGGCCCTCCTCAGGCGATCGCATTACTATAATTCTCCGATTTCTCAATTGCATTATTGGTAGTTTTCCTTTTCCCGGGAAAACACGGGTTGGCACAGGTTGCTTCTTAGAGTCCTCAACCTGCCTGAAGGACGGTATCTCAGCCGTTCCTAACCTGGAATACAGACGCTGTTGTGGGCCGCTCCTAACATGGAGAACAGACGCTACACTAGTCCCCCTTCCCTGTTTGTTTACCCGATCTTTCCAAGGGTTGCTCGCATCTCAGCTAGTACCTCGTGAAGGTAGAGATCGGAGTTCCTGGGCAGAGGCTGAAGGTCGCAATGGGAACTATGAGACACGTGCACCAGGCTTAACTAACCTTTATTATTATTATTATTTAATATATTTATTATTATTATTATTATTATTATTATCATCGTCATGTGGAATCTTTTCCGCCTCATAATTTGCTGCAGAAACTCCAGTTTCTTTGCATTGGTTCTTCGAAAAGATGTTTCAAATACAGGTCGGACTCGATTATCCGGAGTATTGATTTTTTTTTCACTCCGGATAATCGAAGCCTCCGGATAATCGAGTCAAAACATTTTTTTCTTTATTTGTTTTTTTTCATGTATTTTTCGTTTTTTGAAAATAAAAGAGGAATCTGATTTTTGATTCATCCCTTTAAAGTCAGAAAACACCTTTCTCACATGAAAAAAAATAATTTATTCAGATTCTCTCAGGAGGTGATAGACAATCATATTTGATGAAAAAAAATCCTCCTACGCATATGTTCGAATTTCAGCAATGACAGAGTTACAGAACTTTTTTATTGTTTCGGACTCTGTTGCTTCAAACTGGCTCTACATTAGAAAGTACGCTACGGAAGATTATTCTGATGCTTTCATTTGAAAGATCAGAAAATTTAGTACAGGATATAGTAGTGGAACAACTAAATTAGTGAATTTTAATAACATTTTGGAAGTGAAACATTTAAAAGTTAATAATTTTTAATGTGTTATTATTAATTTTATCCTAAAAATTTATATTAAACTAGATTGTTTCTATCAATTAAAATGAAGTTCTTTAACCGCTCCACAATTTGTTCTTCGACGCACACCTTTTATCTTTCTTAATTTGGCTGCAATATCAATATAAACAATTCCTGGTGAAAATTCAAGCAAAATCATCAAAAATCAAGATTTTTACCCCATTGTACATGTAATTGTCACTTAAACTTCATCTAAACGTAAACTTCACCTTAACGTTGAAAAATATTTTTTTCCAAACTGAATATAATCGAGTCCAAAATTGTATATAATCGAATCAAATATAATCTAGTCTGTATATAATCAAGTCCGACCTGTACTGTCTATTAGTCAAATCATTTCATTTAATACCAATATTGAGGGGATTGGAAAAAATACATAATCGACCATTTTGTGGCGGCGACCTTTTCGAATTTATGTTGTTCATAGTGTAGTGTATTCTCCAAATCAAGCCATTCAGCCATTTTTTTGCGGCGGCCAAATTGAATTTTTGAATATCATGGACTACACAGTTTTATAATGACAGTAGAATTAAATGTATGTTCCAAATTTCAGATCAATCATTCAACAGTAACGAGGTCAATTTTTTATTAATGTGGGACAACACAACAAACATTCAAACATACATAGAAACAAGTCAAGCTGAATGAAACCATTCAAAAAGTAATTGATTGTTTGGGGACTGCGGCCATCTTGAAATTGGATTTTTCATTATCTGCTATGTTCTACTAGTCGAAAACTTTCTTTTGATACATTTTTGGGCATTTTTCATAAATAACTGTGCCTTTTCATTTGATACCCATATTGATGGGGTTGTGAAAAAAATATAAATGGCCACCACCACAATATATATTTTGTGGTGGTGGCCATTTTGGATTTGAATTTTTCATAAATATCTGTATTCTACTAGTCATGCCCTTTCATTAGATATCCATATTGATGGGGTTCTGAGAAAATATGTAATCCGCCATTTTGTAGTGGCCGCCATCTTAGATTTGCATTTTTCATAAATAACTGTATTCTACTAGTTAAGCCCTTTCATTCGATACCCATATTGATGGGGTTGTGAAAAAAATATATATGGCGCCATCTTGCGGTGGCGGCTATTTTGGATTTGCATTTTTCATAAATAACTGTGTTCTACTAGTCAAGCCCTTTCATTTGATACCCATATTGATGGAGTTCTGAGAAAATAGGTAATCCGCCATTTTGTAGTGACCGCCATCTTGGATTTGCATTTTTCATAAATAACTGCATTCTACTAATCAATCCCTTTCATTTGATACCCATATTGATGGGGTTGTGAAAAAAATATATATGGCGCCATTTTGTGGTGGTGGCCATTTTGGATTTGAATTTTTCATAAATATCTGTATTCTACTAGTCAAGCCCTTTCATTCGATACCCATATTGATGGGGTTCTGAGAAAATATGTAATCCGCCATTTTGTATTGGCCGCCATCTTGGATTTGCATTTTTCCTAAATAACTGCATTCTATTCAATATAGAATTATTATACAAATTATTCAAAATTTCCGAAAATCAAAAATAAAATACTCCGGATAATCGAGTCTCCGGATGATCGAGTCCGACCTGTATTACCATGAGTTAGCGATGTAGTGGATTGACCTTCGGGCAAATTTGCCCCGTTCTTTTACCGCTCTGTTTCCTGTTTCTGTCAATTAACCGTATTTACTGCTCGCTTCTTCTTCTTAAATGCCACTAAAGTTCCTAGAGGAATCTCGTCGTGTCAACGTATTATTACTTGAGTCATTTTTATTAGAAGGGGAAGACGGGGTAAGACCGCCCGGCGGGGTAAGACGGACCACTTCTGATTTTATAAGAAATCCTCAGTATTTTGGCAAATATGCTACGCAAGAAGCATTAATAGCGTATTTTTGTCATTTCGAAACGCCTTGCAACACTTGAGCGCACAAAATATAAAAATTGTAAACAAAACTAAGTTTTCGTCCATTGTGAACTAATTATCAAGGTAACCAAAATAAGGATTTCTCCAGCAAAAACTGTATATTCCGTTAGTTGCCAGTATCCCAGTCCTTCGGTTTATTGTTCCGGTTCTGCCTGCGTGAAAAGGTATATAAAATATAACATAAAATGCGTGTAAAGTGCAAAATAATGCCAAAGGGGTTCTGGGGGGAAGACGGACCATTTTCGACGGGGTAAAAGCGCCACACGTTGTGAAATTGAATGATTTTCATATGAAATAAAATACCATCTTTTTGCTCGTCTCATTACACACAAATGAAAGTACATAAAGAAGTCGTCGCGGATGCAATGGACATTGGATAAGCTGAATATGGCTAAAGCGGCAGTGGATAACGTCATGTCCATTAGGACAGCTTCAGCCAGTTTTGGAATTCCTAGAACCACCAACAAATCAAAGGCAATAAATCACCGACGATGAAGTTCGGATCCATTGATCCAGTTTTACCAC
This sequence comes from Toxorhynchites rutilus septentrionalis, assembly GCF_029784135.1. Classification (NCBI taxonomy): domain Eukaryota; kingdom Metazoa; phylum Arthropoda; class Insecta; order Diptera; family Culicidae; genus Toxorhynchites; species Toxorhynchites rutilus. The sequence continues at coordinate 272,198,564 of NC_073745.1, forward strand.
TACTCAGGAACAAGAACTGGTGGAGCATTTGCTGCAGCTGGAGAATCGATTCTGCGCCATCACAATGCGAGATGTCAGGGAACTGACATTCGAGCTGGCTGAACGAAACAACAACATATCGAATCGGAACTAGAAATGCCTACTTCGGGGTCATTCAGACTTTACATGAACAGATTTTGAGAGATTTTAGACCCACGTAGATAATCGTCCTTATAGATTCCGAAAATTTGGTAAATTTTTCACGAATATTTTCAATATTTTCAACTCTGCCGTGGAATATGGATGACCTGTCCAGGAGTTTGCGTGTAGTTTAGCACTTAAACATTTAGCACCGTAGACAACACTGCTCCTGTCATTTTTACTAGACTAAACTGTTTGAAAATAGCATCTCTCCGTCCTATCTCGTAATGGTCCGTTTTACCCCGCGTTTAATGTTTTAATCAACAGTTTCACGTTTTATAAACATTAAACATGAATATCTTCGAAGCACTCGCTATGATCCAGCCGCGGATCAACACAAAATATTGGATCTCTCGAAAGGTAAACACAGCGCGCGGACGGATCAGCTGACTTGATAGCTTAAGAACAATTTGCATTTTAGTTTTTAAATGATCGTGAATGAAGGAGCACAAACTCCAGTGAAAAAGTATTTTTTTAAGGTGATCGTACACTGTTTGTTGGTCAAATATTTAACTCTGTTTAACGGATAAAATTTGGTTCGAAATTTGTACAAATACTTTTTTGTTTGCCACTCTTCAATTATCAATAGTTGCAAACAATGTTAAACATCGAACATGGAAAAAAAATCGTCTGAAATACTTAAGGTAACCTAACCGTGTACCGACAGCTTTGATGAACAGACCGAAAAATTTTAGGCATCCACTAACTGAATATTTGCTTGTCGTGTTTTGTGTACAATATATTTGATCAATACACTTTAATCAAATTTTATCTGTCAAAAAGGGTCAAATATTTGGCTTCGGTCAAACAGTGTATGAGTACCCTTAGTATTTATTTATCCGAAAACCTTAATTCACGTTCTCTACGACATTTCCCTCACGAACTTATTAGTAATATGAACATCAGCATGCTGAAACCTTGGTTCAGACCTGAAATGAATGTTTTATGCTTGTCCAAATGATCTGCTGCATATATTTTAACATTTAGCTGCTTCTCCTGAGCATTAGAAATCTTCTTAACACATTAAGGACCGCAAAGAAATCTGTAAGACAAACGCTCGGGACCGCACGTTATGGGGCAAACATGTACGCTTCATTTGTTCGAATTCCACGAATGAGATCGTTTTCTTCGATGTGAATGAGACGGAAGAAATTGGACGGTCGAAAAACAATAAAGCCGCTGATATCGACAATTTGTCGAGCGAGCTACTAAAATACGGTAGTAAAACACCAGTTAGTGCACTGCACAGGGTAATCGTCAAGATTTGAGAGGATGAGTCCTTACCGAAGGAGTGGATGGAAGTGATTGTGTGTCCAATACACAAAAATGGCGACAAGCTGGATTGCTGTAATTACCGTGCAATCACGTTGTTAAGCGCCGCCTACAAGGTACTCTCTCAGATGCTTTACGCGCCGCCTATCACCGTTTGCAACAGAGTATGTGGGGCAATATCAAGCGGGATTTATGGGTGCCTGAGCCATCACGGACCAGATTTTCGCGATACGATAGGTTCTGCAGAAAAGTCGGGAGTTAAACGTACACCCAAATTAGCGTTGGCAGAAAACATTTCATCTTTGGCAGAAATGATGCCATTCCGTGTGCTGGAGAGTCAAATGCGCAAATAATGAGCTGTTTTAAAAGCTTAAAAATGGTTTGTATGTATGCGAGCAGACATCTCTTTCTGTTTTTTTTTTCTCATTTCATTTGGGATTTTGCAAAGAAAAAGTCCATACGACGTCAATGGGGTTCGAACCAAGGTCGGCTGGAATGCAAAGCTATTTCACACGACAACGCTATTCACATGGCTAATGATGTTTCAGCAGTTGTTCAGCAAATACGTGATAAAATTGCACCTGATTATATAATGAAATTGGAAAGTGTTTTCTAAGAGTAAAAAAGGAGCGCATGAAGAAGAACAATATCTATCTCGGTCTGGGCCGTGTATGTGGCAAAGTGCGCGGAAAGCTTATTTGTCTTTTGTTTCACTCGCTTGTATATTATACAAATGCTTACCAGTACATTTCTGTTATGTTATGTCTCATTTTCTGTTATGTTATGTCTCATTTAATGTCATAAATCAGGATCACAAAACTTGAGCTAAAAATCAATTTTGGGTGTAGCCGCACAACTCCTTTTCATCGACTTCAAATTAGCATATGATACAATCGATCGGGACAAGCTATGGCAAATTATACACGGACGCGATTTTCTGAATGAACTGATACAATTAATCATGGCGACGATGGACCGAGTAATGTGTGTGGCTCGAGTATCGGGGATTCTCTCGAATCCCTTCGAATATCGGAAAGGTCTACGGCAAGGTGGTGGGCTTTCCTGCTTTATGTTTAATATGGCTTTAGAAGGTGTGATCAGAAAAACGGGGATAGACACGAGTGGTACATTTTTCCAAAAGTCAGCCCAGCTTTACGGCTACGCAGACGACATTGACATTATGACACGAAACTTTGAGTCAATTACAGAGGCTTACATCAGACTGGAGACTGAGGCCAGTAGAGTTACGCGTGTCATCAATACGTCGATGACTAAATAAATGCGAGAAAGAGACTCCAAGGAGACAAATGTTAGCCTTCCATCAATAATTGAGATTGGCGGTGACGAAATCGAAGTGGTAGACAAGTTCGTCTGCTTGGGCTCACTCGTTACCGCGATTATAACACCAACAGAGAGATACAAAGACGCATTATGGCAGGAAATCGTGCTTACTTTGGACTCTAGAAAACACTACGGTCGAGTAAAAGACGCCACATCACAAAGTCAAGCATATATAAAACACTGATAAGACCGGTAGTCCTCTACGGCTACGAGACATGGGTTATGCTCACGGGGGACCATCGCGCCCTTAGTGTGTTCGAACGGAACGTGTTGTGCACCATTTACGGTGGAGTGCAGATGGATGACGGAACTTGGAGAAGACGAAGAAACCATGAGTTGCACCAGTTACTGGGAAAACCAGCTGCGGAGAACCGGCTGCGGTATGCTGGGCACGTCATAAGAATGTCGGACGACTACCCAGTGAAAATGGTCCTCGACAACGACCCGACAGGAACGAGGAGAAGAAGTGCACAGCGGGCATGATGGCTCGACCATGTAGAAGCCGAATTATGAATCCTGCATAGATGTGTAAGAGTAACCATTATTATGTCACATCGCAATAACAACTAAATGGATTTCCGAGCGGGAGCGAGTTTATATACATATTTGTGTGATTTCAATAGTCTGTTTTCAAAAAAAAATTAGGCTATTTAAATAAGTTTTCTGATGAATAATTAACAATCATATAACTCTTGGACATTTTGTCTTTCCAATGAAGTGATTCTCATACCACTCAGCCGGCAAAGAGGTTTTGACATTCAAAACTTTGCACTCCTTGTGTTAAACTCTAGTTTTCGAAACTTTGAACTTACAAACCGCTACGAGCAGGGTTACCAACTATAATTTCCGAAAATCAGGAGGATCGATAATAAAAATCAGGGAAAATCAGGATAGTTCATATTGGGTTGTCCGGAAAGTTAGTGCCGATTTTTGGGAACACAAAAGCAACAATTTTAATGGCAGACATACATTTATTCGATATTCTATACACAGTTTTTTTCCACAATCATTCGCCATCTTTCACGCATTTAAAAAAAAACTATTCTCTCAGAGCATGTCAAAAACTGTTCTAGGTATTTTTATATGCTGTCCAGTGAGTCGACGCTTTCTCCCTTTCTCCAAGGACCAGGATCTAAATGTGCAATATCCGGTATTTAGCTAGTGGGATAGCACCTACCGGCCAGATTTCACAATAATTTGTCGTGTCGTCAAAGAGAGTTCGAAGTTTGAAGTTTAGCATTGCTCTGATTGAACACGACGCCTATCCCAAGGACTAATTCTGCAAGTATGTTACAATTAAGTAATTACAAGTAATTACACATTCTGTCATTCTTAAAATAAAATTCTTTAGTGTGATGATAAAAAGATTTTGCAACACTAACCTCAATGTTCATTTATTCAAATCTAGCTGACGGAATTGAGCTTCGTTCTTCTTTCTTTGTTTTTAAGAGGCTTTAAACTTTATTGAGCTTCGTGTTTTGTTATTGTAGACTGTTCTGTTATGATTTAATTGATTTTCCAGGTGGAATAAGTGCATTTTTAAAATAAATATGAATAAAATTTCACTTTTCCGTATCGAATAATCCTAATAGAGGAACACGTGTTTTCGAAAATTGTGTACAGTATCAAATAAAAAAACTGTATTTCACAATGATTTTATATTGACCCTTATTGTTAGGTTATGTTCTCGTTTAAATCAGATACGTTCGAAAGTATTGTCTTGTTTTAGAATAAATTTAAGAATAAGGGTGAATGTCTTGTTCGAATATGTTCGAATCGAGTCGTTCGAATCACAGTTAGATACAGTCGCAAACAAGAATAAGGCTGATTATAATGATGAATTTTTGTAGAAATATCATGAATTATATAGACAAATTGTTAAGTAAGAGTCAGGAATACGTGTCTCAAACATTCAAAAAATATCAACTTATAGTTTTGAAAAATGTCGACAATGTACCTCCGATAATGCAAATCACTTCGTAATACACTCGACAAGAAAATTAGAGGAACAGAGTGCGAAGTCGAAAATTTTAAATGGTTTTTGACATGCTGTAATTTCGTGAAAAATCAACGCATATCCATGGGATGTACATCATTTTGAAGCTACAACTTTTAGGTATTAGAATAATTTACGAAGATATTTTTATCTTGGTGTGTGTAGGTGTAGTGGGCAACAATATCGAGAAGAAATGAAAAATCGATTTTTCTGTAATTCTGCAAATATCGCCGTAAATTCCAATGTTTGGAGAAAATTAGATCGTCTTCCGTCTTCCTAAGCTCGAAGCCGCCGGACGGTTTTATATCGTTATCGTCCATCGTTGAAGTGATACCGTTATTTTCGTGGCTGGTGAAGTGAGTGTTGGACACTAACGGGATTCCCTGTGAATTCATTGAAGCAGACACAACAAGCGAGAGGAAGAAACCCTGCACGCGAGCGCTGTGTGCTGGTGTGTTATCGCCGTAGCACCGTCTTCGACATCATCACCGCGTGGTGCGATACACGGGTTCAGCTGTACCGAACGATCAACACGCAGCACCGTTATAAATAATCCGCACTGGTGTGCATAATAAGTATACTGAAATTAATAGGTTAAGGTTATTAGGTTAAGGTTAATTATAAAAAAAAAATTGCAAAAATTATAAGAAAGTGTACATCTGCCATTTTAAATGGCAGAAGGGGAAGAAAGCGTTGACATGGATATCGAATCCACTGTCTCCCCCTCCCCAGCTACGGGTGCTGGGAAGTCGCTTAAACGCGTTCCCCCCTCAGAAGATGTCTCTTCACAGGAAGAGTTAACTCACCTCAACAAGCCTCCCTCAAGAAAATTTGCAAACCTTTCCTCTTCACCCCCTCATTCTCCCGCTCCCGTTTCCGCTCAACTCCCGAACTTGCCTCCCAGCCCTACTGATCCCGCTCCCGCTCAACAATCGACCTCGACCTCCCCCTCAGTTGCTTCCTCTCCTCGTGTCAAGGTCTATCCAGAAGATTCACCTGGAGCTGGCCCATGGGTTGTTTTTTTCCGGCCCAAACCGAACGGAAAATCCATCAATGTCATTCAGGTTTCGAAAGATCTGGCAAGATATTATTCCTCCGTGGTCGAAATCTCTAAGGTTAGACCGAACAAACTGCGTGTTGTCGTGAGTGATCGGAAACACGCAAATGCAGTTGTGATCGACGAGAGATTCTCCCGAGAGTATCGTGTCTACGTGCCGTCCCATGACGTAGAAATCTCGGGGGTGATAACTGAATCGGGTCTGACGTGTGAAATGATAAAGGAAGGAGTTGGTAAATTTAAAAGACTTCCGTTGGTGAGCGTTAAAATTTTGGACAGCCGCCAACTAGGGAAAGTATCCCAAGAAAAGGGAAAAACTAAATTCACGCCGTCAGACTCGTTTCGAGTAACTTTTGCTGGTTCCGCTCTCCCTGACTACGTCATGGTGGGCAAATTAAGACTGCCTGTGCGACTCTTCGTGCCAAAGCCCATGACTTGCCAAAAATGCAAGTCAGTTGGTCACACTTCAGATTATTGTGCCAACAAGGAGCGCTGTGCCACTTGCGGAGAGCAACATGAGGGGAAATCCTGCAGTGCGACTGAGCATAAATGTCCATATTGCGGGGGATCCCCACACGAGCTCTCAGTTTGTGAAACTTACAAGAGTCGCTGGGAGAAACAGAAGCGCTCTTTGAAGGAACGCTCGAAACGCACTTTTGCGGATATTTTAAAGGGCGCTTCTCCACTGGCCCAACAACAACAACCAATCATCACACAAAATGTCTTCGCCACGTTGCCCGTTGACGAAATGGAAGCGGACACAGCTAACACACCGTTCATTTTCCAAGGGAATCCCCGGCGCAAAAATGTGACCACTCCCAAAGTTCAAGGACAAGCCCCTCCGGTTATACCTCCTGTTAGCATGCCTAAAAAATCGAGTGCAGCGGACAAGCAAAATCAGGTTCCTCCTGGCTTCCGTGGGAATAGTTCACCTTCGAACGACCCAGCACTCGAGGGGACATCAAAAACCCCAAATGTCCCTATTTTTCCGTCCAGCTCAACTCCCCAATCGGGATTTATAAAGTTGTCTGACCTTTTGGACCAAATCTTCAAGTGTTTTAATGTTTCCGACTCCATCAGAACCATTGTCATTTCAATGCTTCCAGTATTAAAGACAATTTTGCAACAATTGATGCAAACATGGCCCCTCCTTGCAATGATTATCTCTCTTGATGTCTAATTCAAATAGAGAGGTCGGAGATATCACTGTTTTACAGTGGAATTGTCGTAGTCTTATCCCTAAATTGGATACATTCAAATTTTTAATTCATAACTTCAATTGTGACGTTTTTGCTCTGTCCGAAACTTGGCTTTCTTCGCGAGATGATCTCTCTTTCCACGATTTTAATATTATACGCTTGGACCGTGTTGACAGATACGGAGGGGTGCTATTGGGGATCAATAAGTGCCACTCATTTTTTAGAATTGACCTTCCACCTATTGGGGGGATCGAAGCTGTTGCTTGTCATGCAAACATCAGAGGCAAAGACCTCTGTATTGTCAGCTTGTATTGGCCTCCGAGAGCTGCGGTTAGCCGCAAGCAACTTGTTGACATGTGCTCACTCCTTCCTGAGCCACGATTGATCTTGGGAGACTTCAACTCTCACGGAACTGCCTGGGGGGAACAGTACGACGACAATCGTTCATCGATGATATATGACCTTTGTAACAGCTTCAATATGACCGTTTTGAATACTGGGGAAACAACACGTGTTCCTAAACCTCCTGCTAAACCAAGTGCTCTTGACCTCTCGCTTTGCTCGAATTCACTATCGTTAGATTGCAAGTGGAATGTAATCCAGGACCCCAACGGTAGTGATCACTTGCCAATCAAAATTTCCATCACCATTGGTTCGAATTCTTCTGAATCTATAAACATGGCATATGACCTCACAAGACACATTGACTGGAAAAAATATGCGGACGCAATTGCTCTAGCCATCAATTCCAGAGATGGTTTGCCTCCATTGGAGGAGTATAACTTCCTTTCTCGTTTGATATATGACAGCGCGGTTCGCGCTCAAACGAAACCCATCCCAGGCTCCACTTTTTGTCAAAGGCCTCCCAATCCATGGTGGGATAGCCAATGTTCCAAGCTTTATCAGGATAAATCGAACGCATTTAAAGCTTTTCGGAAACGTGGAACCATTGAGAATTTTCAAACGTATTTTGACCTTGAAAATCAATTTAAAAACTTGATCAAAGGGAAAAAACGTGCTTATTGGCGAAATTTCGTGGGAGGTTTGTCACGAGAAACGTCAATGAAAAAATTATGGAAAGTGGCTCGAAACATGAGAAATCGCTCTTCATCGAATGAAAGCGAAGAATATTCACATCGATGGATTTTTAATTTTGCACGAAAGGTTTGTCCCGATTCCGTTCCTGTGCAAAAAATTGTTCGAGATATACCACAAGATAGGTGCGATCTTGATTCTGAGTTTTCGATGGTAGAATTCTCTCTTGCTCTCCTTTCTTGTAACAATTCGGCTCCAGGAACGGATAGAATTAAGTTCAACTTGTTAAAAAACCTCCCTGATGTGGCGAAACATCGCTTGTTGAATTTATTCAATCGGTTTCTGGAGCATAATATTGTTCCAGATGATTGGAGACAAGTGCGAATTATAGCTATTCAAAAACCCGGAAAACCCGCGTCCGACTTCAATTCGTACCGCCCAATAGCAATGCTGTCTTGTATACGGAAATTGTTGGAGAAAATTATCTTGTTTCGCCTTGATCGATGGGTTGAAACGAATGGCCTACTCTCAGATACACAATATGGGTTCCGCAGGGGCAAGGGGACGAATGATTGTCTTGCGTTGCTTTCTTCAGAAATTCAAATGGCTTACGCCGGAAAAAAACAAATGGCTTCAGTATTCTTGGACATAAAGGGGGCCTTTGATTCAGTTTCAATAGAGGTCCTGTCAGACAAATTACACTCTCGGGGTCTGCCGCCTCTATTGAATAATATGTTATATAACTTGCTTTGTGAGAAACAGTTGAACTTTTCTCACGGGGATTCGACAGTAAATCGGGTCTCCTACATGGGCCTCCCCCAGGGCTCATGTTTAAGCCCCCTTTTGTACAACTTCTATGTAAGCGACATCGACAATTGTCTTACACAAAATTGCAGCCTAAGACAACTTGCAGATGACGGAGTGGTGTCTGTCGTAGGATCAAACGAATCTGACCTGCAAGGACCCTTACAAGATACTTTGAACAATTTTTCAACCTGGGCCATTGGGCTAGGGATCGAATTCTCCACGGAGAAAACAGAGATGGTGGTTTTTTCTAGGAAGCATAGACCAGCAAAACCAAAGCTTCAACTTTTGGGTAAACCGATCACTCATGCTATGTCATTCAAGTATCTTGGGATCTGGTTCGACTCCAAATGTACTTGGGGGGCCCATATTAGGTATCTGAGTAAAAAATGCCAACAAAGAATAAACTTTCTCCGTACAATTACCGGCACCTGGTGGGGAGCCCATCCCGAAGATCTTATTATGTTGTATCGAACAACTATTCTCTCAGTGATGGAGTATGGCAGTTTCTGTTTTCAATCAGCTGCCAAAACACACCTCATTAAACTCGAGCGAATTCAGTATCTTTGTCTCCGTATTGCGTTAGGATGTATGCCCTCAACGCATACCATGAGTCTCGAGGTTTTGGCAGGCCTACTCCCACTAAAAGATCGCTTCAA